>NC_042623.1:149148408-149448408 GCF_901001135.1 Rhinatrema bivittatum
ATCCCCTACTGGTGCTGTCTCTCATAATGTGGCAGCAGCCTGTTCAAAACTCTGCTCTACAGCAAAATGTCACGGCATCAATAGTTTGTACGAAAACATTTCCAAAGGCCAGCACCATTATGAGAAACATCACCAGCACGGCAGGTGTGACTGGGGATCACTGCTGCCATTGTGGAGGGATACCCAGCTTTAAGGCATGTGGAGGGAGAGACCAGGGGGCCCCATGGGGGGAGAGAGAGAGAGAACAGAGAGTCCAAGATGGCGGGAAAAGGTCTGGGGTGGATTCTTAAAAATGGCAGTCAAGTCTGCTATTTCTGTGTGCTTTCATAAAATAATGCACACCAAAAGCAAACCAAATGGAAAAAAATAGCCCTGCACATCATTAACTCAGAATTCAGCTAAAACGATAACAACACATGCATAACGTTTCTACAGGCTCATCTGCATGTGAGTCCCAGTAGAAAGGTTACACGCAGAAAATCTTGACCTCTGCAAGGAAAAGTGCTCCAGCCTATAATGCTTTCAGTCTCATGTCTTCTAAAATTCAGGAACACATTCATTGCTGATTATCATAACGTGGAATAAATCTGTGTGCGAGCAGAAGCCCTTCATAAATCAGATTCCAGAATGAATCCCTTTTTAAAGTATGGATTGTTCTTAATATAGGTAATTTATTCTAATATATAATGACAGTAGCCCTATTTTGTTTCTTTAAACTCTTATGAATGGTTTTCCTCAGTCCTGGTGTCTAAATTTCCTCTGAATGAGCTGCACAAACAGAGCATATAAGTAACAGAACAGCCTTCGTTTAATCACAGTGCTAGACATTTTAGGCCTCTTACCCATGAAGATGTGATGTATTCAACCACAAAATTCAGAGCTGTTTGGTCACAAAATTCAGCTTTCGACCCCAGGTTCTGTATTAAAGCCTGCCTTACCACTTTGAAATGGAAATTCTATTTGAAAAGCACAGATTTCTCCATATTTTAACCAAAAGCACGTGTTTATTTTTAGCATTCCACAACATCTTTTAATGGTTTTCTATCGTTAAGTTTAATAACGCCTCTTCAAACTTCAACCAGAACTCCCCTAAAAAACACTGGGGAAAGCATAACTAAATGAAACAAAATCCTCTAATAGAGGCACTGATTACTTACTATGGGACTGTCTTTAAGAAAGAATGTTTGTTATTCTTCAGACTAGCTTGAATGCATTTAATATATCGATTTGTCCTAGTGCACTCAAGTAACTAGTTCTACTTCTCAAACCAAATTTATCTTTTTAATGCTTTTGGGAGACTTTTCCTATGACATCCCACAGCAGAGTACTCAGTTTAAATCAGGTATCTATGTTTGCCTCTAGATAATACAATATTATTGTGAGCATATGAATACTGTATCAAAACATAGTAAGACATGCACAGCAGTTGACTCAAAAAGCGATTGGACAGTCGAACTAGGCAAAGAATTATGCAAGAAAGCGCAAGGTACCCGGGAGCATGCACACATATCAGAATGGAATTTTCTGCTAACCGAAGCAAAATAAATCTCATCCAAATTTAAAGAAAGAAATCAACTTAATTGAAGGATTGATATTAATACTGGTGTCACCTATAATCTACAGTGTCGACAACTGACAGTCCAAAGTACCCTCCAAAAATGTCATCGCATAAGCTGAGCAAGCTGCCGTCAGCTTTTGCAAAGGTGAAAAACTTTGTTCAAAATTATTAAATTGTGAAGAGCCAAATGAAGCCAGAGGGTCCACAGATCTGCAGGGGACAGGTCAAAAGAATGCCCCTCCTTTACTAAAAGAATAAGCTTCCAAGCTAGAAAAGCACTAGACTAGTCCAAGAAGAAATGTGATCGAGCAACACATTTTCAACAGGTTCCCTCCAAATTGAATAACTACCAAAGGAGTCTAAATCTGAGGGGGAAAGGTTTCTGCATCAGAATTCTCAGCTAACACACAGGCCGATACCGTGAAGTTGCCCGGAAAACAGGCACTCAGTGTTGAGCGTCCGCTTTCCCAAAGCGCGCCCAGGTACCTTTCCTGGGCGCCCAATACAATATTTAAATGAGGAGGTTGCGCTGACAAGGAGGCGTTAGGGACAATTTTGCGCCCCCTAACCATCTCCTTGGCAGCCCAGGAGAGGTGACTGTCAGCGGGTTAGGAAAACAGACTCTCGTCAATTGAGCTTCCCTTTTCCCAACCTGACTGCAGGCACTTTTTTTTTTTACTTTTTAAATTTTTTTTAACCTTCTGGTTCCTCCAACTTAATATCGCTACCATATTAAGCTGGGCCGCTCAGAAATTAATGCCTGCTCTGTGCTGGTGTTAATTTCTGAGTGTACACACGTGCACATGTGCATAACGGCAGGGGAGAAGAAAAAAGGGTTCGCACTCACAAAGCGGGGAGTAGCTGGCTTGTTACGGCGGTTACTACCCCAAACCAAATGTACCTGATACTTCACTCTCGACGCATATCCAGCATAGCTCTCTGCTTCAACGGCATGGGAGAAAGACTGATACATCACGAATTTCCAGCATAGCTCTCTGCTTCAACGGCAGGGGAAAAGAAAAACTGATACTTCACGCATATCCAGCATAACTTCAACGGCAGGGGAGAAGAAAAAAGGATTCACACTCACAAAGCGGGGAGTAGCTGGCTTGTCACGGCGGTTACTACCCCAAACCAAATGTGCCTGATACTTCACTTTCGATGCATATCCAGCATAGCTCTCTGCTTCAACGGCAGGGGAGAAGAAAAAAACTGATACCTCACGCATATCCAGCATAGCTCCCTGCTTCAACGGCAGGGGAGAAGATAAACAACCAATAAGGGCTGTATAACATAATCTGGGTAAAAACAAATAAGCATGGGTGTAGCTTGCTTATTGCGGCGGTTACTACTCCTACTACCTCTAACTAATCAAGCTAGATATTTCACTTGGATGCAGCTCCTCCACCGCTCTCTACATTAATGGCGGGGGTGGAAGGGAATTAGAACCAAGAGCTAAGAGAAACAGATAAGTATGGGAGAAGAAAAGAGGGAAGCTTGCTGGGCAGACTGGATGGGCCATTTGGTCTTCTTCTGCCGTCATTTCTATGTTTCTATGTTTCTATGTTTCTATATCGGGTGCACTTTTTTTGTGTGTGTATATGGGGCGAATATCTAATAGCCTCAACAACATGCATTTGCATGTAATGAGCGCTATTAGTTTCCGAAGGGTTGGACACGTGTTTTGGACGAGCTGAACCCTTTATTGTATAAGGAGTAGGGACGTGCTTCCAATACACGCATCCAACTGCGGGTTAAACGGTGTGCTCAGCTGAGCGCACTTTACTGTATCGGCCTAAATGTATTTAATTGTCAGAACGTTTGTCACTGAATAGAGTCTCAATTTCATACATTTTCCCTTTCATGTTTTTATTTTCTTTTAATCCTGTGAATGTTAGATGCAAAAATGACAAGCAGAAGCCAATGTCATTATACATTTGGTTTCTTTTCCCTCTTGTTTTTGGTGTTTTGAAATAAAAAAGTGTATATCCTTTTTCTACACCAAAAAAAAATCATGAAATGTCCCATACATCAAATTTTCTTTGATTAAAAATTATGGGCCTGCTTTTCAAAAGCATTTACATGCTTAAACTGGGTTTTACATGTCTAAATGCACTTTAGCCATGTATGTGGGCTTTTGAAAATTGCTACAATATATTTCACCCACGTTAAATGCACTTAACAAATAAGTAAATGACTTTTGAAAATTTCTATGATGGTATCTTACATTGACATGTCTAAATCCTTTGATAATTCACCTGATTGTGAGATACGCATATTGATTAATCCCATATTTGCACAAAAATTCATGTTAGTCATAATTTGACATGTAAAAGTATGTTAATGAGATTTTTGCCATTTAGTTGGGGTATTTCTTTCATAAGTGGCAATGGCTAGTTTCAAACTCCTGTCCCCTTTCTTCTTCCTGTCCTATGGTTTACCTGCTTGCTGCTTTACCATCTCCCTGCTTATACTATAATGATCATTTTTACACTGAGATGCAGCTTGAAAAAATATATTTACCCATGCCCAGAAGAGACTGGCAACCCTTAAAATTTTGCACAACTGGATTTTTTACAGGTTGTGATATTATCATGAGAATCATGCGGAGACAAGACTGCATAGGTCCCTTTTCTGTAAATAGTCTACTTTTGTCTAGAACCAGTGTTTCTACTAGGGCATTGCAATGAATGCAGTATCAAAAGAGGTCATTCCCCGTCCTCAGAGATGGCCGGCGGCTCTCAGAATCATGGAAAACTGGAGCTTAACTCTGATCTCACTTTTTGATGATCTTCCTCACTGTTCCTAAAATAGAAATGGCCCCTGACAGCATAAGATCACTGCACCCTCTCGCTATAAAACATCCCTTGCATTCTGTGGCACACAAGCAAAATAGCTCTTAACAATCTGATCCAGGACAGACGCAAAGTAGAAAACGTATTATGAAGTTAGACTAAATAATGTTACAGTACTGCTCACTTTCAATTAAAAGTAATTTCACCATTATAACATTCCCACGGCAAAAGTGTCTGTGGCACATTATTAAATCTGGATGTAAGTAGAAAGGAGACAGAGTAAAGAGTTAAAATTAAATTATTGCTGCATTGTAAGTGCAGTGGGTACAGTCAAGTCCTTCTTACACAAAACTGTTCCATCCCATGATACACGAAAACTGTTTTCCAAATACTGGCTGGGATTCATTATTTCAGCAAAGCACATGAGTGTCTTTTGAATAATTCAATGCACTCGTTCTTCCCCGTTACCCATTTATCTATTATTTGATGGATTCCTGTGACAGTTAAAAGAGGTTTTTGTCGTGCAAATATACAGATAGAGGAAATATTAATTCATCATGTATCAAATGCACACTTAGGACCTTATTCATGAAGGCTTCTTCCTATTCTGTGCATTTGGGAAAAAAAAATCTTTAGCAAATCGGCTCTTAGTATAATTTCATAGTTATTTTATGTTTATATATGTGCCTGAAAGAGGGAAATAAGTTAAGCAAACCATAAGGGCACTAAATATGGATATTTGTAAGCTGTTTTCGTGCCATTTTATTTTATATTAGTATTCATTAATGCTAAATAAAACTCTCTGAGACAGATGTACGATGGAACTTGTCCTCACAATGTGTCTATGGAAAACATTCTAAGCTCACAAAGTATAGCACTATACAGGTCAGCACTAGAGCTAATTTATATTACTGAGCATTGCACTGGTACACAAATCTAACCATAGAAGTATTTACAATCTGGCTGTAATATAATGAATCACAACGCAGTTCATGTGCTATTTAAAAAGAGCTGGGTCAGATGTCAACACCATTTATGTTGCTGGCTTCAGATCCAACCCCGGAGAATGTGTTTTCCGACCAAGAGAACACATAGCTAGGAAGTCTACAAAACTATCCTAGTGTGGCCAGATTTGTAAGGCAATGGACAAACTTTTCAGTAAAGAAAAATGGTTTTCAAAATTGACAAATTTACCGGGCCAGCCTAGTGATTCAATGGCAGTGCTGCATACTGCCATACGGAAGGTCCCTATTTCAATCCTTGAGTCAGGCGTAATGTTCCCTCAAATTTTTGAAAGATTGTGTGCATAAATTTTCTTTTTGTGCAACCTTGTATAAGCCAAGTTCAAAAGTGTGCACTACAAGCCAGTATAATGCAAATAATATTGGGATTTCTTGTGCATGCTATGTTTTGGTGTGTTTGCGGGGTTCATGACCTCTGTGCACGCGCACACACACATCCAAGGGTGTCCTCCTTGGATGGGCCAGGATTGGGACACTGCAGAGGCAGCATTCACAGCTCCCAGGAGCAGGAGACAGTGGTGGTCATTACTTAAGAGTGACACCTAGTGGCACATTCAGGGACCATGATTGCAGGTTTCTAGAAGGATCCCTGGTGCATGGTCCCTCACCCATGACTGTCACTACAAAGACCAGGCTAGACATGTTGAAGGGATGGGGAAAATACAAAACAGAGGAAAAAATCCCTAGGTAGTTGTGCATGAAGACTAACGGATTCAACCCAGCCCTGGTGTCAACTGAGCAGGAGGAAACTGCTGGGTGAATAAAAACCCTGAGAATCTTTCTAAGAAAGATAGGGCTCATTTGCAAGCAGAGATAAAGTGCCCGAGCGGAGCAGAGCAGTGCACCGAGGTGCTAAATAAATGCTGGACCTCAACAATTTGCAAGGAGAGGAAAAATGACTTCTATGCAGGGCAATCTCCACAGGAAATACAAAGACCTGGGTCTGACACAGGACTCCTGCTGTGAGTCATAGTATGGAGACTGGTGAGAAAATAGGGACCCGCATGATAGGAAGCCTGCCAAACTGTCCCCAGTGCCTCCTTTCAGTCCCATGCCCTAACTGGAAGGTTTGTAGGGCGCACCTCAAACATTGAAAAAGGCCATATTTGCCCTTAGTGAGAACCTTTTAAAAACATTTGCTGCCAGCAAGTTTGCACCAAGATGAACACATGAGGTCTCGGACGGTATACATTTTTTAGTAAGTCCTGATATACATAATATTAAAATCAAGGCATACCAGTAAGCTTTGCTAGTAAAATGCAAATTGTACAGTGTTAATTTACCCTTTTGTCCCAGTCCTTACAACTAACAGTTCATAAGGGCTTGACAATGTTTTGATTTTTGTCAAAATTCCCATCCATGTAAACTATAGCTCAATTCAAACTCTGATCTGACTTTCCAAAGCTGACTTAGATGTACCAGGCTCAGACCTAGATTTATCATTTTGCTATACATTTCGCAAGAATAGTGCCCGTGATAAACAAAAGGGGCATGGTTAGGGTAATTTTTGAGTTACCAAAACACATTGAATTTATCATACCCACAATATTTTCACATTGCAAGCTAAGAAGTGCCCAGATTTTACCTTTTTTTTTTGAGAAAGAGAGAGAGAGAGAGACATAGTAGTCAACCTTTTATACCACTGTAGGAGAGGCAACTAATAACTCGGGGTGAGGTTTTGGTGGTGGCCTAGGGTTTGGGGGCAGTTTTACATGCACAGTCAGAGATACAAACAGCACAGTAGACATCAGTGAAGATTTGATGTGATTTGGAGTGAAGAAAGGTACACAAAGATAAGATTTGTACATTGTACTCTCGACCTGCGATAATTGCGCGGCACGCTAAGCACCCCTCATTTTAATTTACTCTGCCCAAATTCCTCACATTTGGGAAATATTTTAAAATTTGAATACGCATCTTGCGATGCGTTATTTATCGTGGGAGTTATGGCGTTATCGCGATTTGATTAATGACCCTGTCAATTTGGTACAAATGTTTTAAGCACTCTGGTTTAAGTTAAATGCTAACCAGTTCACATTAAAATCAAATCAGCTCATACCACAATGCATGCCAGCTTAGAGTTGTCTAGTTTGCCCAGAAGATTATCAGAAGTCTTACAGCGGTTAAACATCAAGAGAGTATCCAAACCAGACCCATCAATTTACCAGCTCAGGGCAAGATGAATCATATCATGGACAATGTAAATTTGGTGAACCAGCTTGAATGATTTTGGATTCAGTTAGAGCCATATGGGACTATGATTCATCTGTACCTCTGAGATTATTTGGACAAAACATAATTACCTGGCACCAGAGAGGGATTTTAATCTAATCTGAAATGACTCCAATTTCTGTTTTTTAATAAATAGATAGATAGATAGATAGATAGATAGATAGATAGATAGATAGATAGATAGATAGATAGTCAGTACTGCACCTCCTCAAGTTATTAAGGACAAAGCTGATTTGAAAACATTCCAAAAGAAAATGAAAAATGATCTGTTCACATTAGCCTGTCCTGCAGAATAATTCTGCAGCAGGTACAATTCACCTTAATGTAGGGATTTTTAGCAGCATTGGTGTGGAATGGCAGAATATTACTTTTAAAACTTAATAGCAGTTAGGTTAGGGCATAATATGTTTTTATGATTTTCATCTGATGTTTTTTAAATTATGTTTTTGGTTTTTATTATGTTTTATTTGTTTTTATGTTGTAACCTATGATAAATGTCTTTATTGTGGCCCACTTAGAATAACATTCATCGCGTAGGCAGAATATAAATCTTTTAAATACATAAATAAAATCTTGCTCTTTCTCTTCCCCTTTTCTTTCTTTCTTTATCTGTTTTAAACGGGACCAGTGCAAGGGTATTACACATCTGAGGTAAAACTTCAGCCATACACCTCTCCTCCCCACACACACCCTTCAAACTCAGTCCTTGAGTTTCTGCTCTCTCCTCTGCAGGCATCTTTCTCATCTCATCCCATCACACAGTCCTCACACTCCCCCTCCCTCCAATCTCCACATTCCTGCTCTCCTTCTCAACCCCACAATCCCTCTTCGTGCCCCCCACCTCCTAATCTAAATCCCTGCTCTCTCATTCCCTGATCTCTCTCTCACCAGTCCCAATTCTTCCCTTCCCATCTGTGGCCAAACTTTCTCTCTCTTCCTGCTCTCCCCCTCAATCCCCCAGTCTCCACAGACTCCACCCAATCTGAAACCCTGCTCTCCCCCTCAATCCCCGTATTTCCACTCTCCCACAAATCTCTCACTTCCCAATCAACCTACAACCCACCCCATCCATTCCCTAAGCCCCCACTATTTCTGCTCTCCAGGCATCTCTTTCTCCCTGCCATCCCATCTCCCCCTGAAATCCAAGTCCCTCTTCTCCCCTCCCTATTCTGGGCTGCACTCCCTGGCCAGAGTTGATTTCCTCCTTAGTCCTTACACCTGAGATGTTGTCCCCAAAATGCATATGGAACAGCCAAGGATGCCAGGACTGTACTGGCTCCAGATTGCTGGGGAGCAGGACCTAGCAGCTGAGTACACTGTTTTATGATGGAGCTAGCTTCCTAGGTCAGTCCAAATTTATTTTTAAGTAGGCAGGGAACGAGATCCCGGAATGGCTTACCAGCACCTGCAGGAGCCTGGCTTGGAGGCTTCCTCCGCACTGCACCAGCAGTATCACAACAAGGAAAGTGGAGGAGACGGAACCATGGAAGTGCTTTATGAGAGTGCTCCAGTCGCCCACAGATGGCCCAGGCGCAGGCCTGAAACAACAAAGCAGGCCTGGCCCTTCCCACATTGCCCTGATCCCGCTGTCTCCTTCTGCTGTCCCGGAATATGCACACAGCACTTAGCACACTCTTCTCTGCTGCGTCTGTGCACTGCGGAGGGAGAGAGTACCCAGCCCTATTGGCTCACACATCCCTCTCACCCATCCCTGGCTGGCCTTCTGTCTCTCATCTCTCAGGCTGAAGGGGCAGGCAAGTTCAGCAAGACCAGCAGGAGCCTTGGTGCATGGGCCCCAGCCCTAGGTCTGATTGAGTTGGAAGCCCAAAGGAGCAAGAGGGAACTTACAGGTCAAAAAAAGAAAAAAAGAATGGCTTAAAAGTAATAGCTTTGAACCACAGAGGGTTAATATTATATACTGTGCATATGTTTATAAGTACAGCGCAGTCCGCACAGCTTTCTCTTAAGGAATCTTGTTCACAGAAATCCAGCAAACACGTTTCACCATTCCCAGAAAGGGTCATTTCCTAATTTTGGAATGTATACCTAGGAAATGAACGCTATAATTAACATTTTTGAATCAGTAATTTGAGCAATGTGGCACTTTAAATAATGTTTTCATGATTCTTTTGAAAATGACCACAGCAAATACATATTTAATGCAAACGTGTTTACTGGAGTATGTTTTAATAATTTCACAAGACATGAATGCACATCTTAAGGAATTTAGAAACTGGAACACGGTGCCAAGGGCTATTTGTTTCTTTGTTATGTTAAAGCCCATATACCATTTTATATCATTCCTGGTGTATGACTCCATTAGCTGGGGTGGGGGTTGTACTGCATTACAGATATCTCAAGGAGAGAAGAGAAAGGAAGAAAATGATTTTTAAGGCACTAGGTCGAAGGGGTCCAGGATCTGCAGAAAACTACCTTCATCCCTGTGTACCCAGGTGAGTTTTGAGATTCACGTGGGAAGCTCACTTATCTGGCCCAACGATGGAAAAACTGAGTCTAGCTAAAACTAGAAACAGATCATGTGGACCTCACTTCCTTAAGAAGCTCATCTGTAGCAGAAATATTTGACTTTTACCTGTTTATAGACATTTGATATTTCCCCTTTTTCCAAAGTTGGTCTCAAGCTGAATTACAACAAATGTAAGTGAACAGAGGCTTTGAAAGCTTACAATCAGAATCAGAAATCCACAATTAGCAGAGCTTTGGGATCCGACATAAGGAACCCATGTGTAGAGCTTGAGGTCCCAGTTTTGTCCTTGTTGTGTATAGCAAAGTCCCTAGTCAAGAGTTCAGGTAATTAGCTGGGGGGGGTTTGAGGTTCTCGGAGGGGTAGGCCTCGCTGAAAAGCCATGCCTTTTTTCCCAAACTTAAGCTAGCATGGCTCCTAGTGCAGGGTTAGTGCGACTTTGTTCCAAATGTTTGGTGTGCAACAACCAAAACCTCAAAGTCTCGTGCAGGACAGTCCAGCAGAGGTCAGAGGAGAAGAGGAAAGAAGAGCCATTTCGGAGGATATAGCGTTCCCTGGAGGGCACGTACGGAGAAAGAAGTTAGTCAAAGGACTCAGGGGTCTCTTTATTTAAACATTGGTAAACAAAACAGAGAGTTTTAAATGTAATCCTGCTTTTGACTGGAAGCCAGTGCAGTTCATATAGACTTTTCAGATAACCTTTTATATAGTTGACTTTGGTTCTTATGCCCTTAGGTTTTTCATTTTGGACATGGATTCTTCAAAATGGATTTATTTGAATGTATATTTTATTGATCTTGTCTTTCCCCATTTATTTTATCTAACAGTTTTTAGTCGTTTTTAAGTATATTTATTTTACCTGATGTTCATTGATTATGCTGGATCAAGTTGTTTTGGAAATAATAAATAAATACTTATTATGCATAAAGCAGCAAAAGAAAAGAAGGAATGAGACCTGGAAGGCATAACCCTTGACATTTTAACTTAGCTATTTCAATGATTATATGGTAGGAACACTTAGAAACTCCTATTTTGTTTTCCTTGTTACTTATTCTGAGTAATTGTTCTCACTCTACCAAATGCGTGTGGGACATTTACAAAAAAAAAGCATATGCACACCTTTGATGTATTTGTCTTTCATGATTCAAAATGCAATGGAAGCATAGTAACTCCTTTTATCGATGTAGTCAGGAAATGATGAATCTCCTGAAAATGTTTTTTGGAAGCATGCAAGCATGTGGGCATACAGAGTCAGTGATGTGTCATAGGCAGCTGAGTCACTATACAACAAATGTCACTTTTGTCACTTGCTTTTCTTCTCTTATTCACGGGTGTACTTAACATAGTGCGATATTTTACTGCTTAATCTTTTTTAGTGATCAAATGATATATAACAATACATCTGGCCTACATGGACACTTAGGTAGGCCAGAACCACTGCAGTGCGATGAAACCACAGCATAATGTAAAATGCTATCAAAATGGCCCTGCCTGCGGGCAACATTCTAGCACTGAGTGACAGCGGCCGTCGGCAAACTCCCCAAAAAATCCTCCCTAGTGCAATATTTTAAGTAAGGGAGAGAAAGATCTGCAAGAGCTGAACAGGTCAACACGAAATTGCTTGAAGGGGGCTCATTCACAAAAGCACAGCACTAGTACTTAGCACCGCTGTTTGTCAACCAATCAATTTACCGCAGAAGCAGTAATTAATAATCCTGTAAGTAATGCCACAGAGGCACTAACTGCAAGGAACTGTGTCCAAAGATCTGCTGTGTATTGTACAGGCATTGATCTCAGCCTTTCTGGTTAGAGATCGGTGGGAAGACAGATTCCCCCCCCCCCCCCCCCATCAATTTCTTTAAAAAAGAAAGCCTTCAAAGGGTAGGCTCTCTGTCAGCCCCCTGTCCTAGGGCAAACCTCAAATTTTGGAAAAATAATTCTTCAAATTACAGAAATGGGTTTAAACCTTTGTGACAAAATGTGTCCCTCCTTTTTCAGCAATTGCAAATCTGGAGTGGAAAAAACCGCTGGTCATGCACAATTATTTGGGTAAATGTCTGAAAGTAAAATGTCTGCTTTGGTGCGTTCTGGTTTTCAAACTGAAATCAAGGCACACCAGTAAGACGCACCGCTGCTGCTCATCTGCAACATCAGCAGTAAAGCGATGGAGCATGGCCCCTCCGGGCCCTCAATGTGCCACTGGCCCCTGTTACCACAGAAGTGCAGATACAAGGAGCTGGCCCTGATGCTGGTGCTGCATCTGCATTGGCCTCAGCCCTGCAGACTTAGAGACAGAAGGAAATCTGACTTTTCTCACCGATTTCTAAATGATAGAAAGCCCACCAAACTGTCCAAAGCGGACATATCTACTTCAATACATTTAAAGTGGACAGTTTGGCTGGGGGGGGGGAACCTCTAAGTTGAGGACAATAAAGACTTTATAGCCTCTGAGCAAGATGCAGATTTCTAGTTTCCGTCCGTGTTCCTCTTTTCCCAGCCCTCTACTACTGCCCGAGGAGATGAGCTTAGCCGAGATGAAAGACTGATTTTTTTTTTTTGGACTGTTTGTGAACTTTGCCGATAGTTTTTTTCCCATTCGGTGTGGTCTGAGTCTGAGCTGGGGAGAGTGTTGTTTGTGCAAGTATCCGTGCCCTATTGTGAGGAGAGGAATGGCGGTGCAAGAAAACCTTTTAGGGGCAAGAGTGACGAGATCTAGCTGAGCGTCGACCAAGATTTATTTCTGGCGAGCACCTAAACAAGAAGGTGGGAACTTCAGAATCTGCAGCATCGAGGCGAGACCAGGGGCTTCTTCCAAAGGTGTGTCGCAAGTCAAGGGTTAACCTCCTTCTCTTTCCTCTGAGCAACCCTCGCTCACCTCAGATCTGCCCCCTTCAGACACAGCTACCTACCGCTGGGTCACTATTAAGTGGAAGATTGTTTCGCCACAGATTCATGGCACTGTTTGAAGGTTGCTGGCATTTGAGGAAATTCTTACAGGCCCCAGAAGAAACAGTGAGTAATTGGCCAACCCCAATAGTTCAACCTCAATCACTTTTGTTGTCTGTACTGCATTACTAGAATCATCTCAGCCTAGTTCTCCTTCTGGGCTTTTCTTTGTTACTGAACCTGGGAACAGTGGCCAGGAAACTTTGGAGAATGTCTTCTCTCTGGGTTCTCAGGCTTTATCGGCATTAACAGTTTCCCAGTCTGTTCAGTTCCCACCTCCCTCTTTAGAAACACAACTCCTAAGGGAGAAGATTCTTTCTTGGTGGCGCCACTATCTTTGGAGGAAAATATGCAGCGTCTTTTATTTGTAATCTATGCCCTGGAAAAATGTTCAAATAATAGACTTGATCTAATAAAATCTAAAATTCAAGCATTTTCTATTCTATCTCAATTACCTCAACATGAAGTTCTACAGCAAGATGCTGAGAAAACCAATACACAAGCTGGATCTAGTATCTACTAAGGCTGTGATTAGTCTTGTAATCAGGGAAAATGCTGCATTACAGAATCAAAATGTGGTGAAGTTAAATAAGGCTCATTCTAAAAGCAACTGAGTAATTGGACCACCAGAAAAAGCAGAATAAGATTATATGCAGACTCTTCCTCTGAAAAAAAAAAATCTGCCTTGCTACCAAAAATATTGGATTTTCAGTTTGCAAGTAGTTTTTATATTGATAAAACTTACCAAATGTCAAAGACTATGGTTTTTATTTGCTTCCAGAGAGCAGCAGCCGAACAAGATAACAGACCTATTGACTTTATACTACTGATATCCTTCTGTGTAACGGAGCTAGAAAAGGATCTGATTATATCTTTAGTAAAGAAGATGATATTTTTAAATATGGTAAGCATAGAATTCATATATTGCAAAATCTTGTAAAAGTAATGCAAATTACCTTGTAGAATTTTAATTTTCCTTTCAACAAGAGCACCAGGCTTTAAGCTATCAAATATCTAATTCATTTCCTGCAAAACTATGCTAACTAATTTGTATTATTTATTTATTTATGATCATTTGATAAGCCACCTTTCACCAAAATTGGTCTCAAAGCAGATTACACTAAATTTGCATGAACAGAGGCATTAGAGCAGCTTATAATCGAATCAGAATTTGCAATTAATGTAGCATTGGGATGTGGTGTAGGAAAACCTATTTGTGACTAGTCTGAAGACCCCAGTAGTGTCCTTATTGCCAATAACGCAGTCCGTCATGCAAAATCTTTCCTCCCAGACGCCTGAAAAGAAGAGATTGTTTCTTTGCTGAAGGATTCTGATTCAGGTTGATTCTATTTATTTTTTTGTTTCAATGACTTCTTTATTTGTTTGTATTTTTTTTCTTGCACTCCAACTCTTTTCTCTTTCACCCACTTGCTCTCTTGTAGTTTTTCTTATTTTCTATCTTTCATTTGTTTTTGTTTTCTTCTCTCTATGGCCTTTGAATCTTCCAAACTCAGACCTGGACTTTTACATACATGGACAAAGTTTTCAATAGAATATTGATTGCCAGTAGGTGTGTGTGTGTGGGGGGGGTTCCCCTAATGATGTTTTCTTTTGTCTTTAAGATGGGATGTACATTTTCATTTTCATAGATTAATTGGAAACAATAACAAGATGCTCTGCTCAGATCTAAAGGAACCCTCCTTTTCAGAATATGCACATGGGCACATCTATAGTCTATGGATGAGCATGGGTCTGGGGAAAAAAAAAACAAACCTCTGTCAAAGTCCTCATGTCTACCCTAATAGATCCTAAAACTTTGGTGTGAATAGAACACCAAACACGTCAATTATTAGGGTCCGACACACCCACACATAGAGATCTCATAAGCATTCTTTCCCTTCAGAAAGTAGTCTGATATAAAAGTGACATAGAATACATCTGGGGACCAAGTTTCTTCAGCATATTTCTTTTAAGTCTGCTTACACAGCCTGCCTGCTCGCTGCACCTTAGTTTCAATTTTAAATATTAAAATCAAGCTGCATCAGCCAGAGAAAAATATTCGTTTGCAAATTGTGACATCTTATAAACAGACCTTTATTCCCTGCATGAGAAAATGTGAAAAGTATGGATAAGTGGCAGGACAGGTAGGGACTGTAATAGCTGATTTATCTTTTTCTTGCCACTTGTGAGTTATCAAATCTGCAGCTAGTACCCTCTCCACAATTCTAAATTCTAAGTAAATGCAAGTGTAAACATACATAGGAAGAAACAGTGCAATATATGGGAGCTCTATTATAACTTGTTCGGATGCTAAAGCAATATAACTGGTACAAAATGAAACCTTAATTTCAACTTAGATTAACGCTAATTTAGAGAAGATCACAAATGGTGACCAAAAGGAGTGCCTTTATTTTACTATTACAGATCAAGCAGACAGGCTGTGTAATGTTATTTGCAAATGTAAAAGAAGCCCATGCCGCCATATGCCTTTTGGGGGGGCTTTTGCAGTTCAAATTTACACTGCTGAAAAACAGGGTGATTAGGGAGGGGGGGAGATGGTTCCAATGATTTTTACAAAATGACATAGATACATAGATAGATAACGATACCTCAGCTTTAAAACATTTTTTAAGTTTCAGGGTTGCCGTACAAAACTGTTCACATTAGGCCAATTCTGTAGGCTTCCTAGTTGGTCAGCAATCGGTGGGAAAAGGCTGTTTTCCCACCGGTCTCTAATCTGAGGACAATGCCAATGCTATAAATAGTGTCAGCATCGGACCCAGCTCTTTTATTTTAAATTAGCGTCTCGGTAGCGCCTCATAAATTATAACACCTTTACAGGCCAATGCAAGAACCTGTTAATTGTTTTATATCTCCCAATGCAGTAAGCTAATGCTATGCTAATGCACTGGGAGTTAAAATGTGCGCACACCAAGTTAAAATGTGCAGTTAGTGCAGGCCCCGACTTTAACGGTCCTGGGGTACTGATACGCAGACACTAGGGATAAAGCATGGGACTGCTTCCACCGCCAAGCACGTTCAAGCAGCATTGTCCGAAATATCATGAAGGGCTGCTCACCCTGTAATAATGTTGCTAGCAATAATTTTGTAATGGGTTTGACAGTTGCTTGGTTTGGATTGTAAACAATATATTGCTACTCTTAACATAAGGCTTGGGGGTAACCTGCACCGAGCAGCAGTTACTACTATAAGAAACATGCAAGGCAGACTGGATAGGCCATTTGGTCTTTTTTTTGCCGTCATTACTGTTACTATGCATTTTAACTCAAGAGTGGAGAGGCTGAAGAAGAGAGGGCTATCTGGCCACGGTTAAGCTTAAAAAAAATTAACGTACTGTGGAGCCTCTGCTACCTCCTCCTGAGTAGGGGGAACCCTGGCAGTGGATCCAGCCTTAGGTTCTTTACCACCGACCAGGAGTAACGTTTTTCGCTTTAAGATAATGTGCGCTCAGCCAGCGCACCTCTCTGCCTTGGGAGGGAATGCTTAATGCCCTCATTTGCATGGAATTTACATGTGGAGGACGCTGAGCTGAGCGCACATTTTTAAAGGCACATTTTCTGAAGGTGAAACTCCTTCCTGAATCGGGAATAATGTTTACCTGTATCAAATGGGGCCATTGTAATAGGACCTGCACTGAAATCCACACTGATTTTTCTGCACAGATTTTTTTTGGCACACGCGGCAAAAACCAGTGGCAGCATGGGATGTAATAATGGCCACTTATGCTAATTAAAAATGCACGTAAAATCCATGTATACCAAGCACACACGCCATAATGCACGGAGTAACACGCGCTCATGGCGCTGTGTAGTAAATCGTGCAGAAACCCACGCAGACAACCCATTGGAATATGAACACCCTCGACTGATTCTTGGGGCAAAAGCTTTTCTTTTTTGAAAGAATGAATAAATTAGTGGTCCAGAAGTTGATGTGAAGGTGGGGTAAAGCAATATCTAACCCCTTCATGATCGGACTCCAACCGCCAGCGACAGCATGAAATAGGGATCTGCGATTCTGCCTCATTGAGAAGCTGCCTTCTCTCTTACCAGTTCCGTCTGCCACTTGGCTGAGGCACAAAAGCATAGGGAAAAAAACGGTCTCCAGCCGCTGCTTTCACTTAACTCTTGCCCTGTCCCATGCATTAAAAAACCAGCAGCAACCCAATGTCCCTGCTAGTGCAGCTCCCTGTATTGCCCATGACTAGATAATCGCCTCCTTTGTATGCTATTAGCGTGCATTCCGTCAGAACGGGGGGAGGGGGGCGTTGGTAAGCGGGTTTATACCCGCATTTTTTCCCCACACACAAACCCTTATTACATTAACCGTCTAGGCTTTGCAGGGAAACCCGCGCATATAAACGGGTGCACATGCACAATAGGAGCTGAAACCCAGGGCAGCATTACCGCTGCGCATTACATCTGTGAACGCACTTTATTGCATCGTCCGATTACTTTTTGTAAATATCGGTGCCCGTGCTACTTTTAGCGCCCCAGAACCCAGCTGTGATCTAAACTAAACGAACCCGTGGGGCGTGCAGATGTGCTCTTAGGAGTTCCTGCATAAACGAATCTTTCTATCCCCATCCCAACTCTAAAAGAAGATTTGGTTTGAAATCCAGAGCCGGTTTTGGAAACAGAAAAGGATTTTCCACGTCAGATAAAGTGAAATGATCTGGCTTTGATCTCTGCGGTTAAGAACCAAACTACAATGAAAGATGAACAACCAGGGGCAGAGCTGCTGGCCCTTGTATCTACAACAATGGAATCAGCAAACAACTCCTTAATCAATATTTGGCCAGGGACACTGAAAACTTCCTTTTCAAATTTTAATTCC
Organism: Rhinatrema bivittatum; assembly: GCF_901001135.1. Taxonomy (NCBI): domain Eukaryota; kingdom Metazoa; phylum Chordata; class Amphibia; order Gymnophiona; family Rhinatrematidae; genus Rhinatrema; species Rhinatrema bivittatum. The sequence continues at coordinate 149,166,301 of NC_042623.1, forward strand.
TGGTTGTAAAACAACTGCAGAGCAGCCAGGAGATAAGGCATTAAACTGACTGCTTAATTGCCTTTTACAGTCCTGTTAGTTACCTATTCACGTTCTTAATAATTATTAAACATTCATATACCCGAGTAAATAAATTGCCTGTAATGAGAAACAACCTTAATAGTTCTTAAACGTTCAACTAGCAGAATAAATAAAGCGAATGCCGTGAGAAACAGCGAGCATTAAATATTAACATTTTCCCAGTCTCGTTTTGTTTTCCTTTTGGCCTTCTAGCGGCACCGACCTCAGTAAAATTGCCATCACCTGAAGGATTACGTGAACCACTTCAGTCTGCCTAGCGGTACATGAAAATAAGAAAGGAACTAGATGCCCGATTATTCTAAGACGGCAATAAATTCAGTTTCATTAACACAGAAGGTGTAAATACGCAGAAAAAATAAATAAATAAAGGCTGACAGTGCAAGTCTGAATCCTTGACGAAAGGCTTCTCTGCTCGCTGAGTTTCAAATGTAAGAACTCATTTTTTGTACCATGTTTTATTTGTTTCAATAACAACGAATGCCCATGACACAAAAACATCAGTTCCTTTTTATTTTATTTTATCTTTTGTCCTTTTCTCTGCCGACTCCTCTGTAACCCCTAAGTTTGTCATGAAGAATTTAAAGTGACATTTACACGGAGGAATTTGCAGTGGCCTCGATTGGTCTGATTTATTGCTTTACGTTTCGCTCGATTTCTTCTTAAATTAACCAGAGAACACTCTGGAGCTGTTTTACTGCTGGCCCCCGGGATTCCCGATGATCTGTCAGTATCTTTTTGGCTCCCAATATTCCTATCGCCGGAGAAATCCTGAATATTGAGCAACGAGCACACTTCCTGCAAGGCGACTTTCCCTTTCACAATTGTTATTCATAATAATTTGTCATTTTTGTTTCAAGCACTGAAACTCATTTCCCAAGGTTAGTAGGTTAAAGGGATATTTTCCTTTTCTTCCAGAAAGTAAAACGTTTTACCTACGAAAATTAAAAAAAAAAAGAACTAATTGTTGATAGAGCTAACAGCGAACAGAGATTTTGCTAGCAGAAGTGAACACATACATTATGGGTACCTTGATGTAGGGTCGATGCTGTAATGATAACGATTTTTATACTTAAAGATTTGAAGTTATTGCATTCTGTGTTGTTTTAAATTGGGCTGTTCTTAATTGAATTTAAGAACGAATCATATTTCTTTTTTTTTGTTTACGTGGATAGATTAAGTTCCTGAAGTAAAAGCAAGAGATGAGCTTCTTTAGGAAACGTTTTGGAAGGGTATTATTTCAATCCATTTTTTTTCCCAAACAGAAAGAGCAAATAAGTTGAAATGTCCTTATTAGCCACATGAAATTGTCCCGCGCACCAAAGCTTAGTGATATGCAAACAGTACGAAAATGTATGTGGTTCAAACAATATTTTTCACTCGAAATATTTACCAAGGTAAATGTAATGAAACTTAACCGGACATTATTAGTCTCCGGGTACGTTTTGTAGCACAAATAGCAACAAATCAGTTATGTGATAAGCTGTATAAATTACCCACAATGATAACCCTTACAACGGGAAGAAAACCGCTGAACGTGGTTTTTTTTTCCCCTTGAAAACAGTGGCTCATGGTAGAAATAATCCAAATTTCTGGTGTCTTTCTCTCGGGTTATTAACGAAATCAACATTTAAACGTCCAGTTCCCGAGCAAGCAATCCAAAAGCATATCTCTAACCACAAATCAAATATCAGGTTGTCCATCTAGCCCCTGCTGCTCTTCAGATCACATCAGCCACTTCAAAGGCAACGCAACAAGTCAGTAATGGTAACATTGCAGCTAAATATTTGAGCTAGAGGCTTGTAGTCGCGTGTCGAGTTTACAGCAATCACCCGTCCTGTAATTCCATTACAGCACAAAGCAAAAATGTTTCAAAACATCCCCAAACAGGGAAAACGTCACCAGCGACAAGAACCTTTCTATTACTAGGGGCTTTTGTTAAGGGCCTTTTATTTTTTTTTTTTCTTCACCCCTTATAAAATTGGGGAAGGGAGGAGAAGCAGTAGAAATTTCACCAATTTCTGCCTGGGGCTGAAAAGGGAGGGTTCGGTGCAAGATGAAAGTGAGAGGGAAATAAAGGAGTCCCTTTAATGTGCCTGGAGAGCCCCGGGTCCGGGGAGAGGGTGCAGGGCGCTCCGCGGCGCAGCGCGCAGAACTCGCGGGGGAGGGGGAGGGAGCCCATTGTGACGCCGCCTGGGGGCCAGTTCCATCCTCTGCGGGGGGGGGGGCGTGGGGTGGGGGACAGAGGGCCCTATTCAGCGGGTCGCCTTTAATGCGCGCTGCAGAGCAGTAAATGTCACCCCGCGCAGCCACAGAAACCTTTAGAAGCCTCGATTCATGTTCAAAGAGGGCCCAGGGAGGGAATTAGAGAATTAAGGGAGCTCATCCCAAGAGAGAAAGGGTATATTGACCAGTGCCAAAACTCCAGAAGAGCAAACTTTCTAGGTGAAAAAAAAACCCAACAAAGCCCGCATCTTATCGAGTATTTCGCCAGTCCCTCAAACACTTCATAGCATAGGGAACTTTGATTCCGGTGCCTGTAGATTTTTTTTTTTTTTTTTTTTTTTTTAGTGACCTCAAACGAACATGGTCTTCAGGAATTTTATAACAAAATTCATTGCATACTTTTTTTTTTTTTAAGAAAATTCCGTCGGGAACAAAAGTTTTTGCATATTTCTAATGCATTTTGTCTTTGGTCTTTTTTTGTTTTGTTTTGTTTGTTTTTTTGGACTCGGAAAGATATTTCGTGTAAGCAAAAAAAAAAAAACTCCTCCTGATCCCACTCCCTTTGCCTTGGCTGCTTGCCTACTCCGGCACAACGAAAGCCATGAGAAATGATGTCGTGAGGTCAAAACCCAGAGAATTTTACACGTGGAAGTCAGCAGAGTGGCGGCGCCTCCCATTTTGCCCCGGGCTATTAGAAGTCAAGTGTAGGCTGAAGTCTAGTGCTCCAACGCTGCCGTAGGTAGCTAGAAGAGCAGACGGGATCTGCTCGGTAATTACACAATAAGCTGTAGTTTCTAGCCCTTTGGGTCCCCTTCTGGAAAACGTCGACGTGTTTACTTCTGTAAAGAGGGGAGAAACTTCCGTCAGTAGGAAAGGCCAAGCAAACCAAACAGAAGAACGCCCCCTCCTCAGCTTCCCTTCACCTCTGGGTGAATTGTACTCGATCGCTTCTAAATGTCCAGCAAGTCTATCTCATTTGTATCTTTGCAGTCTCGGGAGCGTTCATAGGCTTGTGCACCCCTAGGGTTTATCCATTTATCATGTATCTCTTCCCTCCTTAGACATCCCACTGACATGTCCTTGTGGTGTCCCATTAAGGATGCAGCTTCAGTGAAAGCCCTATGATAAAATGAGATCTGCAGTTGAGTTATTTTTTTTTTTCCTTTTACACCACACATATTTTTTTCCCAAGAGGGCCACTATAGTTTTCCTGAATAGTTTCAGTTGTTCCTTTTGAATGACAGTCGGCATCTCTAGACGTCTAGGATGCCCAGAATCATTTTGTAGGTGAAAATAGTCACTTTCTCCACGGTGGAGAGTCCATAAAACTGCTAGGAACAGTGGCTATTGGAGATCATTGAATAATTCATCCCTCATTGCAAGCCCATAATGTCTTTTCTCGGCCCTTTGTGGAGCTGTTTTCTCTTCTTTTCTCCTTGAATTATAAAAAGGTTGCCTTCTTTTGTTCACATCAAGCTGCTGCTAGCTGAAGCTTTGTCCGTGCAAAGCCAAAGTGTGAGTTTCAATGGACTCTCCCTTCTTTGTTTTCCAAGTTCATCTCCAAGTGTAGATTGTGTGCAGAAGCCCTGCTTTGTAAAAGCTGGAAAAGTTGTACAAATGTTTGCCCAGCTCATTTGGTACTGTTTGTCTTCTCCAAACCCTGCGCTTCCAGCAGCGAGCCCCCTTCCTGCACTGGGGATCCAGCTCATCCTCACTGCTAGAACTGGGACTTCCAAACAAAACTCATGCAGATGTGTTTTTTCTTCCTTTTTATGTGAGTAATTTCAGCTCCTTTTTTTTTTCTCCTCCTCTAACATCCAGTGAATAGTAGAAAAACGCACAAAAGCGTATAATGATTGGCGACTTTAAAGACCACTAACTTAATACCCTGTGAAGAAACGTCTGCCTCTGTTTTTTTTTCTTCCGGACAAACCTAGCTATGTAATTTAAAACTCTTTATTTGATTGTCACCATAAGAAGAGGGCGATATGCCTGCCGTTTTACTTCCAGGCAATGTTATCTCTAGACATCGTCCTGAGAGCATCGTTTCTCACGGATCAGCCACCGAAAGAGGAAATGAATATTTCTAAGGTTGAAATGAACTGTACGATACGCAGCTGCTAAGCTGAAAATGTACAAGGAGCTGGAAAAGTATAGCTTGTTCTTCGAGATCAAACTTAATTCTGGAAAAAGCTGTCACATTTAAAAAAAAAAAAAAAAAGGATTTTTACTGAAGGAATATTTAGAGCTAAATAAAGACTCGATGTGAGCAATGTATAATAATCGGTTACAGGCGTCTAAACGTAACTCGGAACGAAACGTTCTAAGGATAAGCAACGAACGAGACAAAGCCATGAACAGGTTTATACAGTTCAGTTTCAAATGCGGAGTAAATTCTTAATTAAATCCGTAAGAAATCTCAACTGTTAAGAGTTTTGGGGCGGTGGGGGAGGGGTGATTTAAAAGAAAATATTTTCAGAAACTAGATTTCCCTTCATCAGGTCATAGCAAAATGATTAGGTTAATGTAAAGCGGGATAATTCCTAGAAATAAGGCAACATCATATTTTTGTATTAACCCATTCTCCTTTGACTTGATGAAGAGACTTGAGCTCTCCAAAGACAGTCAGGATTGTAGTTGGTCCAAGCAAAAGTTAGCACGTATTACTGTTTTGCTGACCTTTATATCTACATAAAAAGGAAACGCACGATAATAACTTGCAATCAACTAAGGAAGATTTTAGGATTGAAATGAATGTGAAAACCGGCCCCGGGGTACCTTTCTAAGTATTTCCTGACTATCCCCCTTATTATTTTTTTTTTTCTTGAACAAGTGGGAAACAGCAATCGTATCAACAGGTCACCAAGTAGAAAAGAATTCATGGAGAAGGAAGCCTCTTTGATCTCACTTCGGTAGAAAAGTTTTAATAGCTCTGACACCTCGGTCAGAGTTTTACCACCAGCGAGGAGGCCCCATAAAACACCTAAGAAAAGCAATGCTGCGTTTCCGACACACTTTCTTTAAATTCATATGCTCAAGCGAATAAGCCCGAGAGAAACCTCCAGTAAAGCCAGGCTGGGGAGATAATAACGCGCCAAGACCACATCTCCTGCATTAGAAGAAAGCATGACAGGCACCTACACCAAACCACTGGAAGTCGTCCCGCCTGTCCTCCTGGCAAGCACCGCATAACTAGGTGCGATATAAAGTACAAAATAATGAGCACGGCACCGCACAGTAACGCCGATCTTCCAGCAAAGATTACCAGCCATTGGCCTTACAATACCTCTGTCTCTAAGGATCCCATCGATGCTGTGCTTCGTCTTCTTCTCGCTTTCTTCCACTTCCTTTCTTTCAATTTCAGCCTCTTCATCTTCCCCTTTCCCAAACTTACTTCTCAAAATACGACTGATCGAACTCACTTCAAAGAAAGAAAGAAATGAGGCTCATTAACTCAGCAGCCACTGCCTGCCAGCACTGGATTTGTTCTGTAAAAGCAGTTTTGTTTTTTTGTTGTTGTTTTTGTTGTTTTTTTGTTTTGGGGAGGGGAGGGGAGAAGGTTCCTAACCACCAGTCTGTCCAGCTAGATTGCAGCGTGGTCTATAAATCCATGGGTCTACCTATTCCCTGTCTATCGACCGAGCTATCGTCATGTTATTTGCATAGCTTGTTTTCAATCCAAGTCTGAGATAACACAAATGAATGAACCACTTCGCAAAGAAGGGAGCAGACCTGAAAGCAGCCTAAGCTGGTGTGTTCCACTGCGCCTTCCTAACAGGAGCACAGAGGTCTGCGAGGTGAGGGTAAATACGAGAGGAAGGGGGCCAGCCAAGCAAACCTGCCCTCATGAAAGCTTTTGTTTCCAAACTGTAAGCACGCCAGTGAGAAAGGAGCCCCAGGTGAAAGAAAACATGAATTCCAGGCCACAGAGCGTGCAACCAGCTGTCCTTAAGCAGAATACAAGGTTTAGTCAACAAACTCTGGGACCAAGGCACAGACTGGGTATTGCAGATTCAGATGCATGCTTGCTTATCGTGAAATCAGTCTGCATCCTAATTCATTTCATTCTGCAGCATTCCAGCTCGCTGAACAAACCATTACATTCTACAATATTCCTACCTAAAATTAAATATCGTCTTGTCTTTTCATTTAAAACAAAAGTTATTTCTGAAAGCTTAAATCAAGAAGGAAAACCATACTGTACACAGGGCATCTGTTCTTCACAACGAGAAGCAGCTGGCTGCATCTGTGTGCGATTTTTCCATTGTCTTTTCCAAGCAGCTCATTAAAATACATGACTGATCTAAAACCCCATTTTCCTATCCTATATAACCCCCTCGACATTATTATATCCATATAGACTAACACAGTTTCTAATTGTTATCCCCTCTCAGTCTCCTTATAGTTTTCCATGGAACCAGAGCTGATGAGCATGTAAGTTTTATTAAATATTTTATGGAAGCAGAAGATGGTCTTTAAGGGAAGATGTTTACTCCATAAAGCACCAATCAATAAGTTTGCATATCCTGAATGAACTGGCAACACTGGCGAATGGCTGAGATTGTAAATATTAATGGTTCCCAGTACCTGAGGGAACAGTGTTTCGATCACAGACCCCGTCTTTGAGTAACTTGTCTCGTATTTCCCAGCTGAACATGCCTGGGTTATCTCTCTTGTATTCCTCGATTTTTTTCTCAACATCCGGTGTTGTCACCTGCTTTAGTGAAAAAAAAAAACACACACACACACATACAGAACACAAGTTTGTATAGTTTTAGTTTTGTTTTGTTTTTAAGTAGCGACATTTTATCAGGGCACGTTTTATTGTAAAATAAATTAACAAACAAATAAGTAAACACATGTAAACCAATGAGTAAATAATTAAGCTGAAAGCAATAAGAAATACTTTTTACTAAAAGCCACCATTATGGATAAAGTAACCTAATGGGTAAATAAACCGTGCAACTACGGATGTAAAGAATTTAAATTCAAAATCTGGAAGCTGAAAACGTATTAAATTCCTTAGTTAGTTTAAATAGTATGATAATGAACTGTTAATAATAATAATAATAATAATAATAATAAAAGCGAAAACTCGTATGGCTTAGAAAAAAAAAAGATACAACACTTGAAATGCATATAGAAAATATCTACCAGGGGGAGAAAAAACCCTGAACAGAAACAGTCTGTAAGAACAGAAGACATACATTGATATATCCGTGATCTCACGTCTAATCATTCGTCTGAATGCGATTCTGATTGACTTTCTTTCTATAGGAGTTCTATAGTATAGAAAACTGCGTCTTTTTTTTCCCTCAAAACATCTCCCTACAAAACCGAATCAACCAAACATTCATTCATCTCCCCTTTACTGTCAAAATTGTATACAAAATGTAGACTGGAAAGGAAAGGAATCATCTAATAGAACCCAAATAAATATATATCGAAAACAACGTGTTAGAACAAGAATATTGTTTGCCCTAACTGACGGCATGTTATTATTTTGCATTACTTAATAAAGACCATTTATAACATGCAGACGCTTCCAACTGGTAAATAAACGTAATAAGAAGCTGTACCTAAGCTCACACAGAAAAGCAATTTCCAGACTGTACTGCTCTATGATTTACTCCTAAGTATCACGATTATTATATGAGAGAAATGACTTTGTAAACGTTCTGCTTTCCACTGTCTGCCTCCTCCCTTTTCTCTTCTCCAAAGCTATTCTATAGTGGTGTTGGGGCGCAATTATAGTAAAATAATGATTGGGGCATATGGATGTTCTCACCTTGGGCTTGCTGCCCCCGATGGCCCCCGGTCGAATGGAGCCAGTCTCCTGGTACCTACAAAGGATCTTGGAGACACAGCCATGGGACACCCGCAGCTGGCGAGAGATGACACAGGGCCTGATTCCATGATGAGCCATTTCCACTATCTTGTGTCTGATGTGGTTGGGTAAAGGCCTGCCATTAATAAAAACTCCGCCAAGCTGGTTTACTCTGCCTTGGCCTAAAGGTGTGGACACTTGGGGAGGGGGAGAGGGGAGAAAAAAAATATAATTACAAGTTAACTTTATGTCATTTGTATTTTGTAAATAGAATAAACTGGCAGACCAAATCACTGATTTTTAAAAGGCCTGAGACTCTTTGGCTAGGGTGAGTTAACTTGATATTTATTGATTTATACTCATAAAGTTCAATGAAAGGCCAAACACAAGTCAACATAGATGTGTTGGTCTCTTGTGTGCAGCTTTCCCAAGTAAAATACAATACTTTTTTCAACAAGTGGGATTTTCCTTCTGGAAATTAAGCCTTTAGGCCTTGAAGATACAGCATTCACGTTCCATGGTATCTTCCACAGAAGTCATATTAATTCAAAAACACAACAGATCTACCTCTCTATTACAGACACACAGGTACACATGCACACACACGTATATATATAATATAGTATGTGTGTGAGTGTGTAATGAAAATATGCACTTTTTAAATGGATTTTTTGCTTCTTAAGTAATTGAATTCACCGATTTGAAAATCCCACTCAAAAAGTTATTTGTCCATTACATTTCTTCTGATGAAAGAGTTCTATGGTTAGCTGTTGATTCATTAGGATAATAAGCGAAAGAAAACAAAAGGCTGCCACTATAAAAGTTAATTGTTTTATTTTTAGGGGGGAGGAGGTGGATCTTTAGCTTATATTGACTTCAGTTTTGTATTTGGATGCGTTTGGTGATCTGTAGGTTTGCAAAACTGATTAAACTTTTTTTTTTTTAATGCTTCAGCTTTTACAAAACATGCCAACTTTGTTCCAGCTTGACAATAGATGCTTTAACAAATAAAATGCCTCAGATTCTGAACATAAAACATTCCATTAATTCATATATTAAATTTACAAAGTTTATCAGAATAAATTGTTGGGATTAATTGAAAGGCTATCCCTTAGTCTTTTCAGAATTAAATACAAAATTGTTTACATCTTTGTTTCTGCTACCAGTTGTTTTCTCTGTGGAATAATATCTTCCAAATGTTATCTAGCAAACAATAGTTTTCTGCCCGATGTATATGTGCTGGAAGCAACCAACTTATCAACTTTGTTAATGCTCTCTTCTTTCTTACCTTCTAATGGGAATCCGCTCCTGGGGTAATTCTGTCCCGGAGCTGGTCTCATCATTCTTGGGACAGCTCCAGCCAGGCTTGTCATTTTGGATTCAGTTTTACAATATTATATCCAGGAGACTCCTGCAAAAAGAAAAATCAGCTTTCGCAATAGATCCCACTGAATAATGAAAGTCCGGGAACAGAAAAAGTAGGAGCACTTGTTTCTTCTGTTGACAAAAGGACGTGATATCCCAGAGACGCAGCGAGAACGAAAACAAAAGTTTTTTGTTTTGTTTTGTTGGGGGGGTTTTTTTTATGTGTGCAAGAAGGGAGAACTTGCAGAAGTGTCTGGGCATGGACTCTGGCGTGGCAGCGTTTATAGACCAACAGACTGAAATGTGAAATTCAGTGGGAAGGACTTCTTCCTGTTGTGGACACGGAGTGAAAGGAACTCTGCTCTGTAGTATTTATTAGTTCTTTCGCCCAAAGCTTCATCAGGATCTCTGTGTTTTGATTGGTCAGCCGGAAGACTGTCCCGTCTGGAAGAGGCGGCATCTGATTGGAGGAAAGCTGCTCCTTTCCCTTCTCATCATTACCCTCGAGGCCTCGGTTATAGTAGAGGGATGCAAAGCCTGGCTGCTCCCTTCGCCTGAATTGTCCTTTTCAAAGAGGAAGTGGAGACTTCAGCCCTCTCTCGAAGTTGTTTCCTTGTGTGTTTGCTTTTCGCAGCTCTTGTTAGTAAAAAAATGCCACTTTATGGAGTCAGTATCTCCCATTAGGCAGCCTCCAAAGCCCAGGGTTTCTTGCTGTCAGTCTTTATGGGAACTTTGTCGTTGCTTTTTTTTTTTTCTTTCTTGTCTGTGTTATAAAGGTAGTGGCGCAGCGGGTTTAAGACAAATAGAAGATGTTGAAAAAGTTACGTCTTTTCCTTAAACTTTCTGAGCAGTTTTGAGAAGAGAGGAAAGAACATTCTTTGCTCTAGTTTTTGGGGTTTTTTTCCCCTCTTTTCTCTGAGTTGCAGCTATAACAAGAAAAAAAAAAAAAAAGCATGCACATATTTTTAAAGTGCTCTTTCTAACTCACGTGTTCTAAGGAATTTATTGTAGTATTCAAAGTAAACTAGTGAAGAGGAAAATAAAAGAAATAAAGTCTGACTAGGAGCTGCAGTGACCACAGCAGGATATGACGCCAGAAGTGTTGTAAAGACTGTCTGTCCTTAAAGAAGGTAACTATTGTGCACGTCCTTTTATTTATAACTTGGTAAGTGCCAGCTAACTCGCCTCCTTTACACTCTGAAGGGCCTGCCCAGCTTTCCCCAGTGCTCTTTATTTGCAATAGTCTATTCAGGAACTGTCACTCGCAGCCTCAACTTATTCAAGACCTTAATCAATCAAAAGGATGAGAATCGTTCAGGTTTTCCCTTTGAAATAAAAGAAACAATGAGTTCTGGGCTTAAAGTGCCCCTCTCCCTTTAACGATTTTTGAATTTTTTAGTTGCCGAGTCTATTCTCCTTTGGGATTAATGGAAGCTAAAAAAATAAATAAATAAATAAAATAAAATAAATAAAAGCAAAGCAAAGCAAACCAATGGACAGAATAAAGTAAACAAGACGGACAAAATCAACAAGTTTACTTAATGTAAACTAAGTGAAGTTTATTTTGAAAACAAACTGCTCCCTACTCTAACTGTCGTAGTAAAGTGGGGCATCTGAATAAACATCAAAGGTTCATAGCGCTATAGCCTTCGCACGCTGCTGGATGTTTAGGGTTGCAGTCATTTTCTAAAGTAGCAAACACGGTAAATAGTAGAAAATAAAAACTATCCCCTCGCATTGATCCGCTTTGAAATCGTATGCTATAAATGAGGGCAAATCAACCGTCAGACCAAATAAAGCATGGAAAAACAGATTTATACAGAACCCACAGGGAGGTGCTTGAGCCACAGTCAGTAAAATATTATATAGGCCGTTTATATGGATCAAAGTGCCTTAATCACGTTCTGCTGCCTTTCAATTAATTTGAAGTTTCTTAAAAAGAAAGGCTATCAAAATCTAAAACACGAGAAAGAAGCTGCCTTTGGTATATACCGATTACTAAATTTGCATTCATTTTTTGCTGTTACGTCTCCCTTGTCTCAAACTCATTTCCGTGCCTGCATTCATTGCCCTATCAGCTTATCAAGCCTGAATATACATATTATTGAAGACTGCTTTTTCAACAATAAAGACTAACAAGAGCCCAGGGATTCGGAGATCCATGGGCAGCGCCATGCACATGGTCCACAGCAGACTTTGGATTCCTGGACGAACTTGCCTCACACGTGTAAGACAGTTTTTTTTGAGGAGGCCCTTGTACATCTCAAATGTGTGACTGCAAATAAAATGTGGTGCTCTGGGCTTGCAGCACATCTCACCTCCGTGACTTGCTGAGGACAATTTTACAGGAGTGGCACCTATTGACTAGAGGCGAGCAATGAAGGCGCTTTATTGGTGCATTCTCCTTTCGCACGGGTATGTAACCGGCTCAAGGAAGGAAGGAAGGAATACCTAGCGCGAGACGCGGGTTCTTGCATTAAACACCTGTTCTGGCACCAAACGCATCCTGCACAATAAGGGTGTCAACTTCTACTGGACACCCTGGTGCATCAATCCGTATCTTTTCAGTCAATGAAGGAAGGAAAAAAAACCCATAAGGAAAGGAAAACAGGGAAGAAAAGAAAGCTCCCGCATTTCTGGTGACAATAGTAAACTTTGACGTCACTGATCAGCGCCTTCTTTGCCTGCTGGTTATTTAAGCAAATCAACAACGTCAAAACTGCCTTTTCAACCCATTTGGTCACCCCCACATTGCAGACTTCTTTTCACCTCATTTATCTTCACGTATTTAGTTTTAAGCTATTTTTATAAGCCGTTGATTTTTAAAATAGTTAAACTGAGGTAATAATAAGCTACTATTATTTTTTTACATACCAAGTTGACAGAAATTGCACCAAAAGCTTAATTGTATCTTGATGTTTAATAAAATTGATAATACATTACATGACTGTAAAGTAACAAAAATAGTTCCCCGAATTTTGGGTGACATCAAACTGGGTTTAATCATTTTTATTCATTTGATTATAAATATTTTTTCCTGCATGCCCCTGCTACCTAAAAAGTGTGCATAATTTGAAATTACATAAATGCACAATGCTTAATGAATACATTTTGCATTCTGTAACAGACTTTCAAGATTCATTTGTTACCCTTGCATTATATAACTTTGTAGTATATAATAAGCGATCACCTGACCGTGAGTTTTGGCAGAATTGATTCTGTAAGGGATAAGAGGAGACAATTTTATTATAAACTATTATTAAGTGGTTAGATATCGATCATGATTACATAGAGTTTCTGTATACACCCGATTTGCACAATGCAGACTTAAGATAATCTATTCTAAAATGAGTTATTACTAAACTTGTAACTTGTGTTGAATTTTTAAAATGTGTTGCGGTTGTAAATTATAGCTTATATAACCTGGAATATAACATATTTCCTAATCTTCCATTTAGCACGGATAAAGTATGATATGACGTGATATGATATTCGTTTTCTATAATAGTATTTAGTGACATCTAAGTGAGCTCTCATGTTTTCCAAGTTCATCCATCCCGAAGTGGTTGTGTCTGTTTCTCAAGTGTTGTGCGATTTCTTTCCTGATGCACTATGTAACGCCATATTTATTATTATTGCTATTATATCAGTGTTACATGAAAATTATAAGAGCCCCTATTCAAAGATATTAATTTCACAAAAGGTCTGATAATCACTTGCTTCTTCCGCAGAAGAAATGTTAAAATCCCAAGTAAATGATTAAGCAAGAATGCCTCGTCCCCATATTATAGCCATTCAGCTCATCAGAGGGGATTTCACGCTTTCCAGTGGGCCTAGCTAATATGCTACTGCTAATTACAGGGCTCTTCCAGGCCAGGTGCACTTTTAATTGGATTAGTAAATACTCTGTATTAAATCTAGAGCCAGATCAAATGAAGAGTGAAATGAAGAGCTATTATGAACACGAGCAATCATTCATAAATGATAAAAATTATTATTTTCTTGCTGTATCAGAAAATCAATTATGCTGTTTACTGTGCCACCAAATATTGGCTTATTTTTTTAATGCCTGCCTCTAATAAAGTCACTTTATAATGTCACTTTGTGACATCCTTAGCGTCAGGATGCCAATCATGAAGACTAGAATAAAATCGATGGATAATTCTGGACAGGCTTCACATAATATAAAATATATCTATAAAAACAAACATGCAGATTTAGCTGGATTTGCTTTCTACTGGGGTCAGTGAGATGGAAAGCCGAAACTATAGAATGTACTGCTGCTGCTGCTGCTGTCTGCACCGATTCCTGTTTTCAAGGGACAAAACCATCAGAAATGTACTTTAAATAGTGGTTTAAAAAAGTATGATGAGTTTTAGAGATTTTACTAAAAAAAAAAAAAAAAAGTACCATTGTCACTGTTAGATTTAATGTACAAAATGCCTTAAAATGATGGGACCCTTGAATATTTTCACTATAATTGTTAGCATTATTAATAACACTGATATCAGTAATGGTCAAAATAATTTAAAAACAGTATTTAGAAGGAGAATTGTGGTTGTCGTGTTAGTCCACTTAAATATGGAGAATTAAGGGTCAACAAACAAGTTGAGGGTGATACACTTTTAATGGACTAACTTAAAACATCTATGATTTGGAGGAAGATAAACTTATTTTCAAACAAATTATGAAAGCAACCAAGGTTCAGATGAAGAAAAACCTAATACAAATGAAATAGATTTGCTTTTAGTGATTTTCCCTCTTGTGCTTTTTTACCTAGCACAAGAGGAAAAACAAGGAGAAAACTAATTTACTTAGGTATCAGGAGTCTTTCTGATGTAAACTAGGTAAGCCCACTTACAGTGTTTACAACCTGTGCCAGGAGGAAGCACTTTTTTTTTATTGGTTTGGAATTCTTAAACACTAGTTAAAACGTTTCTCCCCTGTGACTAAATAATGCTAATGTATAGTAGGAAAAGGTGTTCTCTGCTGTTTAGAAAGACTTATATAACAACCTGCAAAGCAAATGCTACTAACACTAACACTAATCGCAAATAGGTAGTTAAGATGGGAAGGAATAATAGTTATTGGCAGATAAGATCTGAAATTGCAGTGTTGTCGCACGTCATTATTGTCGGAATGGAATCAACACGTCCGCTTGGCGGGCACCATTCTTAAAAGCCATTATTAAACAAATAATCCATTAAAATTAACGTTTTCAACAGATCTCAGTAATTTTGTGATGGCCCATGCTATCAAAATCTGTGTTTACAAAAGAGTAGAGGCGGACAGAAGGATAGGTGTTATTCTCTTCAACCTACCTGTTGCTTTCCTATGTGTTCGCCACGGTCATACAACAGCCATTGCAACTTAAAATTAGCAACTTGCTTTAAACATCGCCCACACCTTTCAAATCTGGCTGCAGCATGTGGCAAAATCTAAATCTAACATGAAAGAAAGAAAGAAAGAAAGAAAGAAAGAAAGAAAGAAAGAAAGAAAGAAAGAAAGAAGATTATCCGTGGGAACTAAAATAAGTAAATAACAATGCAGGAAAGAAACAGTTCTGTTCTATTTGTGCAGAATCGGAAGTGTTGCAGTTTATAATTTTGCCAAGCGTCCACAGAGTACAATTCTCCCTCGACATATTTCAGACTTCTGAAAAAGGTCAGGCACTACACTAGTACCAGTCTTAAAACGACACAGTAGAAAACTCCATAAAACTGCAGGCATTTAGTAACATGTGAATGAGCATAACAATAAGACATTATAAAAAAAAAAAACGCACGCACACGTCCAGTTTCATTGTTGACACAACACTGAAACGTAATAGGAATTTTGAAAACCTCAAGAAACACGAGTTATATTTGCAGCCCAGCAAGTTAACAAAAAGAAAGCTGATTGGAAACATGCCGTTATGATACCCGGCAGAACCGAAAGCTCTGATCGGCTCACTACAAGGCAAAATAACCCAGGCAAACACTGCAAAAAATAACGTCTTCGTATTTTACCGAATGGAAAAGTAGAGCAGACTGTTTCTCCCCCCCCCATAACTCAAAGAAATATCAAACTTCTAAAGATTACGTTTGAGTCACCCCTGAGTCGACATCAGAGTCAACTGTCACCGCTCTGCTCCTTCCCGTCTCCTAGAAAGTATAAACGTGACAAAAAGCACCCCTAATCTTCAGAGGACCTCTGCTCTGCAACCCTGGCCAATACATAGAGACAAGTAGACCCAAGATTAATTGTTTTCAAGACTTTTTTTTTTCCACCGAAACACAATACTGTTTGCTGGGGGAAAACAGCAAAAGGTCTAGAAGATTAACATTTAGCAATTTATGAAATGCAATCTGCATATCTAATTGATTCCCAGAATATCAGTTTAAAGGATGAAGATGCATATCGGAGTGATGGATACTTCATTAATAGGCACATAAATAAAGGTTGAAAAGTCATTACACAGACCTTTGAAGCTTGTGCCGTCTCTTTTATGTCCCAGCCTCTCATTTCATTGTGACTCTCTCCCTTTTTTTCAATTACTTAAGTTTGAGAACTAAAAACGCAGCTTTGCTTCAATTTGTCAATAAAATTATGCAATCAGTCAGTCTTAGTGAATTATCGCAGGTGCACAAAATGCTCATTTATTTGCACGTGGCTCTCAAATTCACCTTCAACTAGAAGGCAAAAACGTTGTCTGAAAGTGGATTGTGAACTGTATACAAAACAAATTCAAGTCACTTTAAATGCGATGCATGCAATTACACACTAACACTTTTGACACAAGCCTTGCAGTCGATCAAATCCACATTAAAGATACCTGTTGCCAAAATATAAACTCAAGTAGTCTTTATCCGTACTTAGTTGACTAAGATCGTTTTGAGTCGGAAAACCCCCGGCTTCCTTATTAAACTAAGGTTTAACACGTTGCAAACATGTACTAAAATTTAAGAAAATATCACAAGTTTTGCAATTTTACAAACCCAGACAGAATATCTTCTATTACTTCAATCTTTTGTTGTTGTTGTTCCTGTATTAAAGGAAACTGAATAATATGTTTGCAAAAGCGTTGACATGGGCAAATACTTTGCAATATATTTACAAGGTTAGTATAAAATATATGAGTTATATCATCATTGCAATAATGCGGATAAGAAATATCTTCTCTAGAAAATGGGTAATGATAGAACTGGGCTAGTACTCTTCCTGGGAACCAGCCCGGTATAAAGTTATCATAAGCAATCATTATACAGTCACCATTTCCTATATATTACAAATGGAAGGAAGGAGAAAGAGAAGTTAGCGTTATTCATAGTCTGGGACCTTCGTTTTCAGTTTTTGTTTTATTGTTTTCCTAGGAATTTTCAGTGTTTATTATATCAAACCACGATAGGTGAAAATCAGTGGGAAAAACTTATTTTTTTTCATCTGATTGATCCCCGTTTTGTTTGTTTTCGATAAACACTGATAAATTCCCCTGAAAAAAAAACAAAACAGAAAATGAAGGTCCCTAGTCATATATAAGAAGCTTACGGCACAGGGGTTATATTATGAAATTGAAAGAAATACTTCTTTACTGATGGTTGGCATAATCTACCAGCAGAGATGGTAGTAACCAAAGAGAATTCAAGAATGCTTTGAGTGGCTCTAGAGGTCAGCCATGGTAAGGATCCAGAGAAAAAAATAATAGCGTCTCAGTAAGGGGTGGGGGCAATTGGACAGACTGGGTGGGCCAAAAGGTCCTTATCTGCCAACAGTTAATTTGTTGCTTCTGGTGAAGTAGCAAACCATAAAATAATTATCACAATTTTCTAGATAAGAGCTTACCTGATTTTTTTTTTATGTGATTGCATGCAAGTCTCTGCTGCGAATTCTAGACACGTACATAAGCTGACCATGTTTAACTAATGACAATTTTTCTGATTCTATGTTAAACTATCTTTCAAATCTTATTTGAGATTTCATCATAAAGAGAACCCCTTTGGAGGCAGGTCCCTTGACATGATTTAAAAAAACGCTAGAACAAGGGTCTAAGAAAAAAAAATATTCTCCATTTTCCCTTTTATAATCTTATTCTATTATTCGATTCTATTTAGGCTTTTACTCCATTTTGGCTCTAAGCTTAGTTAGATCTCAGTGGGGGGAAGAGAAAACACATCTAATCGCCAAATTCACAA
Organism: Rhinatrema bivittatum; assembly: GCF_901001135.1. Classification (NCBI taxonomy): domain Eukaryota; kingdom Metazoa; phylum Chordata; class Amphibia; order Gymnophiona; family Rhinatrematidae; genus Rhinatrema; species Rhinatrema bivittatum. Next base: position 149,183,968 of record NC_042623.1, read on the forward strand.
ATGGTAACGCAATGTTTAAGTACATGGCTAAGCTCAGTAATAAAGTGCAAGGGGTGTGGTGTTATTATGGATACTCCTAGGGTGTGACGCATGGGGGTCAATCTAAGTGACACAAAGTTTCCAGATGTGGTAGCACTGGACAATCGTACCACATCCTCAAACGTGGCCATTATAGACGATTTTCAGTCAAATATTGTAGTACATTTTCTGCTCTCTACGACTGATGTTGTATCAGGCAGCAGCGGGTCTCTGACTGTAATGGCATTACCTATCCATAAAAGTCCCCGTTCCACTGGTTTGTGTCAAAGCTCTCTTGCTTGGTCCCCGTGACTGTTGTGTTTTAGGAAAGCTCTAAGGCTGTTCGCAGTTTATAGCCCATTTATAAAGAAAATGAATCCCTCTTTCTCTCTCCGTTTCAAAAAAACAACAACTTTATTGACAGGACAATTCATGCAGCCCAAAGTAAAACATAAAAACAGAAGAGAAAATCATATAAAAGCAACACAATAAAACCACAAAAGTACAGAAAACACGATAACAATGCTGCTTGCTTGCAGGATGCTGGTGAAGTTCCGTACGGTGGCCGCTCATGCCGCGTCTCCTCGGACCTGTTGGGTGTCTGACTTCACTGATAAAATGAAAATCCGGGCGATGAAGCCATATCAGGGCTCCCCCATTACTGCACTGATTCAGTGGGCACAAGCCACCGGTACAACGCTACAGATCCGCCGGGCGAAGCTGTCCATCTCCCCAGCTGAGGAAGGGTCCCAGCACGCCATTCAGTTCAAATGTAAGGAAGCCTGTCTGTCTCTAAATAATAATAAAATAAAAAAAAGCCGCAGATCCATCGGGACACTGGCAAGTAAGGAGGGCGCCGAGACACCACTGCACCGGCCAGGCTTAAGGCTCCCTCCGTTTTTTTGGATCCACATAGCCTCGTTTTAAATAGTGTTAAGGAGAAATCTTAAAATGTGGCTGCATCTCTGCAACACTGAACCTAACCCCTCTAAGGGATACAAATGTTTTACAGCCGGGGAGATTGAAAAGAAGGCGCAGCATCGAAATTATGGCTCAGTCCCTCTCACACGCGGCGCCGAAGCTGCAAAGCCATGTGTGTATGGGTCACTTTTACATTTCTCCCCATCCACACTTTCTGTTAAGTGAAACAAAATACGCCTTCATTTAGTATCTCGAATGCAGGATCCTTGAATATGTATCACTTTAGTTCTTCTTTCCCCCAGTTAGAATATCTCCGAATTAAACGCGAATATCTCCGAATTAAACGCCGATTTCCCCTTTATTAACTTTACTCGGGCATTAATGGGCACAACAAGACCTTGCCCTGGACAGAGCAAAGAGGAAAACGGCTAAGAGTCCCGCAAAAAAAAAAAAAAATTGCCCTTGTGATTGTAAAGTCACAGCTTAAGATAATAATAATAATAATAATAATAATAAGCTGCTTCTCCGGGGAACAGGAATTTACAAAGGCTTCTGCGCATCCAGTGCATTTAAAAATACGCAACAGCTGTTTTACTACAATTCCTTTAGCGATAGATTTGCAGGTTTATACCTTCCGTTACCGGACAGCCTAACAGCTACAAGAGGTTCCCTACTGCTTAAGTAATATCACTGTTTACTGTCTGCGAGCCTCAAAGCTTTCCCGAAACTTTGCAGGCCGCCGAGGTCCGGCTCGATAAAAAAAAAAAAAAAAAGCAGCAATGCAGCCCGAGAGTCTTCCTTCCCCGTCAGCGCCGCTGGCCCCCTCCCCAGCCCTGCTGCTCTCACTTCAGTCCCTCTGCATGTCGCCTGCAGCTGTCGTGATTTCGCCCCCTCATTCTGTTAGAGCAGAGTCGATTTTGAGCTCGGTCCCATATTGTGAGGAAGAGATTTTCAACGATTCTTCCGCATTCTTTGGAAGGGGGGGGGGGGTTTAGTGTAGGCCTGTGAGGGGAAGACCTTAAGACAAGACCCCCCCCCCCCCCTGTTTCTGCAGCCTGCCAGGTAGTATCTGTTGCTGCTCTGAAAGACTAGGACCCCGCAGCACAGCTGTCACAGGACCCTACATTTTTGTGTGTGTGTGTGGGGGGGGGGGGAGATTTAAATAATAGATAATTAGGGGACTCAAACACAGGGAAGATGTTTTCAAAACAAATAAGCAAATAGCTTGCAGGGTCCCCCGGGATAGGAGAAGGATGGAGTCTGGGGCTGAGCCTTGATAAAAGCCCAGTTTGCAAGTCAGCCTGGATCTTCTTTCCCGCAGAGACTGCCCTTCGGGGATCCTTTTCACACGGGATTTCCGCTCCGTATTTGTTTGCCCTTGTTTATTTCTCTTATAGCGTTTCATAAGGGGGAAAATCCTAGGGATTTCCCCCCTTATTTAATTCCTACACCCTCTCCTGTCACTAGCACTCACATAGGGCCACTCCTCCCCCCCCCCATCTAGTGTGGGCTCCACCTGCTCGCTCTCTCTCTCTCTCTCACCTGAGCTCCCTGGGCCTGACTCATCAAGGTTTTCTTTATAGGCACAGAATGATAATTCTTCCAGCTCTTTCCTTTCAAAGTTCGTCATGCGTCAGTCCCACCTATTTTGCTTTTCTTTGGCCTTCATCCTATTCAACATCCACCACCTTCCCTTCTCTCTAATAAAACTAGCCTTTCCTCTAAGCCAGCACATATCTGAGCCAAAGTGGCAGATTTTAAAATGCAGTTGCCCCCTCTCTCTGGAATACGCTTTAAATGGCTCTTGTTCTTCCTTTTTCTCGTATCTGGTTTAAGGCCCTCCTATTCTGCTCTGCTCCTGTTCTGCTAAAGTTGATCTTGATCCATTGCATTTTACTGTGCCTTATATCCATGCTATGTGCGTTTTGGGATCCAGCTGCAGGGAATATTTGCATAAAGTCTACAGCATTACCTTTGCTTCTCATTTGTTTTGACCTGTTATATATTTATATATAAATAGATTGATACAGATGTTACTTGCACTTTTTTTTCTGTTTGCCCCAGTTTAAGCAAGCTGTGCTCTTCTGTTACTGTTTGGGCCTTTATTGCGCATGCGGGATTCTTTCAATTTAATTATATACAGCCGAGAAAGGACGGATAAAGATGCAGGTTCCCCACTGCACGGTATTTAACCTGACCAATACCATATAGACTGTCCTTGTAGTATGAGAGGGGAATTTGTGACTTCTGAGGAGAGCAGCAAGGAAAAAGCAGAGGGCAAAAAGTAGAGCTGACTAACAGAAGATATAGCAGAATGTAAAGACTTTTTTTTTTTTTTAAATCCTTTTGCCTTTGTGATTTCTCTTCAGAAAAAAAATTTAGTTGTCTTAGATAATGAGGAAAAAATGGAGGAAATTCTGATGATGTATATAATTATAGTAGGAGCAGCTGGAATCTAAAGCAAATGTAAAGTGTAACTATTTCCAAAATATATAAAATCAACAGTGTAATTTTGTCTGTAATTATATATTTATGCTTGCCTTCCTCATCTTTATTGCCGTTATATATTGAGCTCAGTAAATATTTCTTTTATTTTTACAAAAAAAAAAAAAAAAAGGGTCTTCAAACACAAAAGCAGTCCAGCAAGAAATCTAATCCTACAATTATAATTTGGAGGCAAAGATGTCTGTCAGTTTCCGTTGGATTTTCTCACGACATCATTTCTCAGAGACACAATATAGCAGGGCCGGTGCAAGGGCATGAGGCACCCTAGGCAAACAGTCAGCCTTGTGGTCTCTCCCCTCCCCCACAGATATTTTGATAATTAAATTCAACAATGATGATGACCCCCACTACCCACCTCCCAGAACAGTTTCTTTAAAAATATATAATGGGCATCATGCTTTTAAATATTAAACTTTGTATGTACTTTATATACACATACACACTCATATATATATAGCTAGATATTAGGTAATGTTAGTGCTTCTAATCATAACAGAAGAACAACTCAAAGGAAAGAACACTGATGTTAAGTATTGATCAATTTAAAAATGTTTCTTTATTAACACATTTCATAAAAATAAATGAGTACTTATACATCAAGATTCATGACTATGTAAAAACATATATATTTATAATTTTGAACAAATGCTGTGTCATGATGATGCAAAAGTGTATCGAAAAGTTATAATCACGCACACAGTGATTCAATATCACAATATCAAAAGCATGGGAAAATCTTAGAAAAGCTAACAAGTACTGAATCAACAGTATATTTTGCAATTCAAGAAAATCATTGTGTAGATATATATACACACACACACACATGTATATATATATATATAGGGGTCAGAATGGGATAGACCACAGGGGCCATGGCCTGATCAAAATCAGACGCTTGCCACAGAATTCCTGCAGAGATCCAGGGCCGGGTCTGGCAGGCAGTAGATGTTCTGTGGCAGGAGGAGGGGAGCAGCACTGTATTGGCCATGTCTTCCATCTCTGCAGCTTTAGGTCCAACGGCTGCTGTAAATCATCAGAATATTTTACAGCCACCATCTTTACTGGGGAAGGGGGCTCGTTTTGATCATTTAACTCCAAATACTGAAGAATTTGTAGCCTCATTCTTCCTGGGTTTACTTCCAGCCATACCAAATAAGTAAGCTCAACATGAAGCAGAATTTCACCAAAATCCTAATATGGGAGACAAGATTCCAGAAAGATTCTCAGAAGCTGAATTCTCAAGCAGCCATCTTGGTGGCGTGTTCTCTAGTGCCCCCAATGGCTGCTGTGAACCACACAGGACTCGATACAGCAGTTGGGCCAGGCAGCAGAGGAGGAAAAGGATGCGGCCCGATGCACCATCTCTCTCCTCCTTCTGCTGTTGATCAGCATGGGAGGTGGGAATGTGGCTCCTCAGAAGGAAGAAAGGAAAAGAAGGGGAAGGGCAGGAGAATGAGAGAGGGAAGAGGTGGGGTGAAGGGTTTGGAAAGGAAAGGGAGAGAGAGCAGGGAAGAGATTGATGGGGCAATGGAGCAGGGGGAAGAGAGAGAGAGAGAGACCAGTGGGAGACAGGAGAAGAGAAAGGGGAGAGAGAGGGAGGGGTTTGGGGTAGAAAGAGAGTACGTGGGAGTATGGGGAGAGAGTGCAGGAGAAACTAGAAGGGGACAGGGGGATAGAGGGAGCAGGCAGAGCTTATTTGGTTTCTCTACCCCAACTAAAACTACATTTCAGAAATCATATCAGTGTCTGATAAATGTCGGGCTGATACAGTACACTGCGCTTCGATGGAGCACACTGTTAACCCTCGATTGGACGTGCGTTTTCGATGCGCTAGTGTTACCCCCTTATTCAGTAAGGGTCTGAAAACGCGCATCCAAACCCCGAACCTAATAGCGCCCGCAACATGCAAATGCATGTTGATGGCCCTATTAGGTATTCACGCGTGATTCAGAAAGGAAAATGTGCAGCCAAGCCGCACAATTTACTTTCAGAAATTAGCGCCTACCCAAAGGTAGGCGCTAATTTCTTCGGTCACCGGGAAAGTGCATAGAAAAGCAGTAAAAACTGCTTTTATGTGCACCCTCCGACTTAATATCATGGCGATATTAAGTCGGAGGTCTCGAAAGTTACCAAAAATAAAAAAAAAATAAATTTGAAGTCAGCCCGTGGCTCGCGGGTCGAAAACCAGATGCTCAATTTTGCCGGCGTCCGGTTTCCGAACCCGTGGCTGTCAGCAGGCTCGAGAACTGACGCCAGCAAAATTGAGTGTCGGCTGTCAAACCCGCTGACAGCCGCCACTCCGGTCCAAAAGGAGGTGCTAGGGACGCGCTAGTGTCCCTAGTGCCTCCTTTTACCTGTTTTTACCGCCAGGCCTAATTTGATTACTGAATAGTGCGCACAGGAGAGTGGCCTGTGCACGCGCCGGGACAGTGGGCATTCACCCTCTCTCCCATGGACTTTACTGTATCGGCCCGTGTGTCATCTATGATTTTTAGGAACAGATTGCAAAAGAAAGAAAAATCAAGAGATACATAAAATTACAAATGAAAAGAAATCCATTCTGCATGGGCTGAAAATAATCTTTGAAATAGCTGGCTGGGTTGAACTCTGATGTTTCCCCTTACTATTCATCCTACAAAAATAAGTTCAAATTCATTGTCACCAATGTTCCCTGTAAGTATGGGCTTGTGCGCATGCACACACGTCATAAAGCAAGTGCACTGCACACAGGAAAACACAGCAGGCACAAGAAATGGAAAATAGAATGGGGTTTCAGAGAACACCGGACACAAACTTGTACACTGCTTCTAAAACAGTGCATGCTTTTCTTGCACACAACCCCCAAAAATTATAGAAGGAGCAACACCTCAGTAACAGAGACACAAACGCCTTCCTTTGCAGTATCAGGCAATCTGTGATGTAACACAAAGCTCGGCATAAAAAAGTTACTCAAGACTGGTATAGCAAACCTGATCTATCAAAACAGAACTAACTCCCAGAGCTCAAGCTGCACAATACGACCTATGAAAAAGCAACACTGTAAATATTACACCAGGCCCTAGAACACCAGAACTGCTGCTACTATTAAACATTTATGTAGTGCATCATGGTGTAGACAGTGCTTTACAGATACACATACGAAAAAAAACACCTTCTCCAAAGACCTTACAATCTAGTCAGGTTCTTATGGCCTAGATTGGCCACTGTTGGCCACTGTTGGAAACAGGATGCTGGGCTTGATGGACCCTTGGTCTGACCCAGTATGGCATTTTCTTATGTTCTTATGTTCTTAGACAGGCAAGTCAAATAACTGTTTTGGGAATATGAAGGAATACATGTAAAGTCTCAAAGGTGGGTTAATAGATGCTGTTTAATTAAAGACAGGGACCATTGATTCTCATCACCAGGTACTCTGTGAAATAACACAAAACCCCACAAAAAGCACACACTTATCGTATACATAGTACACCTCCAGTTGTGAATTCAGAACAAGCCAGACTGCTATGGATCCCACAGACAAACACCACTACACATTAGCAGAAGGGGGAGAAACAACAGAAGGCGAGGAGCTGGATTAGAAAAGCAAAGTAGTTTTTCTCTGTTCTGCCTACTCCACCTTCAACTCCTCCCCTCCTTTTCCTTGCACCACAGGCTAAATCCTGGGAACAAAGGTGAAAGCCCAACTCCTGTCAGAAGTATAGGCACAAAGTGAACAAAACTACTTAAAGAAACATAAAACCTAAAACAAAAAAAAAAACCAAAGCCATGGTGAAAAGTAGTACTTAGTGTGGCTGTTTATTTGCGTACATGAAAGATGCACATACAAAATGATTGCATGATTAAAAGCACTGATGACTCATTGAGTTTATTTGACTGTCAGGGCCTATTGCTTTGCTGGGACTTCTGCTGTTCTTTGCTGCTCCCCCAGAAACAGGCACCCTAGGCAGTCACTTAGTCTGCCCAGTGGTTAAGCTGGCCCTTTAAAGCAGGAAACAATGCAATGATGGGGAAGAGTATAGAGATGGGGGTATACTACTGACCACTTGGCCAAAATGAACAGACAGATGATGAAATGCTAAAGGAATTGTTTCAGGTATAGAATCAAGGTCAAATCAAGGATTTTTTGTGTCCCTTGCAAAAAAATATCCAGTGCCTGTTACAGCTCATTAAAATCATATAGAGAAATACACACATACACAAGCACAAACAGTCTCATTTCTAGTCTCTCTCTCTCTCTTTCTCTCCCACCAGTACAAAAATTGCAAGTTTTGTGTCAGTGTTTCTCCCATTGAAAAAAATGGGATATTTTCTATGATAAATCTGGTGCAATTTTTGCACCAGATTTGGTGCACATTTTTAACAGATGAAGCTCAAGAATATTCTTGTATGTTGTTCTTTTTTTTTGTTTTGTTTTGTTTTAGTTCAGATTCCTCCAGTTCACCATTGCTCACTTCTATACCCCATTTCTAGAAGAGGTGGGTAGCTTCTCGCCCTCTCTCTCTGGGCCCAGAATTGATACTGAACCACAGCTACGGGGCTTCGTTCAGGACCAGAGCAGGGTCGAAAGCCTTCAACCTAATTTGTCTAGGGTTGGTACTGAACCACCTTTTCAGCCTCTCTGTATCTCACCCCCACTAGCCTCTACCAGTCCTCCGCTCCTATCCCTCACACCTTCCAGTTTTCCTTCAACTTCCCAGTTTATCCCTTACCCCTCATTGCTCCCTTCCAATCTCTCTCTCTCTCTCTCTCTCTCTGTCTTTTCAGCCTTTCATTAGCTCCCTTTCTTTCTTTCCTAGGTTACTCTCTCAGTCACACGTTTGTTCGGTTTGGTAGTAGCTGCAAGGCATTCCACGTAGAGAGTAATGCAAAGAAACTGTAAATATGCCCACAGCAGCCCCTCCTTGTCTTCTTCTTGTTTTCACTTTTAAAACCAAAATTGGTGAGGGATCAGTGTGGGCATGCCTGGAGTTGTTTTGCATTGTTACCCCTCTGGTGCTGCCACCACCATTCCAGTTCTTTGAATGTTAGTGTCTGTTCCTCCAGTACACTAGCCCCTTCACATTAGCCAGGAGACAGAGGGGAGAGCTCACACTCTTTCTCTGTTTCAGGCAGAGGTTGATCCTCTTTCTCCCTCTCGCCTCTTAAGATGGGCTTCTGTCAGTCGAGGGTCTCCAGCCTATGCTCAGATGGTACAAATATTAAGTCCTGATGGAGGGATTCCAGCAAGTGCCTCATTTTAGTTTTATTAATTTCAGTGCTGGAGGGCACACATTTTCGATGTATGTGAACACCCTCTACCAACAATGAAAGGGTGGTGCACTACGGGCATAAGGATTTTTTTTCATCATGTCAGCACTGTCCTGTTGCACACAACATCTTCACAGCCATATCTTCCTTTTTCTGAAAGGACACCATTTATGACATGGATACCGATGCATTAATTCAGCTGTCACAAGGTCTTTAAATCTATTCCATTATAAATGGAATATGTGGAATATGTATTTGCAACTGCTTAGCGGCATTGTGGAGCAAATTAGCTTCAGATGGCAGCATATTTCCCTGTGACATGTCACATTCAGGACATTTTGCAGAGTTAAAATATTCACTTTCATTCTCATTATTTTCCTCAGCACATGATAGTCATGTGGAGATTCAAAACCAGCAAAGTAAACAATGGGTTTCTATGCTTCTTAGTTATTAAGCATCACTAAAAGCCTTGGAAAAAATGTAGTCTTTGAAAAATCATCATTAGGAATTCAATACATTATATTTTCTCTTAGAAACAAAAAAAGACTTTTATCCTGTTGTTGATTTGATTTATATACCAGGGGCTTGATTCACCCAAATTATTTTTGTTCTCTGGAGGGTGGACAGTGAACAGAACCCAAAATAGCAACTGCTGTGAAAGCAGATGAAATATCTATGAAAGAAAACATTCATCCTGGCCTGAAAAAAAAATGTGGAGTGCAGAGAAGGAAGGAGGAGCACCAATAGAAGCTCTCTTCACACCTCACCCCTCTCCACCCCCCAGACATACAAACACACACACACTTTGTCTGCAGATATGCTCACAAACACCCATTTTCTAAATATATACATGCTTCTCTTTCACTTCTGGCAGCTTTCGTACTCAATAAAAGCTCCAGCAAGAGCAATGCCATAGTCGTGCAGCTCTCATTCCTTTGCATTGGAGGGAGTTTGACAGGTTTTCAACTTTTTTATGCCTGCAGAAAAATAGGAAAGCCATTAGGAGCAAACTGTCTTCTTTTACTTCATCTGATAAGGCCACACAATTTTAAATATAAACATTATCTCACATTCCCTTGCAAAACCCCCTATAAATGGCCAATGACACTTTTTCTGTTAGGTATTTCTGTGCTCACCTTTTAAAAACTGCTTTGCCCTACTATAACCCATATAGTACCCTTTACAAAAATCAAGCCACCTCTCTGACTAAACTTTGTATAATTTTCTTTTACTAACATTACTCCATGCTATCACGCTTACTTAGTTACATCTCACACACTTACAATTTCACTACATACACTTTATACATGCATGCAAATCATTTGCTACATAGATAGATAGTTAGATAGATTCTATAGCACACAATGGAGCCCCAAAGCTCTATGGATAATTAAAGATATGTATACTATTGGCATACTGAACTGCTATATTAGCAAGTAGGATTCATCTACAGTGACAACGTGCAGATAAACACACAGACGGCTGTAGGTATATATAACTCACACTCCTTTTCCACAACACACACATACCACATTATCATTAACAGTGGAACACTCATATGATTTCCTGAAGATATTTCAAAACTTTAAATATGTTATATAGCAACTGACTATATGCATCAGATATATTGACAAGCTAAGGGGGTTATTTTCCAAGCCGCGTTAGGGGCTTTTCGCATGCACAAAACACCTTAACGCATGCGAACACATGGTGAGATACTCATTTAGAAAAGAGAAGGGGTTTGGGGTGGAATTTCTGGCCAAGTGGGCTTGCTTTGCAATGCCATATGAGAGAGAGAGAAAGAGAAAGAGAGAGAGAGACTAGCTATAGGTCCCTCATAGTAGTTAGGTATTTATACCTCTATAGGAGGCCCACCTAGTTACTCGAGGTGAGGTTTAGGTATTAGTGTAGGGGTTAGGGGGCCACTTTGACATTCAGAGTGAGACATACGAACAGAACAGTGCTCTCTTGTGAAGATATGATGTCCTTCAGAGTAAGGAAACTCAACCAAAGATGAGATGAGATTTGTACAATGTTCTCTCAACCTAGCTTGACGTTTCCCAAGTAGAGAGTCCATCAAGCTAGATTGAGATAGCATTGTACAAATCTCATCTTTGGTTGTTTCCTCCCTCCGAAGGACATCAAATCTTCACAAGAGTGTACTGTTCTGTTCATACGTCTCATGCTGAATATCAAAGTGGCCCCTAACCCCTACACTAATACCTAAACCTCACCTCGAATAACTAGGTGGGCCTCCTATAGAGGTATAAATACCTAACTACTATGAGGGACCTATAGCTAGTCTCTCACTCTCTCTCACTCTCCCTCCAGTGGTTGCAGGTAGGAATTACAAAGTTATCACATTTTGCGGTAATACCTATGCTAAGATAGCGCACTTTGCGATAAATAAGCTATTACCATAAAACATGCCCCTCTTCCTATCGCATGTGATAGTTTGATGAATCCTGGCCTAAGATTCTTATTTATAGGGGGAAAAAAAGGAACAAATGAAAACATGCAAACACATGCTTCAGCATAGGATGGCGATTGATGTAGAATGTTATTGCACTCCTTCTGCAGTTGCTGCTGCTTTTGGAATGCTTGGAGGTCTCTTCTCGTTTTACTACTGTCCTTATAACTGCTTCTCGGCTGTAGGAGCTGTATGTTATTTTGTGGCTGAAAAGAAGAAAACATCAGTTGAAGATAACAAGTAACTATACTAACTTAAGTCCTACCTAAGTAAATGCAATGGACATTGTAAACACACTGCCTACAAAGGACAGAAAGCTAATAAATGGTGAGTGATCCAAAGAATAAATAGTAAGGGAGGTGAGGAGAAGCAGAAGGATAACAGAAATTAGAGCATTTAACAAAGTATCAACACTGTAACTAGTGTTGCAAAAAGGGACAGAAGTAAATGAGACCAAAAGAAGGAATGACAACCCTATCATCCCCCAAACCCAGAGTAACACATACCTAAAATGTACTTCTGCATACATGCATCAAAAGTGATCCATTGATAGACAATCAGTTCTATTGTGTAAAAGCTCAGTTGGATTCACATGTTTGAAATAACCAATCATATTGCAATATGAGGATACAAACAGACAGTGTATGAATTCACACATGTAGTCAAACATACACATACAAGCATTCAATGCAAAAGAAACAACCCTATTCACCACCTGAGCGCATATCACTTTCCAATGTTTTCCACCTAGTGAGACTCATCCTCCTGAGCTTTCCTGTGTTCACTAAAATATAATGTTATCCAGATGTTCCTGGGCTATGTAACCTAGGTGCAGGGCATTTGGCTGCTGTTCCTCCAGACCTAGAAGAGGATCTGGACATCACCATGATCTGTCCAAAATACAAATCAAGGAGAAATGTCAGGCAACTTATAGAAATATATGTTATCTTTACACATATCATATCAGTACAAACATGCAAAGATACTTAGGGCACATGCATTAAACATATGATCAAACAATTAGCATAATCTAACATCAATTATTAAAATGTACTTATGGGGTAGATAGGGGGGATCCACCATGGTACCTTCTCTGGGTTCTAGTACTGGTTCTGGAGCACCAACTAAAAAAAGGGGGCAACCTTGTCTTCTGCATGATGAGCTAGGCAAGTTCATGTGAGGGCTATGGCATAAGAGCTGCATATGTGACCACAAGAGTGGCCCTGCAGAGGAATAATTTAATGACCCCTTAACCTTTAGCACTGTACCTACAGATGAAGGGGAAACAATGTCAATAAAGAGCCACCATTATAGGAAGAGAAGGATATGTCATATGACATAATATACTTATCCTTTCAAAGAACAGTGCTATCTTTCTGGAGACAAGGTACCAGTACTCACATGAGGGTGTATGGAGGGGGGGGGGGGGGTTGTTGTTTTTTTTTAAGGAACCATGGGGCAAATCAAGCAGGTGGAGAAAAAAGGTGCCAGTACTCAATACCGGCAAGTGCCCCCTAAAAAAAAGCCCTGTCAAAGATTGTGTTTTATATACATGTGTGTGTTGCTCACTTTTTATAATCAGGACTTAGTTTGTAGCTATCTAACTTTAATCAGGAACATTATTTGGAAAAAGTTCCTCCTTTATGACTACTACCCAAGGGTGCTGTGAGACATAAGTGCCATCAGTATGTCCTAGGTGTGCAAATGTTTACATTTCTGTTCAGATGCTAAGGTCAGTATGTACTGTAGTTAATGCGTACGAGAGAGAGAAGAAGTATCAATGCGCTTCTGTATCATAGGCTACCACCTCGATAATAAATGATTTTGATCATGATTTAAATGTCCTAGCCAAATACTCGCTCATTACCCATTCTCCATTTTCTCCTTCTCTTCTGCAACTCCCCCTCCCCCTTCACCCATAAACACACACACAAGCACCACTTTAGAGATCTGGCTTAGTATATATACTGTTTTGCAAGGGGTGGAATCGGGGCATAAAGCCTGGTGACAGTAAACAGAATTTTTTTTTTTTCTGAAAAGTTTCTTTCTACTTGATGTGCAGTGTTCCTCATAAGGCAATGAGGATATGGACAGGTGTATAGATAGGAGACATTTTATTAATATTACTTTTTATTCTATAGTAGGGATGAGAATTTATTTGAAACAAATGAGTAAAATTCAACACATGAAAATATTTTCATTTTATTTATGGACCCTCAAACAGATGGAAGGTGCTCACAAATTTAAAGAAAAAATGTTTGTTTAATTTGTTTATGTTTCCCATTCAAGTCTATGGCTGTACTGAGCAAGCAAAAGTTTCAGGCATTAAACTATAGCAACCAACTCTTGCCTCTTGTGACATAGCAGCCTCATCAAAGAAAAGTTGGCAAAGAGACTGGATGGAGGACAAATCACAGTGAAGCATCTTTCCACCTCACCTGCTGTCTGGATCAAGTGACACTGATATCCCCCCCCCCCCCCACTGAAAAGTCTGAGCATATGCAAAGAAACTCCATTTGCTTTGTTAGATTTTGCAGAGAACATAAGAATATAAGAATTGTTATATTGGATCAGACCAAGGTTTCATCAAGCCCAGTATTCTCTTTCCAACAGTGGCCAATCCAGGTAAAAAGTATCTGGCAGGATCTCACACAGTAACTAGATCCCATGTGCTTCATTTAAACATTTCGGTTTGGGCTTCGGATCGGGCGATCTGTGGGAAATTTCGGTTTCTCACAATTTGGGGGGGGAGGGTTTCGGCAATTTTCAATGAAGTGCGTTAATGCACACTAATGGGCCTTACTGAGCACTAACAACCAGTTAGTGTGCACTATTTCCGCATTAGTGCACAGTACAACGACTGAGATAGTGCTCACTAGCTAGATGTTAATGTGCATTAAGGCCCGTTAGTGCGCACTAACAGGTTAGTTCGTGCACACTAACAAGTTAGTTAGTGCACCCTAATAGAACTTACAGCGCATTAAGGGGCGGATTTTAAAAGGCCCGCATGCGTAAATCCTTCCGGATTTACGCGCCGGGCCCTCACGTGCCGGCGCGCCTATTTTGCATAGGCTGCCGGCGCGCGTAAAGCCCCGGGATGCGCGTAAGTCCCGGGGCTTTCGAAAAGGGGAGGGAGGGGGCGTGTCCGGGGCATTCCCGAAACGACGCGGCGTTTCGGGGGCGTGCGCGGCGTTTCGGGGGCGGGCCCGGGGGCGTGGCGCCGGCCCGGGGGCGTGGTCGAGGCCTCTGGACCAGCCCCCGGGGACCGGACGATGGAGCGGGGCTGCCGGCTGATGCGCGCAAAGTTAGGGGGGGTTTAGATAGGGCCGGGGGGGTGGGTTAGGTAGGGGAAGGGAGGGGAAGGTGGGGGGAGGGCGAAGAAAAGTTCCCTCCGAGGCCGCTCCAAAATCGGAGCGGCCTCGGAGGGAACAGGCAGGCCGCGCTGGGCTCGGCGCGCACATGTTGCACAAATGTGCACCCCCTTGCGCGCGCCGACCCCGGATTTTATAAGATACGCGCGGCTACGTGCGTATCTTATAAAATCCAGAGTACTTTTGTTCGCGCCTGGTGCGCGAACAAAAGTACGCGATCATGTAGTTTTTAAAGATCTACCCCTAAGTATGTAGTAGTGCCTGTAACTAATGTTAGTGCGCACTAAAAAAATGCTACTTAAAAATTAAAAAGTATCAATTCATGAGGAGTTCATTAGCTAGAGAAACAGTACGCACTAATTGGTATTACTACGCACTAAGAGATATGCAGTGCGCACTAACACGAAATACGAATTTTGCCAAAGTTTTGGCAAAAATCTCTTCGTATATCGGCGCTACCAAACCATGACGAATTAGACAATATCATTGACATTGTCTAATTTGTGAAAAATGAATGCACATCCCTAATAAGAAGTGGCTTTTCCCAAATCTATCTGGTTAATAGTCTATGCACTTCTCCAGGAACTCGTACAAACCTTTTTTAAACCCAGCTATGCCAGCTGACTATCTCATCCTCCAACAAAGCTTAAATATACACTGAATGAAAAATAATTTTCTCCTATTTATTTTAAATGTGCTGTTTAATAACTTCATGGAGTGTCCCCTAGTTTTTGTATTATTTGAAAGAATAAATAACTGATTTATTTATTTATTTATTTAACAGTTTTTTATACCGACCTTCATAGTAAATAACTATATCGGATCGGTTTACAATTTAACAAGGGGAATAACTGGAGTAACAATTCAAGTAAACGAGAGATAACGATAGGCAGGAATAAGTCAAAGTTACAATCAACAGGGAAAGAGAACTTGGAAGCTTACAACAAGCTGGAAGGAAGAAAGGCCGGTAATAAATAAATGGTGTTACCATAGAGTGTATGAATTAAAAGCTTAAAACAGTGCTTTAACCTGAAAGTCTCCAAGTCCAATTTTCGTGAAAAAGAGTGCCTGACTGGGTAGAGGTGAAAGACAACTAGTTATTGTCTGGTGGATCAGGGAAGGCTTGGTGAAAGAGCCAAGTTTTAAGTCTTTTTCTGAATGTTAAAAGGCAGGGCTCTAGTCTGAGATTTGATGGGATGCTATTCCAGATCGATGGGCCTGCTATCGAAAAAGATCTGTCTTTGGTCGTAGCGAGGCGTGTGGCTTTAGTGGGGGGAACATTCAGAGTGCCTTTGTGAATATCTCTAATTGGTCTGTTAGAGGAGTAGAGTTTGAGTGGTATTTCCAAGTCAAGTTGAAGATGATGATGGATGGTTTTGTGGATTAAGGTGATTGATTTGTAAAGAATTCTGAAATTCACTGGTAACCAATGTAGGTTCCTGAGTATGGGTGAGATGTGTTCACCGCGGCTGGTACTGGTCAACAATCTCGCTGCCACATTTTGTATCATCTGCAGAGGTTTGGTAGTGGATTTGGGGAGTCCTAGGAAAAGGGCACTGCAGTAATCTATTTTGGCGAACAGTAGTGCTTGGAGGACTGTCCTGAAGTCCTGGAAGAATAATAGTGGTTTAAGTCGTTTTAGAACCTGTAATCTGTAGAAGCAGTCTTTAGTTGTTGTGTTGACCATTTTCTTTAGGTTTAGTCGATTGTCTAAAATTACCCCAAGATCTGTAACCTGCTTACAGGTAATCAGAGAGTTGTTTGGTGATGGTGTGGAGATATTGATATCGTTTGAAGAGATGAGGAGAAGCTCTGTCTTAGAGGCGTTGAGGACCAAGTTTAAGCTGTTGAGTAGATTGGTGATGGATAGAAGGCAGTTATTCCAATGGGTGAGTGCTTTCGAGATTGATTCTGTTATGGGGATTAGAATCTGCACGTCGTCTGCGTACAGATAATGAATTAGATTGAGATCTGTTTACAGTTGGCTGAGGGGGAGGAGGTATATGTTGAAGAGGGTTGGGGATAAGGAGGATCCTTGTGGTACACCCAGAGTTGATTTTGTTAGGGGTGACTCTTTATTGTTAATTTTGACTTTGAAAGTCCTATTGCTGAGGAAGGACTTGAACCAGTTGTGGGCAGATCCGGAGATGCCGATATCTGCTAGACGATCCAACAGGATGGTATGGTTGACGGTGTCGAAAGCCGCCGAGATGTCTAACAGGACTAGTAGAAAGGATTGTCCTTTGTCTAACCCCATAATAATATGGTCTGTTAGTGAAATGAGGAGGGTTTCAGTGTTGCGTGATTTACGAAAACCATATTGCGAGGGGTGTAAGATCTTGTGGTCTTCCAGATAATCAGAAAGCTGGGTGTTTACCAGTTTCTCCGTTAGTTTAGCGACGAATGGGAGGTTGGAGATGGGTCTGAAATTAGCTAGTACATTTGGGTCTAAATTGTGTTTCTTGAGGAGGGGCTTGAGTGAAGCGGTTTTTAGACTGTCTGGGTAGCTTCCATGGGTTAGAAGGCTGTTTATGATGCTGGTCAGAGGTCCTGAGATCGATTTTGGGATGAGAAGCAGGAGTCTCGATGGAATATTATCAGCCGGATGGCTAGATGGTTTCTGTCTTTTTAGCAGTGATTCTTTCTCTTTAGTGGAGATTGATTTGAAACAGTCAAATTTGGGTCTATTTAGAGAGTTGGAATTCTCGCCTGACTTGAGGGGAGTTGTATTTGTAGGCAGGAGGGCGAGGGTATTTAAGATCTTCTGTTGGAAGAATGAAGCGAGTTCATTAGCCTTGGAAAGAGCTTGTTCGTCTGGGATAGGTGGGGAGGTCGATTTAGTGATTTGTGTTACGTAAGCGAATAATTCCTGGGCATCATACTGAAAATGGTGTATTTTGCATAGAATTCCTTTTTTTTCTGTAGAATGGCGGTCCTGTAGTGATGTAAAAAATCCCTTGTATGTTGAAAGGGTTGTTTTGTTAGGGGTTTTGCGCCATCTATTTTCTTTCTGGCGTAAGTCCTGTTTCATCTGTTTCAGTTCCATGCTGAACCAGGGTTGATTTCCCTTTTTTGTTGGGTTGATTGATTTGGAGATTATTGGGCACCATTTGTCTGCGACTGCTTCTGTAATCTTTTGCCAAGAGGAAAGGGCTGAGTCAGGGTTGGCTAGGTCTAGGTTGGAGAGTTCTTTGGAAAGCTGATCGCTGAGTATGTCCGATGGACATGCTTTTCTGAATTGAATGGTGGAAGTGTGTGGAGAGGTGTGTGTCTGTTTGTGTGTGGAAAAGGAAGATTCTATCAGGAAATGATCTGACCAAGGGATTGGGGTACAAGTAGGTTCTCTTGTGCAAGTGAAATTAGAATTGATGAATATTTGATCCAGAGTGTGACCAGCTTTATGTGTGGGGCTGTTGATGGTCTGAGTGAATCCCATCGCGCCGAGGGTGGTGAGGAGGGCGTCACAGTTGGTAGAGCGAGGAGTTGCATTTGTATGGAGGTTGAAATCCCCCATAATCATTGTTGGCAGGTCTGAATTAAGGTGTTTCACAATGGATTCTACAAGGGGTGAGGGGTCCGTTTCTAGAACTCCCGGGGGAGCGTAGACTAACAGAATTTGAAGGTGTTTAGATTTGACTAGACCCAATTCTAATTTGGATTCAGTCTTGATTGTATGTGCGGTCAATCTGAGTTCTTTCTTAGTGGCTAGAAGAAGTCCGCCTCCTCTTTTTTTTGAATCTATGGAAAGTGAAGATGTCATATGTCTGGATAGGTAGTTGGTTGGTTAAGGCAGTGTCCGAGTTTTTTAACCAGGTTTCTGTGATGGCACAGATGTCTGGGTTGGTATCCATAAGGTAATCATTGAGGATGTGTGTCTTTTTAGTTAAGGATTGCGCATTGAAGAGGGTTACTGAGAGTAGCGTGAGGCCAAGCAGTTGGTTCAATGGAGATGTCATGGTAGGGATGATTCTTTTTTGTATGACGTTGGTGGTGTTAGTTAAGGTGTTTCTCCTTTGGTTGTAGATGATTGGGATGTTGTATGTGAGCATGGTGAAAGGAGTTCTGGAAGAGGTTTGGTCTGATATGCTCTTGATTGGGTCTGGGTTTTGGAGGCACACTGGAGTGAGTCTATAGAAATTCGAGAGATGTTTGAGGATTCACATTTCCACATTCTATTTTACTCATGATTTTATAGACTCCTATCATATACTCAGCCATCTCTGCTCCAAGCTGAACAGCCCTAACCTCTTTAGCCTTTCTTCATAGGGGAGGCATTCCATCTCATTTTGGCCACCTTTTTCTGTGCCTTTTCCAGTTCAGCTATATCTATTTTGAGATGCGGCAACCAGAATTGCACACAGTATTCTAGGCACAGTCTCACCATGGAGCAATACTGAGGTATTATGGCATTCTCCATTTTATTCTCTCTTCCTTTCCAAATAATTCCTAATATTCCGATTGATTTTTTGAACACTGCCATACAATGAGCTGAGGATTTCAAGGTATTGTCCATGATGACACCCATATCCTTTTCATCCTAATTCAGAATCTCACATCATGTAACTATAGTGTGGGTTACTTTTCCCTATGTGCATTACTTTGCATTTGTCCACATTACATTTCTTCTGCCATTTGGATGCCCATTCTCCCAGTCTTGCAAGGTCTTCTTGCAATTTATTTATTATTTATTCATTTATTTATTTATTTTTATATACCGAAATTCGATCTGACACATCACACCGGTTTACATTCAGGTACTGTAGGTATTTTCCCTATCCCCAGAGGGCTTACAATCTAACCCCCTCATTTATCAAAATGCGTTAAGGTGTTTTCACATGTGTTAATGGGGCTTTTTGCATGCGATAAGCTTTTCACATGCGATAAGCCCTTAATGCGATAAGCCCTTAACGCATGCGATAAGCCCTTAATGCATGCAAAAATGCTTTTAATGCATGTGATAGCACCATATCGTATGGTGTGAAGCAAATCTGAAAAAGAGGAGGAGTTAGGGGCAGGAGTGGGCTGGGTTTTCCATTCTGTGAAGCCCTATTGTACAGCTTTAATGTTGATTTTAGCTACAACATTTTCAGGAGCATTAAGCTGTGTGATAGCTTGCATAATCTGTTGTGATGTTTTTTATAGATGCTGGTTTTGGCAGTTTGAGGCTCCCTAAGCATCCACCTGTTGGGGGGAGAAAGGAAGGGAGGGAGAGAGAGGGAGAGAGAAAGAGAAAGAGCCATAATGCTGTTACCCTATATATGTATTTATATCTCTATGGGAGGCCCATCTAGTAACTCGAAGTGAGATTTAGGTATTAGTGTAGGGGGTTAGAGGCCACTTTGACATTCAATGTGAGACGTACGAACAGAACAGTGCTCTCTTGTGAAGATTTGATGACCCTCGGAGTGAGGAAACTCACCCAAAGATGAGATTTGTGCAATGTTCTCTCAACCTAGCTTGATGTTACCCAGGTAGAGAGTCCATCAAGCTAGGTAGAGAGGACCATCTTTGGGTGCATTTCCTCACTCTGAGGGTCATCAAATGTTCACAAGAGAGCACTGTTCTGTTCGTACGTCTCACATTGAATGTCAAAGTGGCCCCTAACCCCTACACTAATACCTAAACCTCACCTCGAGTTACTAGGTGGGCCTCCCATAGAGATATAAATACCTATCTAGGGTGAGGGCATTAAGGCTAGTCTCTCTCTCTCATAGTACACATGGTCCCCCAGTGGTTGTATGTAGGAAATAACACATTCTGGTACTTATCTCAAAGTGCAAAAATATGATCACAATTTGTAGTAACTTAGCTCTTCCCATAGTTATTAGCACACACTGTGATTAAACTCCCTATTATGATGAAACACACCCCTTTTCCCATCACATGCAATATTTACCACATTTTGATAAATCCTGATCTAATTTGTAGCTGAGGCTATGTGATGTGCCCAAGGTCACAAGGAACAACAGTGGGACTTGAATCCTGGTTTTCTGGTTCATAGCCCACTGCTCTAACCACTAGGTTATTCCTCCTCCCAAGTTTCTCACAATCCACTTGTAATTTCACACTCAAAATAATTTTGTTTCATCTGCAAATGTGATTACCTCACTCATCGTTCCCTTTTTCAGATCATTTATTAATATAATAAAAAGCTCCAGTTCCAGTATAGATCCCTGAGGCACTCCACTGTTTACCTTTCTCCACTGAGAAAACTATTTAGTCCTACTCTCTATTTCCTATCTTTTAACCAGTTTGCAATCCACATTAGGAAATTGCATCCTATCCTGTGCGTTTTATTTTTCTCAAGAGTCTGTCATGAGGAACTTTGTCAAATACTTTCTGAAAATCCAAATACATTATATCCACTGGATAACCATTAGCTATGTTTATTAACCTCTTCAAAAAAATTTAGCAAAATCATACTGGCTGAGTAAAATCATACTGACTGAGTCCATGCCTTGATATATGTTCTGTGATTTTATTCTTTTCAATAGTTTCTATGATTTTTCCTGGCATTGGTCTATAGTTTCCCAGATCATGTTGGAGTCCCTTATCCTCCAATGTTCAGGTAAAATAAATTATTTTAATGGTAGCTTCCAAATTACTAGTAATAGATCTGCCATTTAATTTTTTAGTTCTTTCAGAACTCCAGGATGAATACCATCTGGCCCAGGTGATTTCTACTCTTTAGTTTGTCAGTCTGATCTATTACATCATCCGAGATTTGTTTCAGTTCTTAAGAATCATTACCATTAAATGCCATTTACATTAAATACCTTTTCCAGCCCAGGTATCCTCATCATCCTTGTCAGTAAACATCAAAGCAAAGAATTCATTCAGCCTTTCCTCTATGACCTTGTCTTCCCCAAGTACCCCTTTAACCCCTCATCATCTAACAATCCATTTGACTCCCTTACAGGCTTCTTACTGCAGATATTATATATTTACAAAAGGTTTTACTATGAGTTTTTACCTCTGTGGCCACCTTCTTTTCAAATTCTCTTTTGAGTGCCTTTTCAATGTTTTACATCTAATTTGTCAATGCTTATGCTTTTTGTTATTTTCTTCACTTGGATCCTTTTTCCAATTTTTGACAGAAATTCTTTTGGCTAAAATAGCTTCTTTCAGCTCACCTTTTAACCATCCTGCCAGTTGTTTGGCCTTTCTTCTACCTTTTCTTATGCATAGAATATGCCTGGTCTGGGCTTCCAAGATTTTATTTTTAAACAATGTTCATGCCTGATGTAAACTCATTACTTTTGTAGCTGCACATTTTAGGGTTTTTTTATTTTCCTCATTTTATCAGTCTCCCTTTTGAAAGTTAAATGCTAAAGCAGTAGATTTATTTTGTCTTCACTCCAATTATTAAATCCAATTTGATTGAATTATGATCACTGTATCTCAGTGGCCCCACTATCTTTATCTCTTGCACCAATCCTGCTTTCCACTAAAATGGCTTCCCTTCTTATTGGTTCCTGGACCACCTGCTCCATGAAGCAGTCATTTATTTCATCCAAAAAATTTACCTCCCTAACATGTTCTGATGTGACATTTACCTAGTCAATACTGGAGTAACTGAAATCTCCCATTAATACAATGCTTCTGTATTTGTTAGCTTGTCTAATTTCTATTAACTTTTCATTGTCCATCTGTTCATTTTGGCCAGGCAAACAGTAGCATACCCTAATTGCTACATTTTTCCCTATCACACATGGAATTTCAACCCATAAAGATTCCACTGTTAGTCTCTAGGCCACCCCTAACAAAAAGCACAATCCCCTCCCCTATTAAATTGATCCATCCTATGATTGTAATATAATGTATACCTGTTGCGTCCGTCGGTCTCAGATGGCTTCGACCTCTGTGCCTCACCTTTCTTCCTTCTCTCTCCACAAGCCTTGGGAAGATGGCTGCTGCCGCGTCTTCATGCCACTCTCTCCGGCATCCCCGGAACGGCAGCAGCGACGGTGTTCGCCATGTTTCTCCTGAGGGTCTCCTAGGGTACGTGCGCACACGCCACCCACATTTTTATCCACGTCATGGCTGGAACCTCGGGGGCATCCCCCTCGAGTGACATCATGCCATCTGTGTATTTAGCCTGCCCTTCAGTTTGCTAACAAACTGAGTTAGCAAGGATTGGAATGCCTTTGGTCTAAGCTGCTCTGCCACTTCCTTGCTGCCGCTGGAAGCTCTCTCTGCCCTCCGGGGCCATTCATCTCTAACCTGGGTACCCGCTCCTCAGGGGCCCTTATGCTTTCTTTCAGGTACCTATCTGGGATTCCAGGTACTCGCTCCTCAAGGGCCTGCTCACCCTGCCTTGGTGCCTACAATTCAACTACTTTTGCCTGCCAGGATTTCCATCAATACACTACCTACTTCTGTGAGTAATCTAACCTTGTCAGTCTGTCTCACCTTCAGCTCAGCGCTGGAAGCCTGCATCCGGGACTTCCTCTACTACCCTGCGTTGCCTACCATCTACTCAAGTGTGGGACTGGTCTCCTCTGCTAAAGACCCCTGGACTACTTCTACTGGGTTACCTCACTGCTGCCACTTCCTGGGCAGTACCACCAAGCTGTATAATAAATACCAATTCTCTGTGTCTGCTTGTATAGAGTCTAGCCTAGTACAGCGGTTCCTCAAGGGGCTCCTCCCCATGGGAGTGGCCATCACCGCAGTACCGAAGAATCCACTCCAACACCTCAAAACCATAACAATACCCTGGTTATCGTCCTTCCACCGGGTCTTGAGATTTATTTATTTAGTTATTTTTTAAAAATAATTATATCCTGCCTACATACAGTACAATCTTAGGTGGGTTTCAGTAAAAACATTCATACTAAAAATAACATCATTTTATGAATCGGCTCCTGAGGAAGGGAGGAGTTAGCAAACTGTTATGATCTACTCCTCAAGAAGGGAGGAGTTAGCCATCTGTAATGAATCTGCTCCTGAGGAAGGAGGAGTTAGCAATCTGATAAGCTCAGCTCCTGTACAGGAAGTAGTAAACAATCTGTTAGGGTTTAGACTGCGGAGTAGCAATCTGTTATGAATATGTTGCTGAAGACTCCTGATAGAGAAGGAGTAGCAATCTGTTACCAGCAGAGTGCTTGGAGAGGGCACTCAGCTGTAGAGGAATGTAGATAGGTGGATCCTTGGGCCAATGGCAGATGACTGCGCCCCCACGAGAATATCCTGAGAGGGACCACCGGCTAGGCTTGAGTACGGAGACAGACACAGATAATTCTTTTATTAGACAGGTTAGTAGAATCACCAGAGGTGGCAGTAGTGAGCTGATATGCCCGGCAGGACAGAAGTCCCTCAGGTACTGGAACAGGGATCCCAGGGTTGCTGAGCTGTAGAGAAACTATAGATAGTGAGTAGATAGGGTATGTTGTTTTCATAGCCAGAACTGGATGACAAAACTCACATAAGGTCTTTAGGAAGCTCAGTAGCTGGAAAGGGTTAGGCCCTCGAGGAGCGAGTACCTGGCTCCAGGGAAAGCTCTGAAAGAGCGATGGTAACTCACAAATGTCTGTATCTGCGATAGCTTCCAGGCAGTAGAGAATCTTCAGAGTGTTCAGGAACATGGGCCCTCGAGGAGCGAGTACCAGTTCCTCTCTGCAATCTGAAATAAAGAAAAGAGAGTGAGGCCCCCGAGGAGCAGTTACCCCTGGTAAGTCCGAGGAGGCAGAGTAGCTTGGGAGTAAAGCCGAAGCAATCCCCCTTGCTAACTTGATTCATTAGCGAATACTGAGACCTTTTATATTGGAAGCGGAACCCCAATGTAATATGCAAATTTTAAAAAATACAGATGTTAAAAACAACAAAAATAATTAATGTCTAACTCTCCAAGGCCTGTTGGAAAATGGATAGAAGGATACCATGATTCAGTGTCAAAAGCTGCAGAGATGTCAAGAAATACAATGATATAGTCAGTGTTGGAGTCAAAGCCACGAAGGATAGTATCGAAAGAAGAGAGGAGAAGGGACTCTGTGCTGTGTCCTTTTCCAAATCTGTGTTGATTCGGGTGAAACAAGTTATTGTCAACAATGTAGTCTGTCAGATGATGAGGGACGACTGATTCAATAATTTTTACTGTTGAAGGTAATAATTGGAATTGGGAGGATAGAAGTTTGTTTTAGTGAAGATGGAAAAATACCAGTTCTAAGTGAAGAATTAACTAGTTTAGTTAAAAATGAAGAAATGAATTCATTTATCACTTTTAATAAGTGTCCGGAGCAAGGATTAAAAGGACTGTTCGAGGGTTTTGATTTTGAAATAATGTGGCTATTGTTTCTGGGTCAATAAGTTTGAAGTCAGTGAGAGTACAGACCGGTAAAGGGTGGATAAGTTGAGGGATTGGTTAATGGAAAGGTTGGTCTTTTAGAAAATAAATCTGCCTTTACTGGGCTTTCCAGAATTTTCATTCAAGTGGCAAGATGACTGCAAGCACATTGGAGAACTTGCTACCACTCTGCATAGCTACCAAACTCCTAACACTACACCTTATGATCTCCAACTCATGCCTCTGATGTCAACCCGAGGGTATTGCTACCACTTTACTTAACTACCATGCTCCTGATGTACCATCTTGGGGGTCTTGCTGCCAATCTGCTAGCTGCCACGACACAGATGTATCACCTTGTGGTTATTGCTGCCACTCTGTCATGCTGCCATACCCCAGACTCTACACCTTGGGGGTCTTGCTGCCACGCTGCTTACCTGCCATGCCTCTGATGTCCCACCTGGGGGTTCTTGTTATCTCTCTGCCTAGCTGCCATACCACTAATAAACCACCTTGAAAGTCTTATTGTCACTCTGCCTAACTGCCATTCCCCCGATATATGACCTTGGGGTCTTGCTGCCACTCTGTTTAGTTGTCATGGTCCTATTGTACCACTTTTGGTGTCTTTCTGCCACTCAGCCTTTCTTGCCATACAGCAGATTCTACACTTTAGGGGTCACTTTAGGGGTCTTTAGGGGGTCTCTTCCCTGCTGCTCTACCCCTTGTGCTATACCTTGGGGGTCTTACTGCCAGTCTGCCTTCCTGCCATCTTGATGCGGGAGTCTTGCTGTCACTATGCCTGACTGACATACCTCAGATTCTATACCTAAGGGGTCTTTCTACCACTCAGCTTTGCTGCCATACCCCAGACCTGCCACTCAGACCTGCTGCCACACCCAGACTACACCTTCAGAATCATGCTGCCACTCTACCTTGCTGCAACAACCCAGACTTTACATCTTGGGGTGTTCTTGCTAATGTAGGTGGCTGCTCTTCTCCTCTCATAGTGCTTGGAGTCTCTCCATGCCACTCTTTATAATGCTTTGTCCCTCTGTCAGTGCCTGTATTATTTTCTGCCACCTTTGCTGCTTTGTTAGCCCTTCATGGTGCCTTAAGATGGCCATGCCATGCTTGTTGCCACTTTGCCCCTCTTGTGCTGCCTTTGGGGGTTCATGCTACTGTTATTGATGCCCCCTTTTGAAGCCTTAGGGTGTTCTTGACACTTTTGATGTTGCTTTGGAGAACTCCTGCCACTCCTGGTACCTTTTTGCCCTTTACAGTGCCTTAGGCTATTCATGCCACGTTTTGGTGCCACTTCAGCATAGTCTTGGTGCCTTGGAGTTCTCTTCCCCCTTCAGAGGTGCTATGTAGAGGGAAAATTTTCATATGGTTCATTTACTTTTTTCATAGGGCACCTCTGTTTGTTTCACTGTTTTCAAACAAATAAACTCAAAACATTTGTTTATTTGTTTTTTTGGGGGTTTTTTGTTTTTTGATTTCCATTAAAGTCAAGAGTGGAAGCAAGGCATTCTATTTTGAGCTTCAAAATTAGTGTTTTCTAATCAGTTCTAATGAACCATCCTTAACTCTTGTATAGCATTGTCAGTTTTTTTTCTTCTTGAGAAAATGTTGTTTCCATTTAAGACAATATTGTTTCCATCAGAAATGATACATTTCTATTTTTCTTGCAATTTTTCTTTTTTCTTAGTCAATCTCATGGAACTGGACTTTTTCAGTGCTTTAAATGGGTCCATGTGGGTAAGCATTTTTACTTTCTTGCCATTAGCTGAGCTGATGTTACAGCAGGAGTATACTCAGTGGGCTTCCTTTGTCCAATTCCAGATGTGGATGTCAGGAAAACAATGCACATATCTGAAAAGGGATAATGAGATTTATACATATTGTAAGGGAGCTAATAATATATTTTGCAGTTATGAGCAAGAACCATCCTAAAAGCCTGCATAAAGAGGGTTCATTTAGTTTTTCCTAAATACACAGAATCTTTGACCTGCATTTTTTTATTGTTATTTTCCTTTTCCTAGGATGTAATTATTTGTATTTGCAATTTTCTGCCTGAAATTTCTCTTTCCCAGTTTTGAGTGAGTCAGGATCTCTTTGAATTAGCAATATCATGTATCCGGCATGCAGCAATCTTCTACAAATAGAAGGGTAAATATTTCAGTCTTTATTCAGAAAACTATGTAAAGCCCTCTGAATAATTGAAAAATTCCTCAGATATTTAAAAAAGGACAAAGAAAAGAAAACCAGTGTTTGATAGGGGTGTGTATTTATTTTGGAGCAATCAAACCAAATGGGAACAATCCCCCAAAAATCAAAATCTTTTTTGGCTCATTTGGTTTGATCCCATTAAAGTCTAGGGGGAAGCTAAGCAATGTGAAAGTGGCACCAGCCTATAAATTAAAGGATGAGAAGGGTGGTTGGGAGAGGGGTGGGAGAGGGGTGGGAGGGTTGGGAAATGCAAACACACTAACTTCTGCTTATTAGTTGCCTTACTGACTATTAAAAATAAACACACTAACTTTTGCACTCCTGCTCGTGGGTCTTGCCGCGAGCAGGCATTTACCTCCGCGGCCCGGAGGCTGCCATCTTGCCGCCGACATTCGCCGCTCCCACGTGGCCAAGAGGCTGCTGCCAGCACTCCTTCGCGGTTGGTGACCGCCCACGCCATTCTCCTGCACGGCGCTGTCTTCTTGCGGCAGGAGCCGCCGCCATGTTCCGCAGCGGGCCCACCACTGCCGCTGCTCCTACTTGCGGCCAAGAGGCTGCCGACGTGGTCATATGCAGCTGGAGCCACTCTCAGTCCTCCCTCAAGTGGCAGGAGGCCGCCTCCGGCATCAGGCCTGTCTTGCAGCATGCTTCAGCTCTCCTCCTGCACGCAGCGGCAGGGACGCCACTGTCCAAGGACCTGCTGCTTCCTGTTTCCTGCTTCCTAGGCGTGGGGCTGCGCCTCTCTCCCTGATTTAAAGGGCCATGGCCGGATATGCCCCGAGCCACACCTGGAACTCCTCCCTGGGTGTCTCCTCCTCTTCAGCCCTATAAAAGGGCCCTGCAGTCATTCCTTCCTTGCCTTCGCAAGGAGCCAGTCCTCTTGAGGACTCCTCGTCTCTGCTCCTGCTTGGCATTCCTTTCTTCATGGGTTCCATTCTCGTCGTTGTTGTTCCTGGTCTCTACTGACGTCCCTCCATGTTCCTGATGTTTCCAGATGTTCCTAATGTCCATCCGTTTGTATCCTGAGTCTGAGTCCTCTTCCGGTTTCCTGATGTTTTGTGTGTCTCTGAAGATTCCTGAGTCTCTTCTTGTTCCATCCCTGCATGGTCTGCAACCAGTCCAGCTGGGCTGTGTAGGGCGTGCAGTAGTCCAGTGGTCTGCGACCACCCCAGCTGGGATGTGTAGGGCGCTCGGTGGGACAGTTCCATCAGTTGTCGCTGAGGAGTCTCCACGTCCCTCGTCAAGACTATGTTTAGGTTCTTGGTTCCGGATTCCTCCTAGTGGCCCGTCCTCAGTCCAACTTCGGGATGACCTTCCATTGTGTCTTCCACGCCGGGTCAGAGGTTTCGTCTTCATTGAATGACCTGTCAGGGGCGTCAATCATGCCAGGCTCCCGAAGCTCAGTCCAAGACATTGCTGCTATGGGTTCTGGCCAGATATCTTCAGTCATCTGTCCTGACGTCCTTCGTCTCTGATGTCCATATGTCCATCTTCTTGTCCCTGGATTCCCTGTGGGGCCATTGTCCATCCTGCGGTTATACGCTGCTCTTCACTGAGTGTCCGTGATCAGCGGGAGGTCCTGCGCTCCCCTGGAAGTTCCGGACTTTTACTTCACTGATTTTAGCTTGTCTTCTCTTGTCCTCCATTCCCGAGTCTTCGTCAGCACTTCTGTCTCCAGTGTCCATGCTTGCCCGATGTCCTCGTCCACCTCTACCTCCTGTCCAGCCTGCCGCCTCTGCCATTACCCAGCAGCAGTCCGAAGGGGCTTGGAGTGGTCGGAGGACCACTCAGAGACCAACCTTGCATGGTTGGCCTCACCGAGGCTGTGCAGGTTAGCGGAGGCGTGGGCTTCCGGTCCTAGCCCAGACTGGACTCCGTCTCACCTGCCTTGGCACTTCCTTGGAGTCCTCTCCTGGTTCGCCGAGGTCAAGGGCACACTTCTCCCTGGAATCGGGAGCGCCCCCTAGCGCTCCCTCCTATGGATCCACTACACTAACCTCTGCTTATTAGCTGCCTTACTGACAATTTAAAAATAAACATTCTAACTTCTGTTTATTAGCTGCCTGACTGACTATTAAAAGCACAAATACACAAACACACTAAATAAAATACCCCAATAGTTTACTTCTCCCCAATACTTAAAATTAAAAATTCCCAAGCAAAACTTACTGATTCCTTTCAGCCACCAGCAAGGTGATCCTCTCCTCTCAGTGCTGGAACTACAGCTGACTGATGCCATCTCCATTGTCAATACAGTGCAGGGGCAGAAAAAGTGGAGGGCTGCAGCAGTAGTGGGAGTGCACTAGGAGAGCATCAGCCAAAGTCAGGGCAGCTCTCCCTATTCTGTTCTGACCAGTGTCTGTATCAGGATTTTGCAGAGCCTGCTGATTCAGATGAATCATGTGAGGGATTTGGAGAATCAGAGGAAGGGGAAATTGAAAATGTTATAGAAGAATTTGGAGAACCTAGTTACAATTCCTAGTGTGATATCTGGGGAACAGCAGCAGGCAGCTAGCATAGCCAAAGAGGCAGTACATGAGCCTTCCGGGAGCAAGATTAACCCCCAAGAGCATGAGAGATACCTCTGATCTTTTACCTTCTGGTTAGCCCCCAGCCCTGGCAGCATCAGCACTCAAAACTCCAGAGAGGGGATCCAGCATGACATCACAGGTGTGGAGGCAATTTAAAGTCATAGAGGATCAGCATTTTGCTCAACTCATTTACTGGTGAAAGGCCATCAGCAGAGGGAAGTTACTAGGCTCTCTTTCAGAAAGTGCGTGCTCTTAATTTCAAGATGGGCTGGTACTACCCTGGGGACCCCATTCTTCACTCAAAGCAGCAGCATCGAGAGCAGGAAAACCAGAGTAAAGAGAAGCCTGCCCCCCGGCTCCTTCCCCAATGAGGTGGCAGGACAGAGGTTCCCACCCCCGTGTCAGTGGCAAGCCACCCTAGAGCAAATGGGGTGGCGTTCCTCACAGTGCCGGGACCAGCTTTTTCTGTGCCCAGGGCAGATACTCAGATTTCCACTCTCCCCCTCACTCCCCTGCCCTTGAATTATCAGTGGCTGCCGTGCACAGTGCTCTCTCTTCTTTGGTATCTCCAGTAAAACACCCCATCTCTCTACTCTCCAGCATAATCCCTCTCTTTCTCTTCCCTGACCCTTGCCTACTATCTCCCTTTCTCATTCCTTCCACCCCCTCTTCCTCCCACACTCCACTCTGTGCCTTACATCCTCTTTTCCTCTCCTTGTCCTGCATCTCCTTTCTTTCTCTCCCCCCCCCCCCCCCCCCACACACACACACTCTCTCTCTGTGCTGGATCACCCTCTTTCTCCTCCACCCTTTTACTTAGCCTGCATCCTCCTCTTTCTCCCTTCCACTTCATTTCCAGATGCATCTCTCCTCTCTGTCCCACCCACCCCTTGCCCAGCAGCTGCTCCAGCCTCTACTATCTATCCCCTGCCCAGCAGCTTCTTCCTCTCCTCCTCACTCCTGCCCAGCAGCAGCCCCTCTCCCCAACATCTGCCCAGAAGTCACTCCCTCCCCCCAACTACCCACTCATCAACAGTCAACTCTCCGCACTCAACCCCAGGCCCAGCAGCAAAAACAGCAGCCCCCTCTCCCCTAACCATCTGTCCCTAAGCAGCAGCCCCCTCTCTCTTCCCCCAATTTGCAGTCTCTTCACTGGCTTCCCCCTTTCCCCTACCGCTTTATCCCCATTCTCTATATCTCTCTCTCTTTCCTCCTATGCTCCTTGGGCTTGAATGCTGTAGATCTTTGTACAGTGACAGTGGTAGCAGAAATAGTTGTAGAAACTTGAATTAAAATCAGCATGGGGCCCGTGAGCCATCACACACCCATAGACAATACCAACCCTTCTCCCATATAAGCTAATTATTTGCATATAATTCTGAAAATCTGACTGGCTGGGGTCCAGAATAGGTTTGGGAACCACTACTTTCAACATTCAGCCTTAATCCCCACTCCCCCAAATTAAATTCCAGGCTCATAGGCAGGGCCACTTTAACCAATTAAGTGGCCCTAGGCAAACTTTTCTGGATGGGCCTCTTTTTATTTTTTCCATATTGACTACCATGCTCCCTGTCTTCTCCAGTCCCTCCATGCTCTTCCATCTCTCCTGCCTCTTTAATCTAATGTTGCTGGTCCACTAATGCAGCTTTTCTCCTCTGTGTCGGCTGACGGGAGAGCAGCTGTATTTTGCCATTCCGGTCAATGCAAGTACACCTCTTCCTTCTTCTCACACGTGTAGGCCAATGGAAGTACATCTCTACCTTCCTCAAGCCCACACAAGCCCATGCAAGCGCAGCATGAGGTGTCTTCCACCTTCCGATCATGCAGGGGGGGGGGGGAAGTAATGTTAAAACCCATTGCTACCTTAAAGAACTTTCAGGAACATAGCCCCTCCCCCTCCCCCCCCCCCCGAGAGTTTGATAATTAAACTCATCAATCAATTTGACCTCACCACATCCCTCCCAGAAAAATCATCTAAAACCACATGCCTTTAAATATTAAACTTTGTTTCATATGTATATACAGAATGGATATATGTTTCAGAAATCATGTCAGTGTCTGATGATTGTGTCATCTGTTATTTTTGGGATAGGTAGATTACAAAAAAAGAATCAAGAAATACAAATATTTACACATTAAAAGAAATCCATGCTGCATTGGTTGAAGATGATCTTTAAAATGACTGGCTGGTTGATTGGGCCCTTACTAACGACCACAGAGCAACAATTCATATTCTATGGTTATCTCAGTAACATAAACACAAACTCCCTCCATTACCAGATACTTTGTGAATAACACAAAACACTGCCAAAAATCACTCAGAATCTTTATAGAAAACTTACTATATCAAAACAGCAATAAGTCCCAGAATTCAAGCAGCAATAACTCTATGAGATAACACTGCAAATATTCCACTACACCCTAAAACACCAATACACCTCCTATTGGGTAATCAGTACAAGCCAGACTGCCACAGATCCCTACATAAAAACTACATGCTAGCAGAAATCCTTACCGTGGTTTGTTTTTTTTTTGTTCAGATGTAGTGTATGCCTTTTCATTGTGGAGTGATGGGAATTTGGTGTTTTATGATAAGTGAATTGAATAAGTAAACTTGTTAAAATTTAGTTCAAATTATTAAAACTATGTAAAGAATGTTGCTACAAAATTTTGGAAAGTGTATACTATTCTAATATCATTGTCTGTATAAGTTTAAGGCAAGTTACAAAGGGGCTGTTACGTATCGGGTGTTTTAGTGTGCCCTTGGGCCTCAGGACCGAACCAAGGGTTGACGGCGTGTTCCAGCACGGCGGGACTACAGTCTTACCCTTTGCCAGGCCTGCAAGCTCCCAGCGCCAACAACAAGATGACGTTGGTAGGGGAATGGTCCTCTGACCGTTCCGAGCCCTTTCGGACCTGCCGCTTGGATCGGCATGGAGCAGCAGGCCGGCCTGAAGATGAGGGCAGACGGTGACCTTGACACGAAGACATGACACCAAGGTTGATGCAACGGCATCACAGACGAGGGTTGTTGAAGACATGACACCAGGGCTGATGCAATGGCACCAGGAACGAGACGAGGAACTTGACAAAGTCCAGACGAGACAAGAAGCTGGGCAGGAGGACATTGGCACTGTCTCTCAGAGCGCCCTACTCAGCCCACCTTCACGGGAGGACCCAATGGGCTGGTCGCGGACCACCCTGTTCCACTGCACGCCCTACACAGCCCGTGGAGAGTGGGATGAGCGCAGGGAAGAATCCAGCCGAGGCAGAACTTCGACGACGGAGCCATATGTCATCCAGAGCTCCACAAAGGCTGGCAGGACAAGACGGCTCAGGAGCACAGGAACGAATTCCACCTGCAGGCCACTCAACGCTCGGGAAAGACATCATCCGAGGGACCAAGGCCTGACAGGATCAGAAGGCTCAGGAGCACTGAAGACACAGGAGAAGGACACCAAGGAACCAGGAACAAAAGGAAGCAGGACGTTCGAAGACGAGACACCAGGACACCTGGACGGGGACCTCAGGCAATCAAACATGACATGACATGACATGGAGATGAGATGATGAGGAGCTCCACGAAGAAGACCTGACGGAGCTCTGACAGGCAGGAGCCTCCAGAGTGAAGTAACTCCGATGCAAGACAAGGAACAATGGCAAGACCAGCCCTTTTATAGGGCTGGAGCAGGAAATAGTCCATAGGTGGGGCCCAAGGCATATCCGGCTGTGGGCCCTTTAAATTCTGCAGAGAGGCGCGGCCACGCGCCTAGAGGCAGAAAACAGGAACTGTGCAGGACCGTAGACAGCGGTCCTGCACCGACGTCTGTGCGCAGGAAGCAGGGCTGGGCCTGGAGACAGGCCCAGATGACAGCAGCGGCTCCAGCCGCTGCAGGAAGCCCTGGGGGCGGCTTCAGCTGCTAATCCAGGCCAGGGCTTGCGGCCTCTGGCCGCGAAAATCACCAAGATGTTGGTGGCGGCTCCGTGCCGCGAAGATGACAGGAAGTCCGTGGCTCCGGCCGCGGTAATGAGGAAACTCGATGGGCGGCCTCCGGACCGCAGGGAAAATTGAGTCCGCGGCTCCAGCTGCACAAGAAGGCCCAACTTCGGCGGCGTCCGTGCCGCATCGGGCAGCAGGATGAGGGGAAGGTGAGTGCCTGCTCGCGGGAATTAGCTCCACGGGCAGGGTTCATAACAGGGGCTGATGCAATACAATGTGCTCACACGAGTGCACTGTTTAACCCACTGTCAGACATGGGTTAAATAGGCACTAATCCACCCCCTAATGCAATAGGGGGATTAGTGCCTATTTAACCCGCATCTAACACCTGGAGCAGGCGTTAATAGCTGAGCACATGTAAAAGAAGTACAGAAAAGCAGAAAAAAACTTCTTTTCTGTACTTCTTCAGTAAAAAAACAACAAAAAAAACCAAACCTCGGCAGTCCGCCGAGTTATGAAGACCGATGCCGGTAAACTCGGCATCGGTTTTCATAACCGGCCGTCTGCCAGTAATGAAAACGGACGCCGGTGTCCATTTTCATTACTGGCAGATGGATGGTTACTGGCAGACGGACGCCGGTGTCCATTTTCATTACTGGCAGATGGCCGGTTATGAATACTGATGCAGAGTTTACCAGCGTCGGTCTTCATAACCGGCAGCCGCTGCGGGGTCGGGTTAGCAAGGACCGCTAAGGTCGCGCAAGCGATCCTAGCGCCTCCTTGCTAGCACGACCCCCTAATTTGCCTATTGCATGGCGCCCCCCTTGTGGGTGCTATGCATATGTTAAGAAAGTGGGCGCTGAAGAGTCAGCGCCCACTTTCCACGAAAATTATTGCATCGGCCGCAAATTCAGGTACAGAAGGTATTTCCTTGTCTCCTTATAATCTAAGATCCCCCATATAATACAGCATGCTAATCTTAGCACGTTTTTTAACTCATATTTTAGCATGGATTTTTCCATGCTAACTTAACCTTGGGATTTAATAGGGTTTTTAACACTAATTTTAGCATGAGTTAAAATCTGCACTGTGATTAGTGTGCATACATGCAAATCTCATGTTAATGAAGGTTTGACTGCTTAGCCTCCATAACGCCTGGCTTATAGGTGGTATAAAAGTTAACTCATATTTTAGGTACGGTGGTTTTTGCAGGAGTCCTTGGACCTTCGCTGCTTTACCCACGTGAAAAAACAATCACCTGTCGGCTTGCTTTTAAGCTCTGTCAAAGACAGATACTGTGATCAGAACATAAAATATAAAGCTTTAATTCTGTGCTTGAAGGCAGATGTTCAGGTTCCTCAGAACTGACGCCACAAGATTTGAGCCCCCACCTGTTCCTCACCTCTCCAGTCCTGATGGGTTGCTCCTCTCCAGCTCTCACCCCCTTCCTTCTTGGTCTCCACATCTCACCCTTGCATCACCCCTGCTCTCCCTTTTTTCCAGCTGGCCACTCTTACCTGGGCTGGCCTTAGAAACACTGCAGCCCAGGACAGAAATGATTGTGCCAAAGCAGAGATGCACGGGGAAGTGAATACAATTTTACTAAAGGTACCTTCCCCAGAGAGCTTACACATGTTTAATTTGCCATGGTTTCTCTTACCAATATAGCCTTACATTTGAGATTGTGTCCAAAGCTGGGATGTGCAGTGCCGAACTACTACGGTCAGTGCCTGCCTTAGAGAGCTTATATTTTGATTTAACTTCAGGGAGCGGAAGGGTACCTACAACAGAATAATGTGCACTTTTGCGCTTCACATCCCAACTTAGGGCACAATTTTGCATGTAAGGCCATTTTGGCAAAGCATGACACGGCAATTTAAATCTAAGTGTAAGCTCTTTGGGACAAGTACCTACAGCAGAATAGTACACACTTTGCTGCGCATCCCAAGTTTGGGCACAATATTACAAAGCAAGGTCATTTTGGCAAGACGTGGCAAATAAAATCAAAGTGTAAACCCTCTGGGCCCAGCACCTGCAGCAGTGCAGGGCACACTTTGGGCACAAAGTAGGGATGGGCAGCACCATAGTGCTACTGTTCTGCTTTGGGAACTGTATCTAAGAGCTCATGTTTTGATTTTGCTTGCCAAAATGGGCCTCGCATGCAAGGCTGCCCTGAGTGGGGATGTGTAAATCCAATCTTGCATGCAAAGCCATTTTGGGCAAGGCATGGCAACATTGGCAAATAAAATCAAAGCATGACCTCAGTGTGGCAGGTGCCTACAGCAGACTTGCATGCACTTTGGTGCTGTGTATCCCAGCACTGGGCACAATCTCACATTTTCCAGCCATCAAGAATAAAATGTAGCAGTTTCCAGCATTTCCTGATGTTTCTGCATTACTCCATTTTTTTTAGCATAGATTCTCACTTTGTTCATGTTTTTAACTCAGTTCTCCATTTAATGATTTTTTTTTTTACTCATTTTCCATTTGCATCCTGTATTAATGTGCTTGTGTGTGTGTGTGTATGTGTGCATGTGTGTGTGAGTAAAAGAAAATCCATGCTAAAAAAATAGCAAGGATGGTTTTATTACGTAGAACACAGACCCTCATCAAATATAGAACAAATAACCGCAAATTAAAAACCCAACAATGCAGACAAAAAGTGAATTATTCTTTGCTCTACTATGCATGCCAGGCTCTCCCCTTCCCTTCTATTTCCTGCAGCTGCCTGGGAGGAAAGGAACTGGACCAGGAAGCAGAGAGCTGTTCTCTGCTACCTGAGATACAGTGCACTGGTTAATAGAGTCATTAGGCAGATCCCTGTGTTCTTACACAATTGGCTCCCGCTGTGTAGGACCTGGGGCAGTTGCCCTTTTGCCCATAGGAAAAATCAGCCCTGCCCATAGGGCCCCCCACCCCCTGCAATTTTGATAATTAAACTCAACAATCATTATATCCCCACAGCTGAATGCACCCCATCGTCGTCAATAAGACAATGCATTCAGCTATGAATCTTCTTTACCATCACAGACTCCCATCAGAGCAGTCTCTGTTCGCTTATGAACACTTTATCTACACAGTTTCTTGCTGAAGTTATATATTTCAAGAAGAACTTTTCTAGAAGGAGATCCTTATTTTCTATCGGCATTCACAAGGGCTTCCTGTGTACAGATGGCATAGTACTTATACTCAGCGGCTATTTATAATTAATAACTAATGTTTTTTTCTGATTTTTCAAATTTTGTACAGATTAATACTGATAATTTACCTTTGTGAATCTGTGCAGTGTTCTTGCATAATCAGTATAACTGCCTTAACATGTTATATATATATATATATATATATATATATATATATATATATATACACACACACACACACACATATATATATATATATATATATACATAATACAAATACATTTTAGAAATCAAAGCACAGGGTCTGTCATTTATAATTTTGGGGGATAAATTGAGATCAGCCCTCTCTCCCAAGAAATACCTACATTTATTAATTAAAACAAATTCATACTACATTGGTTGAAGTTAATCTCTAAGGGCTAGATTCATCAAACTATCGCAGGCGATAGGAAGAGGGGTGTGTTTTATGGTAATAGCCTATTTATCGCAATGTGCACTTCGCATAGGTATTACTGCAAAGTGCATTAACTTTTTCACACTTTGCAGTAATACCACAATTATTGCATTTCCTACCTGCAACCACTGGGGGGGGGGGGGGGAAGGGAAGGAGGGAGGGAGGGGGAGAGAGAGAGAGAGAGGAAGAACACAATTTGTGACAGCTCACTTTTACAAAAATCCCGCCCCCGACTCCTCCCCTTTTAAAAATTAGCATCGCACCATATTATGGTGCTTTTCGCATGCGTTAAGGTGTTTTTTGCATGCGAAAAGGCCATAACGCGAGTTGGAAAATAACCCCCTAAAATGGCTGCCTGGGCTGAACTGGGATGTTTCTCCTTACTGCTCACCATAAAACAAATTCAGATTATACATACTCCCTCCAATACCAGGCACTTTGTGAAGTAACACAAAACCCTACCAAAAAGTTATTCAGAACCTATATAACAAATCTGCCATACCAATAGAAACATAGAAGCATGATGGCATGAAAAGACTGTATGTCTGCCCTTCCACCCATCACTCAGAGATCCCTTGTGTTTATCCCAAGCTTTATTGAATTCAGATCCCTCCACTGGGAAGTTGTTCCATGCATCCATTACCCTCTCTGTGAAGAAATATTTCTTTAAATTATTCCTAAGTCTACCCCCTTTCAACCTCATTCTATGGCACCTTGTTCTATAGCCTCCTTTCCATTAAAAGAGGCTCACCTCCTGTGCCTAGAAACTTGGAGATATTTAAATGGTCTCTATCATATCTCCCCTGTCTTGCCTTTCCTTCAGGCTATACATATTTAAATCTTTATTCTGTCCCCCATATGCTTTAGAAAAACACCACTAAACATTTTAGTAGTCACCCTCTGGATCAACTCCAGCTGGTTTATATCCTTTTGAAGGTGTGAACTCTAGAATTGTACACAATTCTCACCAGAGCATGGACAAGGGCAATATCACCTTCCTTTTTTGCTGACCATTCCTCTCCCTATGCAGCTAAGCATCTTTCTGGCTTTTTCTGTTGCTTTATCCTCTTGTTTGGCCTTAAGATCATAAGATATGATCACCTCTAGATCTTACTCTTCTTTCGTGCTTAGAAGAATTTCATTCCCAATACTGTACCTCTCCCTTGGGTTTTTGCCTCCTAAATACATAGCTGCATATTTTAGCATTAGCTGCCAGACCCTAGACTGTTCCTCAAGCTTTGCTAGATCCCTCTTCATGCTTTCCACGCTTTCCTGGCTGTCTATCCTGTTGCAGATTTTGGTATGATCAGCAATAAGACAAACCATTCCCAATTCCTTCCTCAATGTCACTCAGGAAGATGTTGAAAAGCACCAGTCCAAAGATCAGTCCCTGAGGCACACAGCTAGTGACACCTCCCTCCTTGGAGAGAACTCTATTTACCATTACCCTTTGCTGCCTCCCACTCGACCAATTTCTAATCAGTCAGTCATTCTAGGGCTCATGTCTAGCCAGTCAGTCACCAAAGGCACCTACACGGAAACGTGTCAAAGGCTTTCCAGAAATCCAAATACACTACATCTAGCACTTTCGCTTGATCCAACTCTCTGGTCATCCGATCAAAGAAATTGATCAGATTCATCTAACA
Organism: Rhinatrema bivittatum; assembly: GCF_901001135.1. Taxonomy (NCBI): domain Eukaryota; kingdom Metazoa; phylum Chordata; class Amphibia; order Gymnophiona; family Rhinatrematidae; genus Rhinatrema; species Rhinatrema bivittatum. The sequence goes on from NC_042623.1 coordinate 149,222,725, forward strand.
AGATCTACCTCTGGTTAAAAATCATGCTGCCTCCGATCATGCAATCCATTGGATTCCAGAAAGTGCACTAAGTCCCAGAACTCAAGTATCAACAATCCTACTGTATTAAAAGGCAACAATGCAAATATTCAACCAAGCCCTAAAACATCATTACACCTCCTATTGAGAGGACACAACAAGCTGGACTGCTACAGAACTGAATGGTAGCAGAATACCTCAGGTTGGTTATACACATAGATCAGAAATACTCACCAAATATAGAACAAGGGATCCCAAATTAGAAATAGAAATATACAGACAAAAACTTTATTCTTCTCCTTTCCAATCGAACTTCCCCTCCCCCTTCCTGTTCTCTGCAGACAAGAGGAGAGGGGAAAACAAGAGCAGAGAAGGGGCTGGATTCGGGAGCAGAGGGATTTTTTTTTACTTTGCATGTGCTCTGTCTGCTTCAGACTCAAACCCCCAACCTACCCCTGGAAGGGAAGGGGCTGGAGCAGGAAGCAGAGGGCTGCTCTTTGCTGCCCGATATTGGGACTTGGCCAATAAAATCATCAGGTCAAAGCCCTTTGTGCTTTTGCAATGAGCCCTCTGCTATGTCCATAAAAAAAACCCCAAAAAACCCAGCCCTGCTGATGACACCCCCTTGGGCCTGACACCTGGGGAATCGGCCCTCTTTATCCCCTATAGTATCAGCAACTGGTTCCATATCATTGTCCCTAGGCAAGAGGCAAGCTTCAGCAAAAGTGGTGACATGAACAACTGGAGAACTGATTGTCCTGGATGATCAGTCTATATAGGTTGTTGATAATGTGGGAAATAAGCAGCTGCTGCATTATAAAGTTCTCTCCAGGCCAACATATAGTAAGCAGATGATCCCTACTAGGGATGAGTTGTGGAAAAAAAATGGAATCATTTTTTAATTTTGTTATTGGGGTGGGTTTTTTTTTTCACGAATTTCATTTTGATTAATGTTTATTTCATTTTCTTTAGTTTACAATAATGAAATAATCATTAAAAAAAATTTTTTTTTAATTAAAAAAAAAAGAGACTTCCTGACCCTATCATCCATCCCTCCCAACCAGAAATATGCAGGATCCAGGATCCTCCCCAGCCCCTACTTTCCTGATCTGGGGGGGGGGGGGGGGGGGGGGGGAATTCGCTGACAAGGCCCAGGCCCAAGCCTCGGCCTTGCATAGGACTAAGCCACAGTAGATCGCAGCAACCTCAACCTAGGCCCTAAGAAAAGGCCAGGCTTTGAGACCAAGCATAGGCCCGAATCTGGGGCCTCAGTCTCGGCCTATGCGAAGGCCAGATGCTGAGACCCGGTCTGGAGGCCAAGTCTCAACACCTGGGCCTCGGCCTAGAACAAGGCCCGGGCCCAGGAAAACTCCAAAGTTAGAGTCAAAAATAGGATGCATTGCTTACTTTATTAACTTTAATGGAAAGGAATGAAACAAGCTTCTTGTCTTAACCAAAATGAAAAAAAACAAAAAAACAGGAACCCAACCTCCAAAAGCGCAACTAAACGTTTTACCATGCAAACTCCTAGTGGTCTGCATATTGCTTTTAGAATTATCTACTTTAACAACAGTAGATGAGAAAGAAGCAAATGATGGAGGATAGAGAAGCACTAGGGACTGAAAAATTATTATTTTAATTCATGCTAAACTCAAAATATTAGTTACACGTTAATTTCCTTAAACCACTAAAGCTTGACATTATTTTTGTTATGTACTCTAGTGGTAGTTTATTGTTAATTGTAAAGATATCCTTTGCTAGAAATTTTGATTAACATTAAAAATTCCTTACAATTAATTAGTGCTGCTGCAATTCAGAGCCTAAAAATTGCAAACACAGATGTAGCAGCATCTGCACATCTATACTGAAGAGGGCAGGAATTATTGCACTCAGTGCTGATTCTGTAAAATAAAGTTGGCATTCTGTAACTCCAGTTAACTGAATTGCTTGTTGGAAAATGGAGAGAGAGAGAGAGGAGAGAAAGAGAAACCTCGATTTCTGCAAAACTTCAGAGGTCAGAAAAAATGTATGTACCAAAGGAAATCTTGAAAGAGAGCCTTATATAACCCAATCCACTCCAAATATACTTTTTGTAGTAGATGCAGGTATTCAGCCATTTACTGGGCTCCAAAGTTTTGAAGACTCAAAGGCTCTCTGAGTATAAGTGTTTGGGTGTTTTGTTTAGAGGATGTTGATGGGGAACCAAAAGAAAGCGGTAAGCAGAACATAGAGGACCTTATTCAAAAAAAGTGTTTTCCATAGGCACAGAAAGTGATAAAAAAATCTTTTCTGATGAAAGCCCATAATGAGAACAGCAAACCAGTAATTCAAGGAATGCTAAAAAAGTAAATTAGTTAAATAACAACTGAATCATGCATATATAATAGCAAAGCTCCACTGCGAGTCTCTTTTTATCCTTGGATCTGTTAGGCTGAAAGAAAAAAAAAGTTATGTTTTGTTCTGTATGTGAAAGCAACAGTGTTCCCACTTAAAAAGAGCTTTTCCTGGCTTCCTTTTCATACTGTTCAGTTTCTGTTTATATTTTAGTATTATTTTGTGCTCCAGGAAACACATTTTCATCTGCCTTCAAACTGAAATAGAGATTTCACTAAGGTATTAACACCTGCTCTCTTGCCTCTACACTGTATATCTTTCTTTCAGTTTCGGCAAACAGCAAATGGAAATAGAACCAAATTTGTATTCATTAACAAAGGTATTGCTACTGTTCGTTTATACTGAAAATTGTTCTATTCATTAGCCAGCAGAGAGCGCTCCACAGCAACATCTCATTCAGAGTCCATATCTATTTTATTTCCATTGCACCAGTACATTCTGCCTGCTGGCTATTTACTTACAAGTCTGTGCAACCCCATAACTTTAGAAAAACACTAAATAGAATTCATTCTCTAACATCACTCTTTATTCCCAATTTCCAATAAAATCAATACTATATGGAGGATGGTAAGCTTCCCATGGCTTACACTGCAATTATTCTGTTCACATTATATTTAACTTTTATCAAACAGAAGATCAGTTTTGCCAATGTGTTTTTATAACAACCTCAGAAATTCTTGCCTACAGTTACAGCATCAATGGGCAGGGTGCTTTGAATTTCAGGATAAAACTTTTCTGATGAGATTAGAGTGTTTAAAATGCTCTACTGACATAATCTCCACTTATTCAGACAAGGCTGTATGAACAGGTATGCAAAAAGTAAATACAAAATCTGTATTTTCTTCATTGGATATCATTAAGGAAATTGTAATTCTGAATGGTCTACATTCCCTTCCCTTCCCTGAAGGTTCTTGTGAAGCCTCAGAATGAAGACACACAGCAGCCAACTTTCGATCAGTACTACAGGCATTGATTTTCGCAAGCACTGATTATTGTAATAACCTTCTACTAGGTTTACCATACACCTCACTAAGACCACTACAAATCTTGCAAAACACAGCAGGAAGAATCTTAACTGGCAAAAGTAAAAGAGACCACATCACTGAAACACTGGCTGAGTTACACTGGTTTCCCATTAAACAAAGAATACAGTACAAAACACTGTGCACCATACACAAATTAATACACAACGAAAACGCAGATTGGCTTAACACAGCCCTTCGTGTACACATCCCCAACAGAAACCTAAGATCAGCCAACAAAGCACTCCTAGTCCTAACTATTCCATTAGTCAAAACAGCAAGACTAACACAGGTAAGAGAAAGGGCTTTATCCTTAGTAGGACCCATACTATGGAACTCCATGCCCCTGGAGTTAAGGTTACAAAGAGAAAACAAAACATTTAGGAAAAATCTGAAAACCTGGCTATTTAAACAAGCTTTTCAAAAAGAGAAGGAAGAATAGAAACAGGAAGCGCAAGGTACACCCACACACACAACAGTAATCACTAAGGGGCGGATTTTCAGAGCCCTGCTCGCCTAAATCCGCCTAGATCCGGGCGGATTTAGGCGAGCAGGGCCCTGCGCGCCGGTGCGCCTATGTTCAATAGGCCTACCGGCGCGCGCAGACCCCAGGACTCGCGTAAGTCCTGAGGTTTGGCGAGGGGGCGTGTCGGGGCGTGTCGGGGGCGTGTCGGGGCGGGCCCGGTCGGCACAGCGTTTTGGGGGCGTGTCAGCAGCGTTTTGGGGGCGGGCCCGGGGCGTGGTTAAGGCCCAGGGTGGTCTGGGGGCGTGGCCGCGCCCTCCGTACCCGCCCCCAGGTCGCGTCCCGGCGTGCTAGCGGCCCGCTGGCCCGCGGGGATTTACGTCTCCCTCCGGGAGGCGTAAATCCCCCGACAAAGGTAAGGGGGGGGTTTAGACAGGGCGGGGCGGGTGGGTTAGGTAGGGGAAGGGAGGGGAAGGTGAGGGGAGGGCAAAAGAAAGTTCCCTCCGAGGCCGCTCCGATTTCGGAGCGGCCTCGGAGGGAATGGGGGTAGGCTGTGCAGCTCGGCGCGCGCCGACTATACAGAATCGATAGCCTTGCGCGTGCCGATCCAGGATTTTAGTAGATACGCGCGGCTACGCGCGTATCTACTAAAATCCCGCGTACTTTTGCTGGCGCCTGATGCGCCAGCAAAAGTACGCCAATTCGCGCGGTTTGAAAATCTACCCCTAAGCGTGTAGTTTTTAATAGAGAGCACATCACTAAAGGATGTTACAATAATCGAGTCTTGTACTCAAAACTGCTATAGAATTGACCTGGACATGATGTTTTTCACATTTACAATTAACATTGATTAAAACTATGTTACCGAACCTTATGGCACCTATGTAAACCGAAAAATTTTAATAGCATTACTTTTATGTGCCTTACTGTAAACCGTTGTGACGGTACCCACCTTAACGACGGTATAGAAAAGATTTTAAATAAATAAATAAAAAAAAAATAAACTCTCTTCAGGCTGCTACCAGAGAAATCCTGCCTGCACCCGATGTGCCAGTCCCTAAATGGTGTAGATGCTGTCACCACAAGACTTTTACAAATTAAGGCCTGGATTTATCAAAATGCACTAAATATCGCTTGTGATAGGAAAAAGGGGAGTGTTTTATGGTACTAGGCAGTTTGTCACATTTTGCACTAATACCTATGCGAAGCGCTATGTTAGCACAAATTGTGATAACTAAGATTTGATGACCCTATTGCATCGCACCATGCGTTATGGTGCTTTCGCATGCGTTAATGGCATTTTCACATGCATTAAAGGTGTGTATTACGGTAACTGCACAGGAAATAAAGAGCACATAATGGATACATGTGACAATTAGAATATACCGAGTAGTCTAATTCAGAAATAACTATCAGAGAGGGTCTTGTCTGGCATATTGATTTAAAGCAGCAGTATTAACTTGGTTTCTTAAAATATCAAGTTGACATCTTCTTGGCTTTACTGCGTCCTCTCTGGTTTTTTATTTTTTCATTTTTGTCCTAATATATTTTCTCTCTTATATATGAGGGGAGTCAATAAATAAGGTGAATTTAAACTGGATGCTATGCTTAAACTCAACTTATCTATTGCCTCCCCCTTGTATTTTTGCTTTCTGAATTGAAAGGTGTACAGTCTTTCATTATGAATGTTTTGTTTGCAATCATCAAGCACTGCCTTCAGCTGTCTATACTATTGTCATGCCCAATATCTGTAGAAGGTTGTGATGCTGGACCTTCCACCACCTGCTCCCTCCATATACCCACACTCAGAATGATGGACATGGGTAAACAGGAGGAACAGTCATAATTTTTTGCATACCAGGACTGAAATGCAAATCGGAGCCAACAAGGGGGATTTTACAGAATTCCATGATACTGCACTTCAGGTGATTGAAGGATGGGCACTGTAGGCTGAGGATATCCTACCGGAATTCCAATCCCTTTATAAGGGACTGACTGGGCAATTATGTTGAAGTACATTTATTCAATAACAATTAAATGAGATCTGGACACCATTCAGTTTAACTGATATGGAAAAAAAATACCTGTGAAATTACTGCTAGAGAGTCAAAGATTCCTGTAAATTTGTGTCCTCTAGCTGACAAAACAAAATCCTCTCAAACGGGCCGATACAGTAAAAATCGCGGGAGAGCAGGCGAGCGCCCGCTCTCCCAGGGCGCGCACAGCACACTCTCCTGTGTGCGCGATACAGTAAATTAATTTATTTAAATTAGGGTCCGTGGCAAAAAGAGGCGCTAGGGACACTAGCGCGTCCCTAGCACCTCTTTTTTGACAGGAGCGGCGGCTGTCAGCGAGTTTGACAGCCAACGCTCAATTTTGCTAGCATCGGTTCTCAAACCCACTGACAGCCACAAGTTCGGAAACCGGACGCCAGCAAAATTGAGCGTCCAGTTTTCAACCCGCGAGCCGCGGGCCCATTTTAAAATTTTTATTTTTTTACTTTTTTTAACTTTTGGGGCCTCCGACTTAATATCGCCATGATATTAAGTTGGAGGGTGCACAGAAAAGCAGTTTTTACTGCTTTTCTGTGCACTTCCCCGGCGCCGTCAGAAATTAATGCCTACCTTTGGGTAGGCGCTAATTTCTTAAAGTAAAATGTGCGGCTTGGCTGCACATTTTACTTTCTGTATCGCGCAGGAATAACTAATAGGGCATCAACATGCATTTGCATGTTGCGAGCGCTATTAGGTTCGGGGTGGGGGGGGGGGTTGGACGCGCGTTTTCGACTGAATAAGGGGTAAAGCTAGCACGTCGAAAACGCGCATCCAATCGCGGGTTAACAGTGCGCACTGTACCATATCGGCCTGTAAATGAGTTATTTCATATAATAAAACTGTCTTTCATCATTTTCATTAAAGCCTTCCAGTCAGTTCCAAGGAGTAATCTGGGAGGCCACTGTAATAGATGCACTCAGCCAAACGCACAATTTTACTTACAGCACTGCACACATTTTTTTATGTACAGATTTTATTCCCGATGTGTACCAAAAATGCACACATAAACCGGAGAGCTTTGGATAATGCCATTGCATGTAAATCAAATGCTAATGAAGGCATTAGCTCTTATCTCTCCCCCACCCCCGCCCCAGAAAGGTATGTAGCATGAACACATTTTTTCTTTTAGCCCTGGAAACTTAACTCCTAGTCAGAAGTGGACTAAAGTTTTTAGGACTGATGTCAAGCTCCTTACTGCATTGGGTGCCAGTGAAGTGCACCCAAAGCCTACTCCCAACCATGTGCAAACCTATGGGCTAGGCTCGGTGCACTTTAATGCATCAACCCCTAGGTGTTTTCTCTTCCTTGGGCAAGTTCTTACCACCACCACCCCCTTTGCCCATGTCTGGTTGGAGCCCAGATGCTGCAAGGCACAGGCTGAGATTTCCGTTCACTGCCACTCTAATTTATCACTGGGATCTGCTGCAATTGCTCTCCTTTTCCATGTTAAAATGTGCACTAAGCAGGTCGATTTTCAAACCCATGTGTGTGCGTCCATGAGCACACTGTTCCTGGCGCATGCACATGGACACGGCTATTTTATAACATGCGTGCGTCAGCGCGCTTTATAAAATATGATTTCTGCGCACACATGCACGCCGGATTTTAATTTCCATGTTGACATTTGCGGATGGGTGACCAGTCGCACGCATGAGGAAGGGACTTTTAGAAAAATATGCACGGCGACGTGATTAGCACGTTCTCAGTTCCCTCCCAGTCCGCTCCAATTAAGGAGCGGACTGGGGGTGGAACTTCCCTAATTCTAACCCTATCCTTCTTCCCTCTTCTCCTCTCCTCCCTGACCCCTAAACCTACCCTAGCTAACCCCAATTTTTTTGTTTTTATACTTACTACTCCTCTGGAGCAGAAGTAAACTCCATGCTGCAAGGCTAAAGATTTCCAAATTATCTCTAAGAACTGAAAAGCAGGTTGTTAAAACAAACAAAAAACACACTTTGAAATGTCTGTATGCCACTGCCAAAAGTCTAAGAAATAAGATGGGAGAGTTAGAGTGAATAGCAGCAAATGATGAAATAGACATAATTGGCATCACAGAGACTTGGTGGAAAGAGGATAACCAATGGGACAGTGCTATATCAGGGTACAAATTATATCACAATGATGGGGAAGATCAACTTGGTGGGGGTGTGGCACTTTATGTCCGGGAGGGTATAGAGTGCAACAGGATAAAGATCATACAAGAGACTAAATGATCAGTAGAATCTATATGGGTAGAAATCTCATGTGTGTTGGGTAAGCGTATAGTGATAGGAGTATACTACTGTCCACCTGGACAAATGGTCAGACAGATGATGAAATGCTAAGAGAAATCAGGGAAGCAAACCAATTTGGCAGTGCAATAATAATGGCAGATTTCAATTACCCCAATATTGACTGGGTAAATGTAACATCAGGACTTGCTAGAGACATAAAGTTCCTGGATATAATAAATGATTGCTTCATGGAGCAATTGGTTCAGGAACCAACAAGAGAGGGAGCTATTTTAGATTTAATTCTTAATGGAATGCAGGATTTGTTGAGAGAGGTAACGGTGGTGGGGCCACTTGGCAACAGTGATCATAACATGATCAAATTTAAACTAAGAACTGGAAGGGGAGCAATAAGTTTTCAAACACTACATTTTCAAAAGGGAAACTTGTTGCGCTGGAGGTGGACCCTTGGTCTGACGCAAGATTAGTATGGCCCTCTGAGGGATCCCAGAGGGTGCCTGCCGCCAGTAGGTGGAGCACACAAGGAGACAGAGGCAAGCTGGAGCTTCACCAATAACGGCCCAGGGGCTCTGTGGGTTGACCCTTGAATTCCCGGGCTGCCTGGGCTTAGGTGGACCTCTGGGGGGTCTCCCGGAAAGATGGTGGAGAGGTGTGCCCACAAGGTGTAGAGGTGCACGACTGATGGTGAACAGACTAGCTAGACCAGAACAGAGTACCGGAGACCATGGGTACAAGGCAGGAACTGAAGGTCCTCCGGGCAGGGTAGGCAGCGCCTAGTGGTCTAGCTCAAGGAAGGCCGCAGAGAGCGTCAAGGCAGGAGGGCCTGGTGGTCTCAGGAGAAGCAAAGAGAGTGTCCGAATGGAGCGCAAGGGTCAAAGCCAAGGTATCTGTCCGAGGATGGTCAGCCAAAGCAAGGATCAGTTCCAGGTATCAGTCAGAGCATGGTCAGGGGCAAGCAGAGGTCAGTTCCAGGTATCAGTCCAAGCATGGACAGAGACAAGCAAAGGTCAGTACCAGGTATCGGTCAAGCGTGGTCAGAGGCAAGCAGAGGTCAGTACCAGGTATCGGTCCAAGTGTGGTCAGAGGCAAGCCGAGGTCAGTACTGAGTATCAGTCCAAGAAAGTACAATCTGGGTTGCAGAACATGAAACTCTGTGCTTACTTTCAGCACACAGTTTTAACGCATGGCTTATTACATCGGCTTCTGAAAAAGGGTCAATGGTCCTGAAAGCTCATGTACAATATGGTCTTTAGCTAGGTCTTATGTTGGGCTAGTGTTACAACCTAATCAATAAATATTCTGCACTAAATAAAACAGGAAATTGAAAGTCTAAGGTTGTACATTCTCCTTAGGATATTTCTCCCATTTTAGACCATGGCATCATAAAGCCTTAGAGTCCTAATTATAGGGTTGTTATAAAATATACATTGTGCACCTTAGGGCTAGCAGAGCTGAACTTAATAAACTCCATCTTTACAGGCATGAAAATTGAACAATAGAAGCAAAAATGTCATGGTTTAAAACTGTAAACAGTAAATCTGAAAAAGAATTTTAGCTCTTTTGCTATCTTAAGGAATTGATATATACAAAGATCACTGACAATTTGATCACTCTGGGTTTATCCCCCCTTTGGTAGCTCAGTTGGCAGAGTGGAGGACTGTAGAGGTAATTTACTGACTGCTGATATGCTTAGGCCACTGGTTTGATTCTGGTCCAAAGGAAGAATTTAGAGGGGAGTAGCAGCCTAGTGGTCAGAGCAATGGGCCTTGAACCACAGAAGCCAGAATTCAGTTCCCATGCAGGGCTTGCTAAAGGCAAATTACCTCTCCCTCTAGAACAAATAAATGTGGTAAATAACCTTTTTCAACTAATGAGGGCCCCAACTTTTACTGTCTGATGAAACAAATAAGCATGGGGGCAACTTGATGATGCAGCGGTTACTACCCTTAATCAATAAACCTGATACTTGGATGCCACTCCTTCATGGCTCTCTGCTACAACGGCAAGGCATAACGGGGAATTGAATTCAAACAGCAACAACCAGGGCCCTGACATTTAGACTGGGAAACTTATAAGCATAGGGCAACCGACACGGCGCAGCAGATACTACCATAAGTTTGCTGGGCAGACCAGATGGACCATTTCTGCCGTCCTTTCTATTTTCTACATGTATTTATTTATTTATTTACATCTTTTTTTTTTTACTATACCGACGTTCAAGACGAGGATTCTTATCACACCGGTTTACATCGAACCAAAATTGATTACATTTCTATGTAATCAATATTCCAAGACTATTAGATGATTAGATATTACTGATTTCTGAAAAATATTTGAGCAAGTTTCCACATTGTAATGGAACACAAGACAGTCTATTTTGATTAATCAATGCATGTCAAAATAATTTAACTTATAGATACTTTCTTACATTTAAAAAAGTTGAAACTAAGGGTCCTGTCTTCCAAGGATTTTGTGCACAGACATGGAGAAATACATTATAAAACACAAGGTTAGGACATAGGAAAAGTAGCCTAGTGATTAGCGCAATAGGCTACAAACCATGGAAAGCCAAGGTTTAAATCCCACTACTGCTCTTTGTGACCTTGGGCAAGTCACTTTACTGTCCATTACCTCACAACCTTTACAAAAGGTTTTCTCCCATTCTGTGTCTATGGGAAAAATACTTAGAAAATGACCCCCTAAGGGAGCCATTTACTATAGGTTTTCTCCCATTTTATGTCTATGGGGAAAAAATGCTTAGTAATTAGGGCATTTAGGACCCTGTATACTAAGCATTTTTCCCATACAGACAAAATGGGAGAAAAGCCTTAAGAAATCAGGCCCTTAGATTGTAAACCCTTTGTGGATAGGGAAATACTTGCAATACCTGAATGTAATCTGCTTTGAAGTGTCAAAACGCAGAATAAAAATCAATTCAAATATAAATAAAAAAAATATAAAAATAAGGTGTTAAGCACACAACTCAGACCCATGCACTCAACCTGGATTTTCAGTAACCTACAATTATGCTCTCAATTTCAATACATAAATACATTTCCCAGCATAAAAAAGGAACATTTTTTGGGAGATGTCAAAGGTTTACATTTGTAACCTGAATTTTCCAAGCTATGTGCATAACTTTGCACCCTGTTTTGCAACAGGTAAAGTTACATATAAAACAGTAATATAACAACTTAGAACTGATGGCAGAAAAAGACCAAATGGTCCATCCAGGCTGCCCAGCAAGTTTCTTATGGTAGTATCTGCCACTCCGTACAGGTTACCCTCAAGCCTTATATATCAAACAAGCAACATTCTTATTGGGTGAGAAGCCTTTTGAAAATTCAGACAATGCTGCTTGACAAGCTTTGCTTTTGAACTTTAACCAAATAAGCAGTCTTAGGTTTTCCCTTATGTCTGCATATCAGTACCCCAGACCATAAAATTTGGGGCCCCGAGTTGGTTGTCCTCTGAATCCCATGCCAACAAAGCAGAGAGCGATGTCAAAGCGGAGAGCAGTTGCATAAAAGGCATTGAGGCTTACTGGTTAAGGGGTAGATTTTTAAACTTACCTGTGCGCGTCCATGTGCGCGAGCTTCCTGGCACGTGCACATGGACATGGCTATTTTATAACATGAAATTGAGGATTTAATAAAAATCACAAATTGCTTGCGATTAGAATTTAAACTGAGGTAGGAAAATAGCTATTCATGTAAATTATTTAAAAGGGGTAGTAGGGGTGCAAATGTACAAATGGGGTTGTAGGAATGGCTGAATAGGGCTTGAAAAGCATAATTGTCAAAACCCTGGTTTTATGCACCTAAAAGGTCTTTCAAAATTACCCAGAGATTGGGCATGTGAAAGTATGCACCAAAGTGATTTTATGTGCACTAGAAAGAGGCATTTCTGCGCAGTTCGGCTGGGAACATGGTTCATGCACATATTTTTTATTTCCATATGTATGAGCATAAATATGCATGCATGAAGTTATACCTGCTCTCAAGCAGGGGTAACTTTGTGCACATATGCCACAGGAGGTTCCACACACATAATTCTGCTTTGGAAAGTCAGACTGAAGTCTGCAGATAAAAAGTACCCACAGTTTATGCAAGCTGTTTGAAATGACCCTCAGTATTTAGTGTTTGAAAATCAGGGGAAAATGGTCTGTAGCTCATCCTGCTTTTGGAATTAAAAGTTCTAGTTAGGAAACAATTAAATTGTCCATTGGTACAGTGTTTTAAAATATTATTATAAGAATAATCATTATAATTAGATGGATGTGTGTGAATGGGTGTCTGTGTAGGTATAGTCATTGGTTCTCAGCCATATCGACTATTATAGCTCCTTATGTGTAGGATTGCCAGAAAAGCTCTTAAACGCTTTGCAATTGATTCAGCATGCCACTGCTCATGTCCTGTATGGCCTGCCATGGTGGGAGCACGTGACTCCAGTACTGAAAGAGCTCCATTGGCTTCCAGTCAAATGGAGATCGAAATTTAGGCTGTAGGTCATGGTTTTTAAACTCCTAGCAGGAGAACAAGATTGCAGCCTTCAGAATAGCACTGAGTGGTATACACCTGCTAGGCCTTTGCGTTCAGAGAGAAAACAGCTATTACAGATTACCCCTGTAAAAAATTATAAGCTAGAACGGACACGGTCGAGGGCTTTCCCTTATGCAGCTGTCACAGCATGGAACAAATTGCCAGAAAAGTTGAGAGGTGCAGGAACAGGAGGTATTCAGAAAAATACTTAAAATTTTATTTAAAGATGTATATGGGTGAGGGAAGGTTTGTTATTGTATTGTGAATGTTTTATTATCACTGTCTAAAAGTTATGAGGCTGAATTATTATATATGTGAAATGTGATTCTATTGTATCTAGCCTTATAAATGTAAGCCAGAAGCTTAAGATATTGTTCTTGCTCTGACTAGCAAAGGTGAATTAAATTGCTGCTGAGCACAGGATCTCAAGCATCTGCATTGGCTTCATCAAGCACACAGTGGAGCAGTTTGTCTAAAGAAAAGGAAAACAGAACTCACGTGAGATTTAACTGCGCACTTAGGGGCAGATTTTAAAAGCCCTACGCGCGTAAATCCAGGAGGATTTTCAAATGGCCTGGTGGCACGCCTAAAGCCCCGGGACGCGCCTATGTCCCGGGGCTTGAAAAAAGGGCCGGGGGTGATCCGGGGCAGTCTGGGGCGTGGCCAGAGGCCTCCGTAAGGCCGCTCGGCTGGCGCGCGCAATTTATAAAATAAAGGTTAGGGGGGTTTTAAGTAGGGCATGGGGCGGGTTAGGGAGGGGAAGGTGGGGGAGGGAACGGAGAAAGCCAGCAGGGCTCCCCAAGGGCTCGGCGCACGCAAGGTGCACTATTGTGCACACCCTTGCACGCGCCTACCCTGGATTTTATAACATGCGTGCGGCTGCGCGCGCATGTTATAAAATTGGGTGTACATTTGTGCGCGCTGGGTTGCGCGCACAAATGTACGCCCGCGCGTAGGTATTAAAATCCGGACCTTATGTTATTATTCAGACCAGAATTTAGATGAGAATTTGAAGTATTTTACAAGTGAACTGAACTGAGGTACAGAGTAGGGCTAGTGATTTTTCTTTTATATCTTGCAACCTGATTTTCCTCACTTTTCAATGTTAATTCTTTAATTTTTTTACTATAATACCATTTGTCTGTGTTTGCCATAGAGTATAAAATTTCTAATGCACTGATTTTATATGCAATACTTGCTGTAACTACATAAGGTGGGTTTTATGTTATCACTTATTGTTCTACTCTCTGCTCCAGCCTCTCCTCCCCATCCCTGGGAGACCCTTTAGTTGTGTGGGTGCATCACATGTGTTTGTCCCTAAACACACAGCTGAGAGGAGGAGTTATTTTTATGGCCCCTCCCACAAGAGGAGAGAGGTTCACATAAACTCTCCTTGGGCCTCATTTTCTAAAGTATCGCAGGTCTGCGATACTTTAGAAGATGAGGGGCAAGGGGCCGAAACGGGGAGCGGGCCTGCACTAGCCGGCAGCAATCGCACCGTTGCGGTGCGATCGCTTCCAGTTTCGCACCCAATAGCGCCACCATAGGAGGTGCAGCTATTGGGAGCGAAATAGGCAGCGAAAAGGCACTTACCTTTTCGCTGTCCGCGGCGTCGGCGCAGAGTCGGCCCCAGTGACGCCCTGACTCCTCCTCTTCCGGGGCCGACTCTGCCCCCATCCTGGTATCGCACGCGATAAGGGACATTTCGCATGCGAAAGGCCCCTTATCGCGTGCGAGCGGCTTGGAAAATGAGGCCCCTTATCACCATAAACTAGTGACTCTTAGATGGATTAAGTTAGCTTCTGAGAATTGTTTGTGAATTAAATAAAGATGCTGCAGTTCCTGTGGCGTCTACTCATCCATTTTGAGACCAGAAGAGTCAGGATCTATGGGGAAAATAGGGCTTAGCAAACATGCCCTAAGTGTGACCTCACAGTAGCAGAACTTGAGATCACTGGTAGGATTTGAAGTCAAAATGACTCTGGCTAAATGTTAGAGAGTGCTAACAACCATTAACTGACTCCAAATAACAGCTGCAGACATCGGCACGGGCAACTGCCTCCAGTGCCAAACTTTTAATAGGCACTGGAGTGTTGCTGTTGCTGCCATGCCTTCATCTGGGCCTCCTGCCAAGGTACCAGCTCCAGTGCAACGGCTGCAGCAGTGATTGTGGATTTACAAAATTCAAAGCAGGACCTCCTGCTGCCCTCACGTGCTGACCAGCCCTGCAACACCCCATCCACATCTTATGCATGGGCTTCCTATTACTATGGGAACCTGTGTGAGGGGGGAGGTGCTCTGTGAGGTCGGTCAAGGCAAAAGAGAAAAAGAGATTTTTGTAAATCCGGAATTGCTATTGGCCTAGAGCTGGTACTGCTATAGCAAATGGTACTGCAGTTTGGAGGTAAAGCGGGGCCCAGGGTTACAAAAGTAGAATAAGCCCAATAAGGTAGCTTTTTATTTAGTTTGGTTTCTTAGTCTTTATTGTATATTTTTTAAATATAGGTTTTCAGATATGTCCAGAGTTCTCCTCAAACAATGAACAAAAAGGACACAGGATATATCTAATATTTTCCAAAACAAAAGCTACTGAAGATCAGGATTCACAATAATGTAGTTATAATGATTGTAAAATAGCAAAATGTATTTTATAGATCATTTCTTGTGCATAAGTATCCAGATAGCTTTGTTGATTATGTGGGGAAAAAAAAAGTATACCTGGATTCCTCATACAAGGAAACACAGAGGACAATGTTCTGATCATAGGAGCCATCTCTGTAAGAGGGAACTCAGGAGACTGAAAAGACGTTTTAATAAGAGGAAGTCTTTAAAGTTGCATTGATAAAAGAAAATTTAAAACTGGAACAAAAAAAAGCAAGAAATACCTACTGAGAAATAAATTAAATCAAAGAGAGACGACTTTTATGATTTTTTGCCATACATGCTGGCCCAAAATAAAACACTGGCAGGAAAATGAAAGTGTACAACAAATTCTGCATTTTTAATGAAAACTTCCTTTAGTCTGTGAAACAGACATTGCAAAAGTTGTAAAAAATGTTTTGTGTTACTCTACTCACAAAATATTTGAAAAGGCAGATTCAAATACAGGCCTCTAAAAAAGAACACAAAGCACACCTTCCATCAAAGAATTTCATTAAAATGGATCTTTGTACAAATACATATTTTATACAGCTTGTGACAAAGACACTTTCACAGTATACACAGCATTTGTGCAGGCATAAAACACAATTTAGGAAACAATCTTCAGTGACAGGTTTTTTGTTTTCTTTTTTTATCATTTTGCCTATGATAAATAGAAGTAACTAGGCAATTGTCTATAAATAGAATCCCTGCTGAAATACCATGCAGACATTTTGCTTAAATACATAATGTATAATAATGAACACCTGAAATTGATCTGATACTTAAGCAAAAAACTATAAATATCATTCTAAACGGAAATAAGAAGTAGAAATTCCCTCATTGCAGATACAATAAATACATGTGCTATAAGTTAATTGGATTTTCAAAAAGAGAAAATGTAGGCACTAAACTTATTAACTTGAAACATACAATAACACTACATAAGTGATTTCCCCAGCACACTGCAAAAATTGTTGCATTATTGTTTTCCCTGTAAATGATGAGTTTCTCAGCATGACTTATTGCTGACGAATACAAAACGTCCTCTGCTCATCTCAGGAAACTCCTAACACAGAGAACTGAAATCGATGGAGGAAAAGGAAACCACCAAAGTTAACACCTATATGATACTACTCAAACTATCTCCATAGCGGTGTAGAACGTCTATTCTGATTCACTGCGTTGACATATTAATCGTTAATTGTGCCATGTTTCTTTTGCCAAGAGAGACAGTTTATCGATCTATATCAACCCTCCACAAAACTCGCAGCCACAGAATTACACCGGTGCACATAACAAAGCATCGATTTCCCAAACTGATCAGGTCGAAAACACATTGATTCGTTGTAATTGATTAAGTAAAAAAGAGAATTAACAGAAAATAATCAACACTTTAATAGATTATAAACCATTTCCCTTCAAATAAACTTGTTCCAGTACATCTTGGAACAGTTAAATAAGGGTATTTCCCTAAATTAGCAAAAAAATAATATATATATATTATATATAAACTGTGTCTAACAGTTCAGTGTTTTTTTTTTTTTTGTTTTTTTTCACTATGCAGGACATGGGGGATCTCCCGGGAATACTGCCCTGTGCCCACCCCTGAAGGGCAGGAGGCGCCCAGGTAGTCGATGCCCCGGCGGTGGCTAGAAGAAGCGGGCAGCCCCGGCCCCAGGTGTGATGGCGCTGCCTCCGCCTCTCGGTGACAGCAGGAGGAGGATCCGGCATCCCCCACCCCGCCTTCCTCCGCTGTACGTGGCCCGGGAGGTGGAGAAGGGGGTGCCGGCCGGGCGCTACGTGTTGCCCCGGGACCCGCTCTCCGGCCTATACTTGAGCCAGCAGATGACCCAGGTAACGACGACGGAGAAGAGCGCCAGGATGCTGGCCACGGACAGGCAGACGGGGCCGACAGGCGAGGCCGAGGCGCCGCCGCCGCCGCCGTAGTGGTTGACGAAGATGAGGCCGGTGAAGAGCAGCACCACCATGGCCAGGAAGGAAAGGACGACGCAGACGCAGCCGGCCGTCAGCGCCGCCCGCTTGCAGCTCTGGCAGTTCTCGTAGGACGAGGAGGGCGGGCCCGGCACGGACCCTCGCCGCTGGCCGGCCGCTCCCGCGCTGCTGCCGCCGCCCTCCTCCTCCTCCTCCTCGCGCCGCCGCGAGGGCGCGGGGTGCTGCAGGGGCCCCGCCGGCCGGCGCGGGGGCAGGCGGTCCTGCGGCAGCGGGTCGTCGGGCCGCAGGTAGCGCGGGAAGGCCTGGGCCACCTTGGTGTTGTTGGGCAGGTTGTGCACGCGGTAGTCGGGCACGGGCGTGCGGTGGCGGCAGAGCGGGCAGCCCAGGCGCCAGGGCCGCTCCTCGCGCAGGTGCAGCGCGCTCAGGCACTCCTCGCAGAACGTGTGCAGGCACTCCAGCAGCTTGGGCGCGCGCCGCCCCAGGTCGAAGTAGTTGTAGCAGATCTTGCACTCGTACTCGTCGTACGGGAGCAGCGCCGGCTCCGGCCCCTCCCCGGCAGCAGCGCCCGCGCCTCCGCTGAGCTTCGCCTCGGCCATGGCATCTTCCTCCAGGCGCCGACCACCATCACAGTGCGGCAGCCCCGGGGCTCTCTCCTAGTCTTTGCAGGCGGACAGCACCAGCTGGGAAGTCCCCGCGCTCATCTCCCTGCTGCGGTCGGTCCCGTTCTTCCGCCGCCTGCGGACAGCTGCAGCCCCCCTGGCAGCGGCGGCAGCGGCAGCAGCTCCCGGCTGCCTCTCGTCTCGCCGCTGCTGCTGATGTAATGCTGGGCTCTGGCTGCAGGCTCTCTGCGCCGAGCACTTCAGGCTCGGACTGGTCTCGAGGAGAAACAGATAGAAAGATAGCAGCAGCCTCTCGCCAAGCTCTTTATTACGCGATCGTTGGTGATCTCATTACTTTTCAAGGACGCAAGAGAGGGATCACAAGGCCCTTGCCTCTCCCTCTCTCTTATTTTCCCTTTAGCTTGGAGGGCGCAAGAAGAGGGATAGGACGGATATTGTCATTCCATACTTGGGCCGGGGGTGTTGGTTTTCACTTCAAATTAAATCAATTACATTGTTTTTAACAGCGAGCGTTTAATTCCCAGCTATTAGTGCACAAAGAGTTTGATATCTACAAAGTCTGTAGGAAACGGATCTGCCAAGTGTAGTGCTGTTATATACATCATTTGCAATAAGATATAGACTTTATTACAAACGAGCTCGCTGCAAAGTGGTATTGCTTTTATTACATGCAAAGATTCCGAGGCATTTTAAAGTCTAAATCGCTTGAGCCTTGTGAGATGACAGTCTCTCTCCCCTGTTTAGAAATTCATTAACAATGGCCATGAAAGCCCTAGTAGGTAATGACCATTTGCCGAGACCCCATAAAAGAGATTAAAAAAAAAAAAACAAGTGTCAAACGTGGAAGCTGGTGGCTGAAAGTAAAACGTAAATGCGCAAAAAATAGCCAGTATTGTTTATCTTCATGTTTGTGCATAAAGACTAGATGGGCCATATAACCTTTTGCTACGGTCAGGTTTCCATGTAAGAACAATAAACTTTAAAGATGTGCATTAATTTGAAACATGGGTATCACAATGACTAAGTCCATATTTGTTTCCTTTATGGACCCCACCAATGAAACAAAAAATATTTGGCTCATTCCTTTGTTTCCTTTTCAAGTCTATAATTGTGTTCTATACAAATATTAATAAACAGATGTAGGTAACTGTAGCAACCTACTCATGGCTGTGTGACCACACAGTCTTATCAGAGCCCAGGTAGGACAAATTTTCAAAGTGACTAGCCAGATGACAAATCACTATGCAACATCTTTTCAAATAGCCTGTAGCTGCTTTCGGAATCAAATGATGGTGACCTACTCCTACTGTAAAGTCTGAGCATATGCAAGAAGCAGTTAATTTTCTCTCTAGCTGTTAGCAAAGAAAGATGTATGCTTAGAAACTGTCACAGAATTAAAAAAAAAAAAGCTTACGAACTTTTGGATTTGATCCTAGTAAAGGTCACTAGTCTAGCTGCTTCTGATCCTAGTAAAGGTCGCTAGTCTAGCTGCTTCTGATCTCTGTGCTGCAGTAGGCTCGCTCACTAAGCCAAAAGACAGAGGTAGTGCATTACTGATGCACTGCTGCTGATTTTGGTTTTTCTCTTCACTGGGGAAGAGTTGGGGTAGGAGACAATTTAGAGATTGTACTAGTACTAGTGATTTGTTTGTGTCTGTGGACTCCAGTGATGTGAGCATAATTAGTGATTGAAGAGAGAGAGTCTTACCAGGTTGCCAGGCTTTTGGGTCTGTTTTACTAACAGGTTTTCTTTTTTCTGTGTGGAGTCTGCACTAAGTGCATACAGCAGAGCACACACACATTTTATGTGTCTGTGTGACACAGTTCTCATACAGTGAGTGGTAGTGTGAGTTGAGGGTACAGTTACAGTATCAAATAAATTTGCAATATCCAAACTCCCAATAGGCAGTGCACGTCAACAAATTCTATCAGGTCAAGAAAAGGGAGAGGAAGGAATGTCGGCAGCCTCGACAGAGGAAGAATTGCACATCCAGCCCAGTCTAGTACCAGTCTAGTACCAGTGACTTAAAAAAGAAGGGCTAGTCCTGCACCTTAATGGAAAAGAGACCTTTTTTTAGCCATGGAATGGCAGAAATAAGCAGGAGGAAAATGTAGAGGGCTTCCGTGAGCAAGAGGGAATGAAAGCAGATGTGTTGCAATTTCTAGATTCCTTGAAGCAGCAGGTGCATGAGACTGAAACCTCTCACAGAAAACAATACATACATGATTGCTACTCTTGAAAGGAGGCTCATCCAGTCCCAGCATCTCACATTCATGAAGGAGATGCTGATAGCTAGCATGTGTGAACAAGAGTGCCAGAGACTGAGGCACAGAGGAGATGTAGCACATGAAAGAATGGCCATCTCAGAGAGTAGTAGCAACACTCTGTTGGCTGCCACTTTCTCCCCCACCTTAATACTGCAAAACCATGTTGCCTGCAAAGAACCATCTCTCCTGGCACAGGCCATAGCTACAGCAGCTGGCAAGAGAGACCATCAACCCACACCAGCAAAGGACATCACACAGACATTTCTGTGAAACAATATTTGGAAGAGTGCATGGATACAGATGGGCTAGCATACTGAGCACATAAGTCAGCAGTCTAGCCAGACCTAGCCAAGGTGACTCAGCAATATCTTTATTGCACACCAACCCGGGTGCCCAGTGAATTTATGTTCTCCGTGGCAGGGTCATTGTGAGCCCTCATCGCTCAAGGCTGGTTTCAGAGTTGATGGAAAAGCTGCCTTTGCTTGGGTTTCCATGTGAGTGACAAGATGTCTGAAAGCACCTTGAAGGCCTTGCTGCTACTTCTCTGCCTACCTGTCATGACCCAGCTGTACCATCTTAGGGGTCTTGTTGCTACTGCTTGGCATACCTGTCTTGCTCCAATATATGTTACTATGCCTACCTGCTATACCTATTATGTACTAGCACAGACGTTTTGGTGCCTCTGTTTATTGGTTATACTGGGGTATTTTGTCCCCAGAAAAAAAATGAATAAAAGAAAAAAAATTCTTATCCCACCCCCACTCTTATATGGTTTTCTATCTGTCAAAGCCTGCCGAGGCCTTTGTGCTGTTTGCACTTCCCTGCACTGTACACCTTTGTAGTTTAGACAACCTTGTGCTACTTGCGATGGACTGCACCCCATGCCTTGGTGGTTTAGTCATATTTGTGCTCTTTGTGATCCACTGCATTCCATGCCTTGGGAGTTAGCAATCATCAGCTTCTATTAGCTCTACAATCACCACAGTTATACATGTAACTGAGCCATAATAACGGGGGTTAAGCACATGGCTAGGCCTTGTGCACGCCGCACATATTTTTGGAAGCCATTCGACACTGTCCCGGGGAAGCACATGCCAGCAGCAGTAAGTAATCAAACAAAACAAAAAAAGTAAGTAGCTAGGAAGGGGTTGGGGAGGAGAGGAGAGGGGAAAGGGTAGGGAGGTTAGGTAGGGGTATAGGGACATCCCCCAGTGCATGCCTTAATTGGAGTGGACTGGGAGGGATCTGGGGAAGCCCTACTCCTGTCACCTGTGTTGGCTTTTAAAATCCCCCCCCCCCCCCTCCGCACGGAGGAGGCCATTTGCTCGCATGGATGTTAAAATCCACCACGCGTATTTTATAACACGCGTGCGCTGACACTTGGTGCCACTTTGCCCTCCTCATAAAACTTGGGGGGGTTCTTGTCACTATTGTTGATGCCCTTTGCCCCACGTTTGCAGACTTGGAGTGATCTGGCCACATTTGTTGCTGTTTTGCTCCTCTTATGGTTCCTTGAAAAACCTCTGCCACTGCTGGTAACGTTTTGCCCCATTGTAGGTCCTTAGGTTCTTCAGGCCACTTTGGTGCCATGTTGACTTAGTCTTGATGCATTGGCATGCCTTCTGATGATGTCTACCTACCAGTTCCATTAGAAATGATTAGAAAATCCCACGTGGGAAGCCCCAAATAGCCTGCATTGCTTCCCCCTTTGACTCTACTGGTAAACAAATTAAATAAACTATTTTTCTTTCTTTTGTTTCAAATAAACCTAACAAATGACTGTGACCTACAAAATGAACGAGCAAACATTTTTTTGACTCAGCATATCCCTAGTCTCTTTCCATTCTCAATATTCCTTTAGTGTGTTTAGTACATGGTCCGAACCTGGCAGACAGGTGCCAATATGATTGCACAGGAGCCACATCAGTGTGTACATCACATAAGACTCATCCCCTCATCTCCACTTGCCATTCTAATAAATGATGAAAACAAGGACTAGAAGGGCAGATGTTGGGGGCACCATACATATCTTGGAGATTTGTAGGGGAGAAAGGGAGGGACAGCATGACCCCAGCACAATCAGTGCCTACGGGCAGTAGCCAACCAGATCCGTCTTTGCTTTTCTTTCCTCTGGAGTCATATTGTTTTTAAATGTATCATTTCAAAACAGTTACAAGCAAAAACTCGTCCAAAAACACAGTGGATGCAACCTCCAAACAAATAGAAATAAAAGAAATGATATATCAGATTATAAACCATTAGGAGATGCCCACCGTCTCTGTCAACATCAATACAGCTAAGTACTTCATCTGTCTATATGAGATTTAATGTTCATATATTTCTAAGTGACCAATGATTATACTTACAGCACATAGAAGCTTTTTGCTCTAAAGGGTTACCTGGTAAATACCGCGGACCCTGTGCTATATGATGGTCACTGGAAAATAATCTTTAAGGTTTCCATAATCCAATGGAATAAGTGAGAAATCCTGTTCATACTATTGTAGGGTATAGAAACGTGGCATGTGGTGGGATTTTGCTTTATAAAATAATGGGACAGTGCCCCACATTTTTACATATAAGATAACCACTTTTTCCTTCATTTGGATTACAGTACATTAGTGGATGACGTGGACTAAATGTCACTAGAAGCTGTGAAATAGACCTTTAATTCAGAGGAATTATTATTGCAAAAAATTATTTTGAAAAAACTATTTTGGTTATTATAATGTCACCTTTTGCACCTTGTGGCCCAGTGATTAAAATATTGTGTGGCATTTGGCAATTACAAATGTGCGCCATGCAGAGATGAGGACCTTCTCAACTGTTACAGAATTTTGCTTAATGCATGCAGTAAAAATTGAAGAGGGAGTACTTTGAATCTGGATAGTTTCCCATCCCAAAGCTTGATGCTTCTAAACTGAAGCATTTTGAACGTAAGAGGGATACATTATTATTCCACGGTTATATGTAGCAGTGATTTTCTGCTGGAAGCCCTAGGAATATTTTTAGACAAGCTACACAGTTAACAGAAATTAAAATCTGTCTTTACTATTGTACTTTTGGATCTTTTATGTTTATCTCATGGTCCCTAATTCTGCCTTATACTGAATTCTGATTATGTGCATGTCTTATGCTTGCATCTCACTAATTGTTAGAAATTCTTATATTGTATATAATACATGGGTTTTCTTTTAACCACTTTTGTTTTGCCCTTCTTACTTATTACAATCTGTTCTGCCTCAGACAAGGTAATTAATGTTCTCACTTCATCTTTATTCTATGGCCTGAAATATCCCTTATCTAAATCTGTACTGCACTCAGGCTTTCCAGGTTTCAAATTGTGTATTTTTAGGTTACAAGTTTAGCACATTCCAGAAGGCTCTGGTTGCTAGGCAACACTTCGTTCCGGATTTCCACCTGGTTGCCATAGCACCCATTGTCACTAGTGGAAGAGTCAGGAGAGAAAGGGAGCTGACATCACAAAGGGATTAACCCTTCTTACTGGGTGATTCCATAATCGAAAATGCACATCCTTTGTGCTAAAACTGCCAACTCTATATTCAAATAGCTTGTGACAGACAGGGATAAAGACAAAAGAGGGATAAGAAATACAACAAGCAAAGTTGCTGTAATTTTGTCTTTTGTAATTCACCATGAGAAATAACCATAAATGAGATTAAATAAACAAGTGCATTCTTGGAAACACCTTCTGCTAATGATGTAAATAAAGTTAATGATCTTTGTTGTTTTGGGGTTTTTTGATCCAGCACTTCCTCCTGTTCTTTGGGCTTCCAACTTGGTGGTCAACAGTCTTTGTTGTACCAGGGTGCCCTGAGTCCTCATTTGCAACTGGGCAGGGATTTTGTTTCCCAATATTTTATCTACCCTCTCAACTCGCTTAACCCAGACATTGCAATGACAGTGATTGACCAAGGTCCACCCACCAGGGCTTCATCCGGGGCCCTAAATCTAGCTACTAGGTGTCACTATTGCAGGATGACTGGGACTTTCTCTCCCCAAGGGCTATGAAAGCTCCCTCTACAGCATCCCAGCCAACCTGGGGACTGGATGACGACCCAGGTCCTCTACAGGTCATGGTGTAGCACTGCCACTGAGTCAGTCTAAGAGAAATGAATTGATTTACTGATAATATATTTTTATGAGATGTAGTTTTACCCCAAAGTGGGGAAAAACATATCTTTTCCTTTCAATTTCAAAAGGAACATGTTAAAACTAAACTGGAGGAAGTCCAATATTTGTTGGTAGCAAAACAAGTTTTGCATTTAATTTACAGAATATACTTAACCCCGTTCTTCTCTCCCCAACACACACACACACACAGATCTGGAGATTGTAAAGATGCTCCAATGGGTGAGGATGGCATCCGTCTACGAAGGATGTTGGAGTACTTGCTGGAAATACATACACTGAGGGGTAGATTTTATAAATTTGCGCGAGGGCGTACTTTTGTTCGCGCACCAGGCGCGAACAAACATACGCTGGATTTTATAAGATATGCACGTAGCCATGCGTATCTTATAAAATCCGGGGTCAGCGCGTGCAAGGGGGTGCACATTTGTGCAACCTGCACGCGCCGAGCCCGGCACGCGTTGCCTGTTCCCTCCGAGGCCGCTCCGAAATCGGAGCGCCTCGGAGGGAACTTTCCTTTGCCCTCCCCCTCCCTAACCCCCCCCCCGGCCCTACCTAAACCCCCCCCCCAACACCTTTGTTGCCAGATTTACGCCTGCTAAAAGCAGGTGTAAATCTGCGCGCACCAGCGGGCTGCTGGCACGCCATCACCCGACCCGGGGGCTGGTCCGGAGGCCTCGATCATACCCCCGGGCCGGTGCCACGCCCCCGGTCCCGCCCCCTGACCCTGGTCCTGCCCCAGACACGCCCCCTCCCCACCCCTTTTATGAAGCCCCGGGACTTACGCGCGTCCCGGGGCTGTGCGCGCGCCGGCGGCCTATGCAAAATAGGCACGCCGGCGCATGAGGGCCCTGTGCGCGTAAATCCAGCCGGATTTACGCGCGCAGGGCATTTAAAATCTGGCCCTAAGTTTTGTACAAAAGTGTGACACTAGCTACGATGACTACAAGATTCCCATGCTCATTATTTTGCTGATACAGGGTAATGAAAAATGCCTATAATTCAGTTAAGATTAAAAAAACAATAGTTTGGATTAAATGAAAGAAAAAAAATCTGAGCGTTTTGTAATCACAATGAAATCCTTTAGCAGTAAGCTTGTATGATGAAATAATGAGCTTTGGCAAGTGTCTTAATTACACACACACACACTCTCTAAAGAATGCTTTTGGGCATTTTGTTTACTCAGTGGCTTACACCTTTCCAATCTTGCTACTCTTACTTGCATTTTCAATCCTCTTCAAATGATTATTTTCACAATTATTTTTATTGCGTTCATAATTATACCTTTTGACGTCTCTAGCCTTTGTAATACTGGTTCTTGCCTGCTGTGTCGGGTTTTACTGCTTCAGTAAACTGCATTAGGAGGCGCCTACTTCACAGAATGGATTGGGTACATCAACACCAGTGCAACAAGATATGTAATATGCTGAATTTCTGCACACATTACTATTCAAACAAATTTTAAACTATGACTTTGCAATAAACTATAGTTCATGGTATAGATGATGAAAAGATGAAGGTTTGATCCTGATAGACTGTATTTTCAAAAACATTTTCTCTTATTCTAGTGGTAGAATTCTAAGAATGAGGACCCTATCACTTTAATTCTAATAAAGCTAGAAATTCTGGAGCAGAGCTGAAGGCTATCATCGCATCATGCTTGTAATCGACAGTTGTAGTGTGGGTGGCAATAAAGCTGTCTACAGGACAAAAAGAGACTTGGTTTTCTTTGAGCTAATGGAATTAAATGGCAATCATTTACAACTATAGCCCCTATGTATAAACCAAAACAATTTATAAGCGGGTGGACAAGATAGCTGGGGAAATTCTTCAGATGCTGAACAGGTTTTATTGTCATAAGCCTAGATAGAAATCAAAAATAAAGAAATGCATATTGGGATACATACAAGATTTCTAGAGTCTAGAATATCTTATGCAACCTGTGAGTCAGCCATGCTATCATGCAAGGTTAGAAATTGTCTCCTGATTTTTCACATGTGCACTGGAGAACTATCTGCAGCATGAATGTCACTATTCTGACCCACTGAATTAGTGCAATCAAGGGGGCTAGTGCAGAGGTTTCCAAGAGTGGTTCTAGAATGATTTGGACTTGCTTACTCCACTTTATGTGTTTTTTTACAGTATATATTTGGTGAGATCCTTATGTACCTGACCATATGTGTCCATACTATTTTCAACTTATCTTCATAATATTCCTGTCAATGAAAAGTTATTCATGTAAATTAAGAAAAAAAAACGGCTGAGGTGGGGGGATAACAAAGGCAGAGAGGGATTGCTGGGAGGCATTGAGAAGGATAATTGAGGCTGGGGGTTCAGTGAGAGAGGAGGAATTGAGAGGGATACAGGACAGAGGCTTCAGCAGAGGCAGGGAGAGAGAATGTGAATGTACTAGGGATTGAGTGAGGAAGAGAGAGATGGAAAAGACTAAATTGAACAGATACACACAGATACATCCCAGTGCAGGTCTCTCACAGACAGGCTCAATATGAAGAATACCTCTGGAAATTTGTATACTCAATGGCAGACACCGTCCCCATTTTGTTACTCTAACTTGCTGTTTCAATTCCCCACGACATTTTTTACAATTATTTTTATTGCTGCTCAAAAACAAATTTCTTATGGATTCCTTTTGTGTTATCTCCTGAAATATTTACCCTGGTCAGCAACTACATTTTCATTGAAGCAAGAAAAGAAAGAAAGAGCTCATACAAGTTACTCTTCAATTCTTTTATTGTATGAGAGAGAGAGAGAAAGAAAGACTCAGTATTAGACAAATGGGTCAGTTTACTATTTATATCACTGTTACAGGGGGGACCTTTAAATTCGGGGTGAGGTGTCAGAGGTGCGGAAGGCTTGGGGGGCAGCTTAAGATCCACCATCACATGCACAAACAGCACAGTAGACACGTGAAAATTGGGTGTCATTCAGGGCACTGAGAGTTGAAAGAAAGGTAGATTTGTACACCAGATAGTACAGTATACAAATCTACTTTTTTTTTCATCTCTCAGCGCTCTGAATGACACCCAGTTTTCACAGGTGTCTTGGGGAAAATCCACCTCAATAATGGGATAAGCAGCATGAAATCTATTTAATTTTTGGGATCCTACCAGGTACTTGTGACCTGATTTGGCCACTGTTGGAGACAGGATGCTGGGCTTGATGGACTTTTGGTCTGACCCAGTATGGCAAATCTTATGTTCTTGACAAGTGGCTCCACCCCAGAATGCCTCCATCCCACCCCTCATTTAGCCAGCTAACTTTTTATCTGACTAAAAAGCTAGCTAAGTGGCTTCCACTGACGCTTCCTGGATATTCAAACAGTTTTGAATATCCGGGATCAGTCAGCTGCTGCCACTTTGCTACAGTGCCGTGGCTAGCCTAAATGGCGCCGCTGCGTTGGCACCACCACCGCCGGTCACATGGGGGACTACGGCCACGGCTGCCGTCTGCCACAACTTCGTTTCCTGCTTCCTCCCAACACTAACGGTGCTTCCCATGTTGGCGTGCTACCACACTAGCAGCCGTGCAGGCACAGTTTAAGCACATGCCGTACAGAGGCAGGGCAGGCAGTGAAGCAGGAAAAGGCTACAGCTGGCTGCTATCATGAAGAAGGAGCCCCGGAGCTGGCCAATCCAGCAGTAAGCACGTAGAAGGTGAGGCTCTTCTGCAGCAGAGGCTTTGAAGTAGACTGGCTCTAAGAGCACTGCAGTGCAGCCGGCCACCAGGAGGGAGGATAGCATGAACCCAGGATGTGGTGTTGGGAGGAGGAGAGGGCAGCGAGACCAGAGGTGTCTGGGGGGACACGGAGGGGAGTGGTGTTAGTGATGTCCTATGCTCCAGAGAAGGGTGACCAAAAAGGTGTATGGTCTTCATCGAATGCCTTATGAGGAGAGATTGAAGAATCTAAATATGTATACCCTGGAGGAAAGGAGGAGCAGGGGTGATATGATACAGACCTTCAGATACTTGAAAGGTTTTAATGATCCAAAGTCAACAACAAACCTTTTCCATTGCAAAAAAATCAGCAGAACCAGGGCTCACGATTTAAAACTCCAGGGAGGAAGACTCAGAACCAATGTCAGGAAGTATTTCTTCACTGAGAGGGTGGTGGATGCCTGGAATGCCCTTCCGGAGGAAGTGGTGAAGTCTAAAACTGTGAAGGGTTTCAAAGTGGCGTGGGATAAACACTGTGGATCCATAAAGTCTTGAGGATGTGAATGAAGAGAAGAGGCATGGGGTGGCTTGCGGGAATGACGGTTACTACCTGGTGATTAATACCCTTATTCAATAAACATACTCACTAGGGATGTGAATCGTTTTTCAACGATTAAAATTATCGTCAGATCGTTAGAGTGCACGATACAATACAAATGCCCCCGATTTATCGTCAAGGGCATTTGTATTGTATCGTTAAATAGGGCGCGGGAAAACCGGCACACCAAAACAACCCTAAAACCCACCCCGAACCTTTAAAACAAATCCCCCACCCTCCCGAACCCCCCCAAAATGTTTTAAATTACCTGGGGTCCAGTGGGGGGGTCCCGGCGCGATCTCCAGCTCTCTGGCCACGGCTGCGTTGAGAAATGGCGCCGGTGGCCCTTTGCCCTTATCATGTGACAGGGCAAAGGTAGCGCCGGCGCCATTTTGGTTCCTGGCTCCTGACGTCACGCGTGCAGGAGATCACTCCCGGACCCCCGCTGGACCCCCAGGGACTTTTGGCCAGCTTGGGGGGGCCTCCTGACCCCCACAAGACTTGCCAAAAGTCCAGCGGGGGTCCGGGAGCGACCTCCTGCACGCGGGCTGTATTGCCAATCTTCAAAATGGCGCCGGCGCTACCTTTGCCCTCACTATGTCATACGGGCGACCGTCGCCAACATTGTTCTATGCTTCAATAGCAAGAGGAAATGTGGGACAAAGGATTTGCATTCACAAATAAGCATGGGAGTAGCTTGCTTGTTGCGGCCGTTACTACCCAAACCAATTAAGCCTGATACTTCACTTTGCATACATATATAGTGCAGCTCACTGCTTCAAAGGCAGGGGGGATTTAAGAGGATTTACATTCAGACAACTACCAACAAGGACTGAATTGCATAGCCTGGGTAAACAAATAAGCATGGGAGTAGCTTGCTTGTTGCGGCGGTTACTACCCCGAACCAATTAAAGCCTGATACTTCACTTTGAATAGATATACAGCGCAGTTCACTGCTTCAACGGCAGGGTGAATGAAGAAAATAGGATTTATATTAAGACAACCAACAAGGACTAAATTGCACAGGCTGGGTAAACAAATAAGCGTGGGAGTAGTTGCTTATTGCGACGGTTACTACCCCTAATCAATTAGGCTTGATTCTTCACTTTTATGCAGCTCCAGCACTGCTCTCTACATCAATTGGTGGGGGTGGAAGGAAATTAGAACCAAAAAGTTACCAATAAGGGCCCTGACCTCAGCGGTCAGAGTAACAGATAAGTATGAGAAAAATAACTGTGAAAGCTTGCTGGGCAGACTGGATGGGCCGATTGGTCTTCTTCTGCCGTCATTTCTATGTTTCTATATTTCCTGGGGGAGAGAGGTGAAAGTTCCTGGCAGTGTGAGAAAGAGTGGAGGCAGGAACAGACAGGGGGATGGGGATGAGCAGGGAAATGCTACTGGTGCTGGCTTGGAAGGGAAAAAGAAGATAGAGAGAGGGATACTGGTATTGCTTAGGGGGGAGGCAGGAACAGAAAGGGGGACATTGGTGGGTTAGAGGGAGGGGATGTTGGTGTAAGAGTCTAAATGTGTGTGCGTGTGGAGGGGGGAAAGAAAGCATGTGTGTATATGGGGAGGGGGAGAGAGCGAGCATGTGTCTGTGAGGAGGGAGAGAGAGCTTGTGTGTGTGTGAGAGAGAGAGAAAGGAGCGGGCACATATATGTGTGTTAGAGAGAGGAGAAAGTTTGTGCTTGCCCAAACACATACACACACACACACACATACTAATTCACAACAATCTAAGGATCAGAGTGACTGGAAATCACAAGTTCCCAGGTATGGAGAGCGAGACATTTTTAAAAATACTTATTAGTTTTACTTATTGTGTATTTGATGTGTCTGTTGTATTGAAATATTTTATTGGTGTTTGGGAAATTTTTAAAAATATATAAATGGGTTTTTAATTATTGGATATTATTCTGCTGGTCAGCTATTTTGAAATATAAACTTTTTATTAGAATGGTTTTTACTATTAATATGATGCTTATTTCTTGATTTTGTTGTTCTATGTTTTCTGAGAAATGGTGATGATTCTGTATTTCCATTAGTGAACTGCATATAGAGACTGGCTTCATGCGGTTTCCATTTCAGCTTTTGACTGCACATTTCTATTTATTGCTTATGTTCTCTTTATTCTCTGTTTAGTGAGTGAGGGTCTACCTGCGTTATGCATTTATGACTGAACTGAGGTATTCTGCTAGCCCGAAGCTTCTGTCTACAGATCTATAGCAGCCTGACTTATGTCTATTTTCCTAACAGGAGGTGTATTGGTGCTTTAGAGCCTGGTGTAATATTTGCAGTGTTGCATTTTCATACGTAGGGTTGTTACAGTTTAAGTGCTGGCAGTTAGCACTCTTTTGGCATGGGAGCTGAGGTTTACTATATTGCAATTATAATTCAGTTTACTCATGGCTTTCTGAGGGCCAAGCTCACATTTAACATGCTACAGTAGGCCTAATACTATATGGGTTCCAAGTGTCTGTCTTTTTATTTTTTTGCCCAGTGTCTGGTTATCATCACAATAGTTTATGTAAATATAATATGCATGCTGTGAATAATATTTGTACTTCACTATCCTTTTTCTTTGTAAAAATCTTTTATAAATGCACAATTTTTAATTACTAGTTAATTACTGTACCTCACAGCTCATGCTGTAGCTAGGAAGATGAGGAATGTATTATTATATATATTCTCAGACATGAGCTGCTATGTGTCATTGCTGGTGACTTGTTGCTGTGAGGTACTGAGAGCAGTGCCTACATACTGGTGTAAATCTGTGCATCAGGCAGTGGTAACTTTTCCATTGTGCACCTAATGAGGTCTGCAAGCACACCAGTGACTGTGCATGGCACACTGCTTTAACATGTTTCTCAAACTGGTCCTGCCACCATTGTATGCAACTATATCTCATGCATAACTCATGTTTTGAAGTTAATTTTGTGTTTACTTTAGATTATAATAGTAATAGGGTTATGGTTTAAATAAAAAGAAAAATAAGAGTCTTCCTGTTCATTGTGTCGTGGGATGAGGGGTGAGGGCACACTTTTTCACTTGGCCATAGGTGCCAAACTGCCTGGCTATGGCTCTGCTTTGCTAGCTAACTTTTTATTTAGCTAAAAAGTGAAGCCCTTAGCCAGATAATTGCTGATATTCAGCATTATCTGACTTAGGCCTATATTTTCTAAATCACCACGGTGTCGTGAATCGCACGGTGCAGGGGGGCAGGGGAGCTTTCGCACCCAATAGCGCCATCATAAAAGGTGGTGCTATTGGGTGCGAAATAGGCAGCGAAAAGGCTCCTTACCTTTTCGCCATCCATGCTGTCTTTGCGGTGTCCGCCCCGACTCCTCCTCGTCCGGGGCAGACATCGCCCCGACTCCGCCCCTTTTTAGCTATCGTAAGAGAAAAGGGACTTTTTGCGTGCGCTAGCTTTCAAAAATGACCCCCTTAGTCATAAAAGTATAGGACTGCTATTCAGCTATCCTAAAGTTAGCCAGACAGCTAACCTATCAGGCTAAGTATAAGATAGTCGAGTATATTCAGTGGTGTAGCTTCACCAATGAAACTTTCAGCCAAGTTAGCTGGATAATCTTTCCAGCTAACTTGTGAAGCCAGATAGTAGCTGAACATTGGCCCCTTATATTCTAATACCTATCTAAAGTGTTCCATCATATGAAATGTGGGTATAAAAAGGATTCCAAAAGTAACCATCCGTGAGCCAGTCCAGCTGAAGCCCTGGGTAAAAGTTTAGCCCTTGAAATGCAAGCAGAGAATCCATAGTTTAAAAGGAGGACTGCCAAGCATTTTTTAAAGAATGTTTCTGTAAATTAAAACTAACCACTTGCTAAAGGAGATTGTGAATTTGGAAATAGTATTTATTTTAAAACTTGATCCTTCCCTTTTTTTGTTCCTTAATGCTGTGCTTCTAATTAATTTCAGTAATACAACAATAGTGGAAATGAAGTTTCTGATCATTTCAAGAAAAATGTACATGGTTACAATGTCCTGGCCACAAAGCACTTCCAATCTCCAGTAAGTTTAAAGTAGGCTTATCCATGGGAAAATGGCATCTGTGTGTGACAGGAGTCTTGTATGCATACGGAACTCAGCAGGTTGATCCCAAACAGATTCTTGTATAGCAAAAATAGATTGTGTTAAACAAGGAGGTCTGCAAAGTACACGATTTAAAAATCCTTACCCTCTATTTTCTGTCTTTTCAGAATTTGATAATTATAGCCTCTTTTCTAGAGATGTGAATCGGAACCGGAATCGGTTCGGTTCCAGTTCAAATCGTGCATTTTTTTTCGTCCGGCCCGATCGGGTTTTTTTTTTTTTTTTATCAGCTGCACCCAATCCAATAAACAAAAACCCCACCCGACCCTTTAAAACTGCTCCCTTAGCCTCCACCACCCTCACGACCCCCCAAAAACGTTTTAAAATTACCTGGTGGTCCAGTGGGGGTCCCGGGAGCATTCTCTCGCGCTCGGGCTGTCGGCCGATAAACAAAAAACCCACCCGACCCTTTAAAACCACTCCCTTAGCCTCCACCACCCTCCCGACCCCCCCCCCCCAAAAAAAAAAAACGTTTTAAAATTACCTGGTGGTCCAGTGGGCCCCAGGAGCGATCTCCCGCTCTCGGGCCGTCAGATGCCACTAATAAAAATGGCGCCGATGGCCCTTTGCCCTTACCATGTGACAGGTGGCCGGTCCCTGTCACATGGTAGGAGCACTGGACGGCCGGTGCCATCTTTAAAAATGGCACCGGCCGTCCAGTGCCCTTACCATGTGACAGGGTAACCGTGCCATTGGCCGGTCCCTGTCACATGGTAGGAGCTCCGGACGGCCGGCGTCATCTTTAAAAATGGCGCCGGCCGTCCATGTGTATTTTGCAAAACTCATGTAAACCCCCAATAATCTTATCTCCTGGCACAACAGTTGATAATTAGTATGGATGTGCACACAAACATTTTTTTGGCTCAGTTCTTTTTTTGGTGCATTTTTTTCAGTTTATGTGCATAAAATTGATTTTTTTAATGCATAGGTTGTGTTTAAGTGCATAAAATCTAATTTTCTGTATGTGCAAAATTTACATTCATAACCTACTGAAACAAATGAAAACAAAAATACACATCTTTACTAGTCAGTAAACCATAGTTTCTTACTCTGAGTTTCCATTGGCCAAAATTAATCTAGGTGATATGAGCCCAGAATGAGAACTGGAGGCTGGTCATGCTGTTTTCAGATCCTACGTGGAGCTGGAGAAGGTTATATTAATATCAGATAATTAATGTGAACATCAATATTTTGTCCAAACTTTTGGCACTTGGATTGGATGACAATATCACCTTGTTGATAGAACTGAATCAAGTTGTATTTATTCTTGAGCCTATATGTAAAAATTCACCAAAGCTAATTTCCAAATTATCCCTAACAACTGAAAAGCAGGTTATTAATACAAACAAAAAAACACACTTTGAAATGTCTGTATGCCAATGCCAGAAGTCTAAGATGGGAGAGTTAGAGTGAAAAACAGTAAATGATGAGATTGACATAATTGGCAGTGGAAGGAGGATAACCAATGGGACAGTGCTATATCAGGGTACAAATTATATCGCAATGACAGGGAGGATCAACTTGGTGGGGGTGTGGCACTTTATGTCCGGGAGGGTGTAGAGTCCAACAGGATAAAGATCATACAAGAGACTAAATGCTCAGTAGAATCTATATGGATAGAAATCCCAAGTGTGTTGGGTAAGAGTATAATGATAGGAGTATACTACTGTCCACCGGGACAAAATGGTCAGACAGATGATGAAATGCTAAGAGAAATCAGGGAAGCTAACCAATTTGGCAGTGCAATAATAATGGGAGATTTCAATTATCCCAATATTGACTGGGTAAATGTAACATCAGGACTTGCTAGAGATATAACGTTCCTGGATGTAATAAATGACATTTTTATGGAGCAATTGGTTCAGGAACCGACAAGAGAGGGAGCAATTTTAGATCTAATTTTCAGTGGAGCACAGGATTTGGTGAGAGAGGTAACTGTGGTGGGGCCGCTTGGCAATAGTGATCATAATATGATTAAATTTGAATTAATGACTGGAAGAGGAACAGTAAGCAAATCCATGGCTCTCGTGCTAAGCTTTCAAAAGGGAAAATTTAATAAAATGAGAAAAATTGTTAGAAAAAAACTAAAAGGAGCAGCTACACTGCTTGTAGAGAAGGACCTTTGAGTTTCTGAGTTACCTGAGAGCTGCTGGACCCCGGGGCTGAGTTTTTCTTGCTCGCCCTGATGGCAACGAGCAGCAGCTGAATTCCCGACGTCAAGGGGGCGGGACCTGGAGGCGGGACCCAGAAGTGAGCCATTTAAAACCAGCTAGAGTGCGGCACACAGCAGACGCCAACGTGCCGCCAAAGCCGTGCGCACCTAAGGGGCATGTGACTTTGTCCGGCTTCGTTCGGACTCGCCCGGACCCTGACCGATCTCTTAAGGAAGTGGACTACTGAGTGTATATTTCCAGTAGTTAAACATTTCTGGATCCATTCTCCACAAACCATCAGAAAACATGGTAAGGTGTTGTATTAACATAGTTGGGGGCTAAGGCCAACATATCCCTATTGTCTATGTAACTAATAATTAATAATTGAAATGCCTGCAAAACATAAAGGGAAGGTGAGAGTTTATCCTTCCTTGCCTTTACCTTCCCCTATTCAAACGGAGATAAGCAGATTTATGCTCTCACCCAAACAAAGTAATATGGGCACCAAGGACTCTGATGTGCCAGGTAGTTTGGGAGGACAATCTGTGCCTGCAGAGGAGGCTTCCCTTAGCTCTAATATTGGGCTACCACCAGCGCAGAGAAGCGGCGAAGGAACTCTAGGTGATGATTTGTTGGTTATCAACTCTTCTGCTCTTGAACCAGGGATTCTTCAACCCCAGGACGAACGATTTGAAGAGGAAATTGCCATGACTGCCATTGGTTTGATTCCAGAGAAGCAGGGAGGAGGATTGGTATCAAATTTGGCTCTTCCTACTAAGGAAGAGGAACATCTTGTTGGCAGTAAAGATATGAGAACCTTAGTACGCCCTGCAATGGTGACACTAGATAGTCTGTGGGAAATGATGGCTGGAATGTAGGATAATATTAAAGGCGTGGAAAAGAAAATAGATTTGGTAAATGCTAGATATCAACAAGATCATTTTACTATACAAAAGCAAATAAAAGATTCAGAGGATAGAATTAAAAGTCTTGAAGTATCTGAAAAAAAGGTTCAAGAATTTAATGCAGCAGTGGTAAAGGATAGAGAAAATTTCTCTAGCAGAACAGAGTCTCTTGAAAATAAAGCCAAGCGATTCAATTTAAGATTTCTTAATTTCCCAAGAATTGTGGGGGAAATACCTTTAATTACAGTTAAAAAATTTCTAATGGAAAAGCTTGGCTTCACTCAAGGAGATTTGCCAGTACTGAACCATTGTTATTTCCTTCCAAGACCAAAAAATTTAAATTTTAATAATAGGTCA
The DNA here is from genome assembly GCF_901001135.1 of Rhinatrema bivittatum. Lineage (NCBI taxonomy): Eukaryota > Metazoa > Chordata > Amphibia > Gymnophiona > Rhinatrematidae > Rhinatrema > Rhinatrema bivittatum. The sequence goes on from NC_042623.1 coordinate 149,258,881, forward strand.
GAAATGGCATTCCAGGGAGATCTTACAAATTTTCTTGAAGACTCTACTGCACAGGTGATTGAGTGGAGTACTTTATTGGTGACTTTTTCATGTTTGAATGACTGGAATCAGATAATGAAGAGATATTTCAATAAATACCCCATCACTTACTATGAAAAAAATAGTTAAGATTTTCCCAGATTTAGCATTCTCTACACAGACAAGACGGAAAGCTTTTTTAGAATTTCGTCAAGAAGAAATTACAATGAGTTATACATTCACTCTTCATTTTCCATGTTTAATTAAGAAACAAAATGATCTATTTATTTTCTTTACGCCTGATCAGTTAAAGAGTTCAGTAGAACAAAGGAAACTAGCTACCTCCTCCCCAGGGATCTAGAATATAAATACATGAAAAGATTGTTTGGGAACTATGTATTAACCTTGAAAGAAATATTACTATATACGTTCTCCCTATAGTTTTCTTAGCCATCATGTAGAATTTCATATTTTTGCTTGGATATTGAATGGTATTGGTTAAATTATAAATTGGATGATGTATAGATATCTTAGACTAACATGCAATGAATATTTAACAATCCATGTATTATCTATTGCAAACTATTGATTTCTTTGTAACAAGTAAAAATTATAAATTTAAAAATTTAAAAAAAAAGGAGCAGCTACAAAGGTAAAAAATGTCCAAAAGGCGTGGTCATTGTTAAAAAATACCATCCTAGAAGCAGAGTCCAGATGTATTCCACACATTAAGAAAGGTGGAAAGAAGGCAAAACGATTACCGGCATGGTTAAAAGGGGAGGTGAAAGAAGCTATTTTATCCAAAAGATCTTCATTCAAAAATTGGAAGGATCCAACAGAAGAAAATAGGATAAAGCATAAACATTGGCAAGTTAAATGTAAGACATTGATAAGACAGGGTAAGAGAGAATTTGAAAAGAAGTTGGCCGTAGAGGCAAAAACTCACAGTAAAAACATTTTAAAATATATCCGAAGCAGAAAGCCTGTGAGGGAGTCAGTTGGACCGTTAGATGATCGAGGGGTTAAAGGGGCACTTAGAGAAGATAAGGCCATCGCGGAAAGATTAAATGATTTCTTTGCTTTGGTGTTTACTGAAGAGGATGTTGGGGAGGTACTCGTACTGGAGAAGGTTTTCATGGGTAATGATTCAGATGGACTGAACCAAATCATGGTGAACCTAGAACAGTGGTTCTCAACCCTGTCCTGGGGACCCCCCCCCCAGCCAGTCGGGTTTTCAGGATATCCACAATGAATATGCATGAGAGAAAATTTGCATGTTATGGAGGCAGTGTATGCAAATTTTCTCTCATGCATATTCATTGTGGATATCCTGAAAACCCGACTGGCTGGGGGTGTCCCCAGGACAGGGTTGAGAGCCACTGACCTAGAAGATGTGATAGGCTTGATTAACAAAGTGAAGAGTAGTAAATCACTTGGATTGGATGGTATACACCCCAGAGTTCTGAAGGAACTACAAAATGAAATTTCAGACCTATTAGTAAAAATTTGTAAGCTATCATTAAAATCATCCATTGTACCTGAAGACTGGAGGATAGCTAATGTAACCCCAATATTTAAAAAGGTCTCCAGGGGCAATCCAGGAGACTACAGACCGGTTAGCCTGACTTCAGTGCCAGGGAAAATAGTGGAAAGTATTCTAAACATCAAAATCACAGAACATATAGAAAGACATGGTTTAATGGAACAATGTCAGCATGGCTTTACCCAAAGCAAGACTTGCCTCACAAATCTGCTTCACTTTTTAGAAGAAGTTAATAAACATGTGGATAAAGGTGAACTGGTAGATGTAGTGTACTTGGATTTTCAGAAGGCATTTGACAAAGTTCCTCATGAGAGGCTTCTAGGAAAAGTAAAAAGTCATGGGATAGGTGGTGAAGTCTTTTTGTGGATTACAAACTGGCTAAAAGACAGGAAACAGAGAATAGGATTAAATTGACAATTTTCTCAGTGGAAGGGAGTGAGCAGTGGAGTGCCTCAGGGATCTGTATTGGGACCCTTACTTTTCAATATATTTATAAATGATCTGGAAAGAAATACAATGAGTGAAGTATTCAAATTTGCAGATGATACAACATTATTCAGAGTAGTTAAATCACAAGCAGATTGTGATAAATTGCAGGAAGACCTTGTGAGACTGGAAAATTAGGCATCGAAATGGCAGATGAAATTTAATGTGGATAAGTGCAAGGTGATGTATATAGGGAAAAATAACCCATGCTATAGTTACAATGTTCCATATTAGGTGCTACCACCCAAGAAAGAGATCTAGGTGTCATAGTGGATAACACATTGAAATTATCAGTTCAATGTGCTGCGGCAGTCAAAAAAGCAAACAGAATGTTGGGAATTATTAGAAAGGGAATGGTGAATAAAACGGAAAATGTCATAATGCCTCTGTATCGCTCCATGGTGAGACCGCACCTTGAATACTGTGTACAATTCTAGTCGCCGCATCTCAAAAAAGATATAATTGTGATGGAGAAGGTACAGAGAAGGGCGACCAAAGTGATAAAGGGAATGGAACAACTCCCCTATGAGGAAAGATTAAAGAGGTTAGGACTTTTCAGCTTGGAGAAGAGACGTTTGAGGGGGGATATGATAGAGATGTTTAAAATCATGAGAGGTCTAGAATGGGTAGATGTGAATTGGATATTTACTCTTTCAGATAATAGAAAGACTAGGGGGCACTCCACGAAGTTAGCATGTGGCACATTTAAAACTAATTAGAGAAAGTTCTTTTTCACTTTGTTGCCAGAGGATGTGGTTAGTGCAGTTACTATAGCTGTGTTTAAAAAAGGATTGGATAAGTTCTTGAGGAGAAGTCCATTACCTGCTATTAAGTTGACTTAGAAAATAGCCACTGCTCTTACTAGCAACGGTAACATGGAATAGACTTAGTTTTTGGGTACTTGCCAGGTTCTTATAGCCTGGATTGGCCACTGTTGGAAACAGGATACTGGGCTTGTTGGACCCTTGGTCTGACCCGGTATGGCATTTTCTTATGTTCTTATTTCTTAGTGGAATGCAGGATTTTGTGAGAGAGGTAACAGTGGTGGGGCCACTTGGCAATAGTGATCATAACATGATCAAATTTAAACTAATAACTGGAAGGGGGACAATAAGTAAATCTACAGCTCTAACACTAAACTTTCAAAAGGGAAACATTGATAAAATGAAGAAAATAGTTAGAAAAAAACTGAAAGGTGCAGCTGCAAAGGTTAAAAGTGTTCAACAAGCATGGACATTGTTTAAAAATACAATACCAGAGACGCAGTCCAGATGGATTCCATGCAATAAGAAAGGTGGAAGGAAGGCAAAATGATTACCGTCACGGTTAAAAGGTGAGGTGAAAGAGGCTATTTTAGCCAAAAAAAAACATCCTTCAAATATTGGAAGAAGTATCCATCTGAAGAAAATAGGATAAAACATAAGCATTGTCAAGTTAAGTGTAAAACATTGATAAGACATGCGAAGAGAGAATTTGAAATGAAGTTGGCTATAGAGGCAAAAACTCATAATAAAAACTTTTTAAAATATATCCAAAGCAAGAAACCTGTGAGGGAGTCGGTTGGACCATTAGATGACCGAGGGGTTAAAGGGGCTCTTAGGGAAGATAAGGCCATTGCAGAAAGACTAAATTAATTCTTTGCTTCCGTGTTTACTAATGAGGATGTTGGGGAGATACTAGTTCCGAAGATGGTTTTCAAGGGTGATGAGTCAGACGAACTAAACCAAATCACTGTGAACCTGGAAGATGCAGTAGGCCAGATTGACAAACTAAAGAGTAGCAAATCACCTGGACTGGATGGTATGAATCCTAGGGTATTAAAGGAACTAAAAAATGACATTTCTGATCTATTAGTTAAAATTTATAACCTATCACTACATCATCCATTGTACCTGAAGACTGGAGGGTGGCCAATGTAACCCCAATATTTAAAAAGGGCTCCAGGGGTGAATCGGGAAACTATAGACCAGTGAGCCTGATGTCAGTGCCAGGAAAAATAGTGGAACCTATTCTAAAGATCAAAATCGTAGAGCATATAGAAAGACATGGTTTAATGGAACACAGTCAACATGGATTTACCCAAGGGACGTCTTGCCTAACAAATCTGCTTCATTTTTTTTAAGGGAGTTAATAAACATGTGGATAAAGGTGAACCGGTAGATGTAGTTTATTTGGATTTTCAGAAGGCGTTTGACAAAGTCCCTCATGAGAGGCTTCTAAGAAAACTAAAAAGTCATGGGATAGGAGGCGATGTCCTTCATGGATTAAAAACTGGTTAAAAGACAGGAAACAGAGTAGGATTAAATGGTTTTCTCAGTGGAAAAGGGTAAATAGTGGAGTGCCTCAGGGATCTGTACTTGGACCGGTGCTTTTCAATATATTTATAAATGATCTGGAAAGGAATACAATGAGTGAGGTTATCAAATTTGTGGACGATACAAAATTATTCAGAGTAGTTAAATCACAGATTGTGATACATTACAGGAGGATCTTGCAAGACTGGAAGATTGGGCATTCAAATGGCAGAAAAATGTAATGGGGACAAGTGCAAGGTGTTGCATGTAGGGAAAAATAACCCTTGCTGTAGTTACACGATGTTATGTTCCATATTAGGAGCTACTACCCAGGAAAAAGATCTAGGCATCATAGTGGATAATACTTTAAAATCGTGGGCTCAGTGTGCTTCAGCAGCCAAAAAAGCAAACAGAATGTTAGGAATTATTAGGAAGGGAATGGTTAATAAAACAGAAAATGTCATAATGCCTCTGTATCGCTCCATGGTGAGACCGCACCTTGAATACTGTGTACAGTTCTGCTCACTGCATCTCAAAAAAGATATAGTTGCAATAGAGAAGGGGAACCAAAATGATAAAGGGTCTGGAACAGCTCCCCTATGAGGAAAGTCTGAAGAGGTTAGGACTGTTCAGCTTGGAGAAGAGACGGCTGAGGGGGGATATGATAGAGGTCTTTAAAATCATGAGAGGTCTTGAACGAGTAGATGTGAATCGGTTATTTACACTTTCAGATAAAGAAGGACTAGGGGGCATTCCATGAAGTTAGAAAGTAGCACATTTAAGATTAGATTTTTTTTTTTTAATGTTCTGCATTTCGCTCTTTATTTCAACACTTCAAAGCAGATTACATTCAGGTACTGTAGGTATTTCCTATCCCCAGAGGGCTTACAATCTAAGTTCGTACCTGAGGCAATGGAAGGTAAAATGACTTGCCCAAGGTCACAGGGAGCAACAGACTAATCGGAGAAAATTCTTCTTCACTCAACGCACAATAAAGCTCTGGAATTTGTTGCCAGAGGACGTGGTTAGTGCAGTTAGTGTAGCTGGGTTCAAAAAAGGTTTAGATAAGTTCTTGGAGGAGAAGTCCGTTAACTGCTATTAATCAATTATACTTAGGGAATAGCCAGTGCTATTAATTGCATCAGTAGCATGGGATCTTCTTGGCGTTTGAGTAATTGCCAGGTTCTTGTGGCCTGGTTTGGCCTCTGTTGGAAACAGGATGCTGGGCTTGATGGACCCTTGGTCTGACCCAGTATGGCATGTTCTTATGTTCTTAAGAGATTTAAGTTTGGGGCCCACTATATAAATTGTTTAAATTGCTATATAATAATCCATGTCACGTTGCCTAGTGAGAACATATTTTTTATGCTTCTGTTCCATTTAGAATAGGAATAGCAACACATAGAAGTTTCCCCTGTCTCCAGTGCTATTTGCTTTAGTGACTGAATAGTTGTCATGCATGCTGAGAAAAGAATCTTGAATCACTGGAATATACACTGGTGCAGTTAATAATGTCATCTCTCTTTAAGCAAACGACATATTTATTGTGTGTATCTGAGGTGGATTTGAATCTGGATCTGATATTAGACTCTACTCTAGGCTTTGGTATTGTTGCAACTGTCCCTTTCCGACGACTTCATTCCGCCTACCTCTCTTTGTTTGCTCCTCCTCATGCTGCGGATGGACGCCTGGCTACCACAGTGTCTGCCTGCCATCCTCTTCGGCGTCCCCGGACCAGCTTGGGCGCTGCCTCCCACCATGCTCCGCTTGTACCATAGGGCACATGCACCGCGCAGTCCTTCTTCTTATTTCCTACTTGTCGCGAACCTCCGGGACGTCCCCCCGTGATGATGTCATGATGCCCGGATATTTAAAGCCTACAGTGTTTGCTAGCCTTTGAGTTAGCAAGGGTAATTCTACGGGAATCCTATGGATGGGATTCGCTCTCCGTACCCAGCTACTCTGCCTCTCCAATCTCTATTGAACTCTCTAACGCTAACGGGGTACCCGCTCCTCGGGGGCCTCACTTGCTTTCCAGGTCGCTATCAGGAAACCGGTACTCGCTTCTCAAGGGCCCATGTTCCCTGACTCGCTGCCTACTCCTACCTTCTCTTCTGCCTGGAAGGATTCGCTAATCTTCAACATCAGTGAGTACTACCATCTTCACCTCAGAGCTGTACCCTGGAACCAGGCACTCACTCCTCGAGGTCCTGCCTCCGTTCCAGCCCCAGTGCCATCTCCGTGGAACCGCTGTGTGAGTACATCATCTACAAGCCTCCCAGCTCTCAGGGTTCAGATACTCGCTCCTTGAGGGTCTGCTCTCCCTACCCTGGGGATCTCCATACTGGGGTCTTGTATATTCTACACTGTACTCATTCTCTCAGTTCTTTCCATTACAGCACTGCTACCGGAGGAGTCGCTGTTCCAGCGCCTGAGGGATACCAGCCCTGCCGGGCTATTCCAGCTGCTCTCTACTGCCACCTCTGGTGGCTTCCTTACACAGTCTAATAAAAGATCAAACTCTGTGTTTGTGTGTCCTGAGCTAAGCCTGATCTGTGGACCCTCACGGGACTTCTCCCCGTGGGTGTGGTCAGCTGCCACAGTGTCCAAGGGTCCACCCAAACCTCACAGTTTACAATAGGTATGGTATCAGGGCCTAGAATTAATTGGTTCATCCTATGTTTAGGAATACATTGCCTTTGTAGCAAGCAGAAGTGAGTTTTAAATATCTGGGAACTGAAGTGGTTAATATTATTTATTTAAATATATGGCCTGTATGTTAAAAATATTTTGGATAGTACCAGGTATTTGGATGTATTAGATTTTTGTCATATGGATTTCTCCTGTATAAACTCAAGACAGCACTGTAGAACACTGTGTATACAATGCAATGTGATATACTATTGTACTGCACTTGTCTCATTTTGTTAAATTTCTGACTTTCAATAAAATGTATATTTAAATGTATATATGTATGTACCTATATCTACCTACTGAATAATACTCATAATCTCCAGAAATGAGCTTTGTATTTCACTTATTTATTTTATTTCAGTATTTATTTGGTACTCTCACAAAATCAATAGCCAATTAGGTTATGTGCAAAATGGTGCATAGTTAAATGATTGGCCAAACAGAATAAAATTGCATAATAAACAGAACTGACGCAAGATGATAACTATCCACTACTAAGAAAGAGGACTTGGAGCACACTAAGAGGAGCAGATCAAGCAAAAAGGCAGTTCTAAGCTCAAAGACCGTTAAGAACAGCTTCCTTAAGCCAACGTTTGTCTGCGAATCACCAGACACTGCTGCTTCTGAAATAGGATGTAAACGTCCTCTGGTAGGGCTGACCTCGGACCCCAGGGCTGCAGAGGATCCAGGTTTGGGTCCCCTTTCCTGATGGATTTGGTTGGGACTATGGATGTCTCAGAGGCAGCATGCACTGGACCAGAGAGGGAGTGAAAGTGACCACTGCTACAGAAGCGCCCTCAGCTAACCCACCAATCAGGCTGCAGCTTGAAAGAAACACCCCTCTAATTCTGGGGCCAGCAAGACTCACTGTTGCTACCTTGGCAGCCTGTCTGGGAAGAGGTGGGAGTGGCAGAGACCAGACCACCCAGGGGGTAAAAAAAAAAAAGGATACAAAGAATAATAATAAAAATATCCTATGGTGGGATACATCAGTTCTGGTGGTTCAGAAGGTGAAGGCTGCTGGGAAATGATAATCTGGCAATGAATTTGATCAACAGGGTGGGTGTTTGCCACAAAATACAGTACATAGGCCTCGCTAGTTTTAACATCCTAGTGACCATTTCAGAAGTTATATATAGCTATTGCTAAATTCTTATGGAATAATAATAATGCATGTGGAATTAGAAACAGAGAAAAAGAAAGGATGGTGGATGCATGGAATGACCTTCTAAGAATCAGTAACTGAGTTCAAGAGAACATGAGACATGCATGGAGGGTACCTAGATGCAAAGAAGTGAAGGGAAAGCCTGAAATCAACTGAGGTCTATGGCTATGTAAGAAGAAAAACATTAGGCAGTCTGGATGGGCTTTACAGTTCTTATCTGCCATCATTGTCGGCGCTTTTATGTAGATCACAGGGCCCATACAGTCTGCTCATTCCTGATGCAATATTACAGGAACTTCCTAATCTCAGGCTATACACATCCTTCCTCGCATCAAATGAGCATTTGTGCTTATTTTCATGAGTACTGTTACCTTTTTGGTCTGCATGACTTTTCCATAAACCGTCACCCAAAACAGTGTACAAGGTAAAAAGAACAATACAAGCGAATAGGAATACAAATTAAAATGCATCATACCATCCTTTCCGTGAAGTATTTCCTTATCTTACTCCTGAATCTACTCCCTTTTAAGTCTCATACCATTACCTCTTGTTCCAGGATTAGTAGAAAAATTCTAAATAGGTCTTGCAGATCCTGACTTAGCAGCCTGTTATCAAGCCTAGCATTTCCAATATGCAAGAGAGTGGTTTTCTGAAATGAAGGTGCATTGGTGGTGGCACTGGAGGGAAGAAGGGGCAGCTGGTGTTCCAGTGAATGAACTGCTTTATAAGAAGCTCGTGGCAGTCCAGAACTTTACTCCTGAGCATAGTTTGGCAAAATTGTCTTGATATCAAATATGCTATAGCTGGACATGAATTTGCACTGTTTCTGGTTGAATGTCATCCCCTGCAGACCTGAGGGAATCCAAAGTTAATATCTGCAAAGTACTTAAGATGGAAAATGTAATTTTATCAATTGCTGCAGGTGAAGGATATGCAATTCAAAAGCTACTATCTAACCTCAAGGTTAGTCTCCTAGGAATGATTTGTGCTAGAAAAGCAAAAAAAAAGTAAGTTTTTATTCTATTTACCCAATAAAAAATGAGTAATCCCTGCAGTGGCAGCATTCACGCCCTCTATACTCTATAGGAAGGAATTCCCCATCATTGTTCAATTGCAACGTCTAGTGTCGAGTATGTGTACTTAGGCAGACCTAAGTACACATAGTCAGAACATAAGATTCATTATAGTAGGTTAGACCAAAAGTCCATCAAGCCAGTATCCTCTTTGCAACAATGGGCGATTCAGGTCACAGGTATGTGGCAGGATCCCAAAAGGTTGCTAGTGGATTTCGCCAACTCCACCTTAATAATATTTATGGACTTTTCTTCCAGGAACTTGTCCAAACCTTTTTCAAATCCAGTAATGCTATCAGCTTTTACCACATCTTCTGGCAATGAATTCTAGAATTTAAATTATACATTGAGTAAAAAAAAGATTTTCACCTAATTGTCTTAAATGTATTACTAGTAACTTACATAGTAATGACGGCAGCTAAAGACCAGATGGTCCATCCAGTCTGCCCAGTAATTTGCTTATGGTGGTAACTGCCGCTCCGTGCAGGTTACCCCCATGTGTTCTGTAATGGGCAGTAACTGCTGCTCCGTGCAGGTTACCCCCATGTGTTCTGTTATGGGCAGTAACTGCCGCTCTGTGCAGGTTACCCCCATGTGTTCTGTTATGGGCAATAACTGCCGCTCCGTGCAGGTTACCCCCATGTGTTCTGTTATGGGCAATAACTGCCGCTCCGTGCAGGTTACCCCCATGTGTTCTGTTATGGGCAATAACTGCCGCTCCGTGCAGGTTCCCCCCTGCATTCTGTTAAGGGTAGTAACTGCTGTTCTGTGCAGGCTACCCCATGCATTCTGTTATGAGCAGTAACTGCCGCTCCGTGCAGGTTACCCCATGCGTTCTGCTATGGGCAGTAACTGCCGCTCCATGCAGGTTACCCCATGCGTTCTGTTAAGGGTAGTAACTGCTGTTCTGTGCAGGCTACACCCATGCAGAAATGTTACACCATCCCTTTCTTTATGCCTTTAGGGATCCACAGTGTTTGTTCCATGCACTTTTGAATTCAATAACTGTTCTCATCTTCACCACTTCTTTTGGGAGAGCATTCCAGGCATCCACCACCCTCTCCATGAATAAATATTTCCTGATATTGGTTCTGAGTCTTCCCCCCAAGATTTTCATAATATCACAACCCCTAATTCTACTGTTTCCTTTCCAGCAGAAAAGATTTAAAGTTTGTGCATCGTTAATACATATCAGGTATCTGAAAGTTTGTATCATATCTCCCCTGTACCTCCTCTCCTCCAGGGGGTACATATTTAGATCCTTCAGCCACTCCATGTAGGTCTTCTGAAACAGACCTCCCCTCCCCTTCCCCCCCCCCCCCCCCCCCTCACCATTTTGGTCACCTTCCTCTGGAATGTTTCCATCCTGTATCATTTTTGAGATAAGGTCTCCAAAACTGAACACAATACTCATAAGAACATAAGGAATTGCCATGCTGGGTCAGACAAAGGGTCCATCAAGCCCAGCATCCTGTTTCCAACAGAGGCGAAACCAGGCCATAAGAACCTGGCAAGTACCCAAACACCAAGAAGATTCCATGCTACTGATGCAATTAATAGCAGTGGCTATTCCAGGTAAGGCCTCACAAAGGATCTGTACAAGGGCATTATCACCTCCTTTTTCTGCTAGTTATTCCTCTCTCTCTATGCAGCCCAGCATCTACTGGCTTTAGTTACCCCCTTGTCACATTTCCTCGCCACCATCAGATCACCAGTCACAATCATCTCAAGGTCCCTCTCCTGCTCTGTGCATGTCTTTTGCTCTCCATCACATACAGCTCTTTTGGATTTCCGCACCTCAGGTGCACAACTTAAATGATTTTTCATTCTCTCTACTCCTTCAGGCATGTCCACTCTGTTGCAGATCTTACTTATCATCCGCAAAAAGGCAAACTTTTCCTTCTAATTCCTCCGCAATGTCACTCCAGAAGATATTGAACAGAACAGGTCCCAAAACCAATTCTTGAGACAAAGCACCATTCTCTCATCAGAGTGGGATCCATTTGCCTTCCCACGTTGTTTCCTTTCAGTCAACCAGAGTGTAATCCACTCCATCCACTTTGGTGCCCACTCTCAAGCTTCTCATTTTATTCACATTTTATTCTCATTTTATGCAGGACCATATTAAAAGCTTTGCTGAAATCCAAGTAAGGCATACCGAGTGCTTTTCTTTGATCCAGTTCTTTAGTCACCCATTGTGTGTCCCCCTAGTCTTTGTACTTTCTCAAAGAGTAAACAACTGATTTGCATTTACCTCTTCTACTTCACTCATTACCTTATAGACTCTATCATATCTCCCCTCAGCTTCCTCTTCTTCAAGCTGAAGCACCGTAATCTCTTTAGCCATTCTTCATAGGGGAATTTTCCATCCCCTTTATCGCTCTTCTCTGTACCTTTTCTAATTCTGCTATATCTTTTTTGAGATGTGGTGACCCAAACTGCACACAATACTCAAGATGAGGTTGCACCATGGAACAAAACAGAGGCATTATGATATTCTCTGTTTTATTTTTCATTCCTTTCCTAATAATCCCTAGCCTTCTATCTGCTTTCTTGCCTGCCTCCACACACTGAGCAGAGGATTTCAAAGTATTATCAACAATGGCACCTAGATCCTTTTCTGAATGCTGACTACTAACGTGGAACTTTGCATTGTGTAGCTTTAATTTGGATTGTTCTTCCCTATGTGCATCACTTTGCACTTGTCCACATTAAGGGGTAGATTTTAAAAGAAGCACATGCCCCCTTCGCCCGATTTTATACGATGCGCACGCATGTTATAAAATCCTGGGTCGGCGCACGCAAGGGGGTGCACAACTGTGCACCTTGCGCGTGCCGAGACACACTGCCTTCCCCCGTTCCCTCCCCCTAGCCTGACCTTCCCACCCCTTCCCCTAACCTTTACCCCCCTAGCCCTACTCTAACCGCCCAAAAAATTATCTTACCTTTTGCGCCTACCTCTGGGCAGGCGCAAGTTGCGCGCGCCGGCAGCTTGCCGGCGCGCGATCCTCCAACACAGCAATGGCCTCCGACATGGCAATGGCCGCTCTGTCGGAGGCCTCTGGCCCCACCCCGCCCCCGGACCGCCCCTTTGGTAAAGCCCCGGGAATTACATGCGTCCCGGGGCTTTATGCACATCGCCAGGCCTTTTTAAAATAGGCCCAGCGTGCATAAACCCTTTTAAAATCCGGCCCTAAATGTCAACTTCCATTTAGATGCTCAGTCTCCCAGTTTCCCAAGGTCTTCCTGCAATTTCTCACAAACCTCCTGTAAATTAACAACTTTGAATAATTTCGTATCATCAGCAAATTTAATCACCTCACGTGTTGTTCCCATCTCTACATCATTTATTAATATGTTAAAAAGCAGTGGTCCCAGTACAGATCCCTGGGCACTCTGCTATTCATCGTTCTCCATTGAGAAAACTGGCTATTGAGCCCTACTCTCTGTTTTCTACTATTTTTTTAACCTGTTCTCAATCCACAATAGGACATCGCCTCCTATCCCATGACTTTTTCATTTTCTTAGCCACCGCTCATGAGGTACTTTGTCAAATACTTTCTGGAAATCCAGATGCACTATATCAACTGGTTCTCCTTTCTCCGCATGTTTATTCACGCCTTCAAAAAATGTAGCAGTTTGGCGAGGCAAGACTTCCCTTGGCTAAATCCATGTTGGCTTTATCTCATTAAACTATGGCTATCTATATGTTCAGTAATGGTGTTCTTTATATTAGTATCTCTTCGTATCACTTCTTTGTCCACACTGCACTCTACAATCTTCTGCATGAACAGACTGGGCCAGACATTATTTTAAAGCATTTGAAGGAGCCAGTCCGGGGGCTTGACAGCACTGCTGCACTCCACCTTGTTGAAGGTCCCAGGTTTGATCCCCAAGATGGGTCTTCTGCTCTTTGGGTTGGCTGAAGCTGGGGATGCTGAGGCAGCGTTCACAGTTCCCAGTGGGAAGGAGTCATGGGCATCAGTCAAGGGTGAAACCTGGTAGCCAGATTCAGGGCCCATGATTGCAGGGCTGTTGTTGTAATAACCAGATTAGGTACACTGGGGGGGAGGGGGATAAACTTTATACAGGGGAACAAAAATCCCTGGGCTGTAGAGAAGGAAAGCTTATGGTGTCAGGATCTTAGCCCTGGTTTCTACTGAGTTGGAGGTCTAAAAGAGCAGGAAGAAGCTGACAGATCAAAAAAAATAAATAAATAAAATCTTGCAGTGAGTTCCAGACGTTGCACAACAATGACACATACAGGTAGGATTAACTGTAAGATTATCTGCTAGTCAGCTGTACATGTTTTGTTTGATGTTTTGGATTACTCATTTTGTTATTTGAATTCTGATTATATAAATAAAATAAAGTTTGAATGAAAGATTATCTGCCACGGTTTCTCATAGACATTTTATGAATTTGCCAACAGTTGATAAAAGCAGATAATTACATGAGATGTCTTCTAATCTCATATAGCTTACCTGCATTAACTGAGTCTTGGCAAATTCATATGGAGAATACATTTCAAAGCCATTTCTGAAGGAAAGTCAGTCCTTATGTAGCCCCCTCCTCTTCTATTTTGTGCTATGAAGGTGACATTCACACTCAGTCCTGAGGCTAAGTCCAAAGTTCTGCAAAACCCCAAGGTGGATTCTCCAATGGGGGGAGGATAAACCTCCAAGGCCCGAGGTGCAGAGTGAAAATTGTTACTGCAGCTGTTATCTCAGAATGTAAGTTTCGTGGGTGTAAGTGCCAATACATCGGACCGGACACTCAGGATGGTGTAGTGTATTTGGGCCTGCTGCTGCCACAGGAATAGTTCAGGAATATAATAAGACTGGTCCAACTTACTTATGGTGAAGATATTTATCTAACAGTGCTTCAAAGATACAAGAATCATGATAGTAGCTCACCTTGCATCAGGCACAACCATCAGTACATGTCCACTGTCTGGGTGTATCATGAGGTCCTACCAGCTCCCTGGGGCCTCCCCAAGCCTTTCTAGGCCTGGGTTCTTATGGTACAGTGAAGAGAACCTCCCTTCACCCAGAATCCCTTTCAGCACTCTGCCTTAAGGAGGACTCGGTTTAAAACCTTTCGACTGGGCTCCTTAAGGTAGAATGAGGGAGTTGTCAGTACACTTTGTCACAGATAGATGTTCCCAAAATTGCATGTACAGTTATAAAATTACCCTCAAAAAATCTATGAGAAACCATGAATGCTCATGGAAACAGAACCCAGCCCTGATTTCACCTGAACTGGAATCCCACAGGAGCAGGAGGGAACTGATAGGCCCCCTCAAAAAAAAAAAAAAAAAGTCATCCGAAAATACTGAAATTAAAGTAGGAAACTGTTGTGAGTGAAGTGTTTAGTGGACCCTTTGGCCGACCTGTGAGAGACTGGGGAGAGGTGTACTATAGTCTCTGGAGAGTGACAGGTCGGGAGGCGGATACCAGGCAGGAGCAGAAGGTGAGGTTCACCCTGGAAGCCGGTACTCTCCCGGGAGGAGCCCATACGAGTCCAGCCGCTGAGACTTAGGTGATTCACCCTGGAAGCCGGTGCTCCCCCCGGGAGGAGCCCGTAGGAGCCGGCCGCTGGGACTTAGGCGATCACTGAAGCTGGAGCTGAAGCAGGTAGGCAGGGTTCTGGTGACAGGCAGGAACTGAGGCAGGCTAGGACTGAAGCAAGCAGGAACTGGAGCAGAATTGGCTACTGGAACCAGACAGGAGCTGAAGCAGGACTGGCTACTGGAACCAGACAGGAGCTGAAGCAGAACTGGCTACTGGAACCAGACAGGAACTGAAGCAGGACTGGCTACTGGAACCAGACAGGAGCTGAAGCAGAACTGGCTACTGGAACCAGACAGGAACTGAAGCAGGACTGGCTACTGGAACCAGACAGGAGCTGAAGCAGAACTGGCTACTGGAACCAGACAGGAACTGAAGCAGGACTGGCTACTGGAACCAGACAGGAGCTGAAGCAGGACTGGCTCTGGAACCTGGAACCAAGCTGGAACTGAAGCAGAACAGGTTACTGCAAGCAAGCCAGACAAAAGCAAGACTTGAGCACGGAGAGAACACAAGTCTCAGGCAGGAACGGAGTCGCTAACGCAATAGCGCACTCCGAGCACGGAGCAACTGAGAACCGCAAGGAACCCCGTTGCAAGGCAAAGTCCTGGGCTCCGCGGCGGCCTTACATAGGCCACGGCGTCTGATGCCATCGATGGGGCGGAGCTTCCAGTGGCGGGAAACGGCCTTCATAAGTGCGGACTGCGCGCGCGCCTAGGGAGAAAGCGTCCAGGCAGGGCTTCTCGACGGCGTTCCCCCCCCCGCGGGGATGTCGCGAAACAGGCCGCAGCCCCTCGGAGATGGACCGGGGTGAAGGAGGTAAGGGCCCAGTCGCGGCTGCCGCGACTGGGACCACAACAGGAAACCATTCTGAGAATCAGAATGAAATTAATGAAACCACAAAATCCGTATTGATAAATGTGAAACATATGATTTGCAGTTTCTACTTTGAGTGTACTATGCTAGTGAAAGACTTTATTAGATATTCAGAGCTTTGTCTGATAGATGAGTAAACCTCCTCTTGGGGGAGGGGACCACAGCTGAGCACTGTACCACTCGGTAGAGTAAGTGATAAAGGTTCTGTGCAGAAATACACCTGAAGGGCCACTTACAGGTTCACACGGTCCCCAAAACCAAATAGTCAACTCCAAAAATTGTTTTCCAAACCAGAAAGGAGTGGAAGAGCAGCCTAGTGGTTAGAGCAATGGGCTATGAACCAGGAATATCAGGATTTAAATCTCACTGCCATTCCTTGTGATCTTGGGCAAGTTACTTAGAGGGTGAGCCCTCTGGGGACCGAGAAATACCTACAGTACCTGAATGTAATCTGCTTTGAAGTGCTAGAAAATAACTAATAGAAAAAGTTTACTGAAGTAATAAAGTTCCAGTCAATATGATAAATACAAACAAATCCACAAGGCAGGGAAAAAAAATCAGAAACAGTTATTTCAAAAATCTCAGACATTTTTTACACTACTTAAGAATTCTCAAATCACTGAACACTTTCTAATTTATCTCAAAAGGTTTTTTCCTCTGTTTAACCTTAAGGAAAACCAAAAGAATTTTTCTTGAAGTTTCTCAAAACGCTCACAAACTGACTGGCTGGCCCAAGATAAATCTTTCCATTGTTTTCTGGTTGTCTGAAGTTCTTGAAAAGAGGTCCCTTCCTTCTCTTCTACAGAACAAAAAAACTGGAACTCTGCTAAAACATGCAGTTTCTGTCTTCATAACATTGTCAAAATCAGTCTCTTCCGTTCTGAACACACTACCAGAACCCTTATCCACTCTCTCATCTCCTCTGCTTAGACTACTGCAACCTGCTCCTCACAGGTTTCCTGGCAAGCCATCTCTCTTCACTGCAATCTGTCCTAAATTCAGCTGCACGACTTATCTTTCACCAAAGTCGCTATGCTCATATAACCCCTCTTCTGAAGTCACTGCATTGGCTCCCTATCCGCTCCCGCATTCAGTTCAAGCTCCTTTTCTCACCTACAAATGCCTTCACTCTGCAGCACCTCACCACCTCTCCTCTCCTATCTCTCTTTACACCCCTCCTGCTGCACTCCACTCATCAGAGAAGTCACTCTTGCCTGTGCCCTTCTCCTGTAATGCCAATTCCCGACTCCATGCTTTCCACCTGGCTGTACCGTGTGCTTGGAATAGTCTTCCTGGACTGGTGCGTCATGCTCCCTCTCTCGCTAGGTTTAAATCCCATCTAAAGTCCCACCTTTTTGAAACTGCTCTTACATCTTAGGTCTCCTTGTCTGCTTTTAGCCTCATTATCTTTCTTTTCTTTCTTTTAATCATTGTCTTGCTTTATGAAATGCCCCAAGTCTCTTGTCCTGTATATTTGTCTTAACTTCTCTGGAAGGACAGTATATAAATTCCTGCAAATAAAAAATAAATAAATGAAAAATAGATTGTAAGCTCTATCGAGCAGGAACTGTCTTTTTTTGTGTGCTTGTACAGCGCTGCGTATGTCACGAGGTGCTATAGAAATGTAAAGTAGTAGAAGTATTAGTAGTAAATCCAGGATAGGTCATAGCTCCTTACTGCCTTCCTTGAATCCCAGCAAGACACAACTCCAAGAAAAGGCTCCTTCAACTCCACTTAATAATTCCCAGAGATTTCTCTCCCATTAGCCCATTGCTTGTCACTCATTGGTCTCTGTTACCTCCCATTGAAACTTCCACTCTTGGAAAATTCCATGTGATAAGAGTTAGACGCCTTTCATCTGCCTGAAATGTCAAGATTTGTGAGCACATGACATGAGCAAGTGGCAGAGCTGGTGCAAGGGTATTAAGCGAGCTAGGCAAACCTTCTGCTTTGCACCCTCCCCAGTTCAGGCCCAGCACCGGCTCTGACCTCATTCACTCAGACAGGCCCCCTCTCTTACACATGATTAGGTTCCTTGTCTCATTCAAACATGCACCCTTACACAAGCAGATGGTTTTAGGGTGAATGGAGTGCTGAGCAGTGATGAAGGAGCTGGTGCAACACAGAATACTACATGGCTTGGGTTATCTGGTGACTTGTACCAGCACAACTGAGGATTTGCTGGGCAGGTGCTCCGGCCTGAACCACACTTAGGCAGGAGTTGTGCAAGTTTCTGAGGTGGGTATGGTATGTCTCCTATGCCTCTGGGTGTCCCTCATGCTGATATTTGACAAGGTGGGTTTGGGCACGTTAGGTTTCATCATGGTGTTCCTGGTATTGGGAAAGTTGGGGCTAGTGGCCTAGGGTTCTGCCATCTGGATAGCAATATGTGGTGGGTTTGGTGCTTCTGCTTTTGTCACAGAGTGCTTTAAGATGTCATGAGGCATCGGGTGCTGTGCAGCATCCCAGGACATCCCATTATGAGGAATCATCCTGTAGAGGTGGAGAGAAGGATCAGGCAGTCTTCTGAGCTAACAGTCCTGCAAGGGGACACTGTTCGTGCTTCCAAGGCAGCTGATTCACATGAAGATGGTGGGCAGACTGCTTCAGCTTCAGGTGAGGCCCTGGGGCCATCACTGGTGGATTTGATGGATGAGGCAGTCAATGGGGAAAAAAGATTAATCTGCAGTCAGCTGCAGCATTGATGGTTGACAGTGGCAAAGTGGCACAGAAGGAAGGTGGAAAGGCTTCCAAGGCATGCCCCCTCCCCAAGGAACTTCCCTCTACCCCAGACCACTTGGGGCACTTACAAGCAGGGTGGTTGGCTCCACATACCGAACAAAGTGCTTACATTTGCAGTCCTGAAAACTGCAGACCATTCGATTGAAGCACCAGCAAACATCAATGAGCCCCTCGCCAGGCTTTCACCCTGTGCTTGATGCGGTCATCCCATGATAGTGCCATGGAGCCATACCTGAAGAAGAAGGTGCTGCAGATGAAGCAAAACCAGATTTCTTGTTGATCATTTGAAAAAGGCACAACCCAACATTCTAAGTACCTCAGGACATGAACCTGTTCTCCTCCATCTTGCCCCGGAAGCATTCATCATTAGGGATGTGAATCGTGTGCCCGATCGTTTTAACGATCTGGATCGGCTGGGGGGAGAAAAAAATCTGATCATCATGATTTTTTTGCAAAAAAATCGTTTTTCTGAATAGTGCGCACTAACTCGAGTTAGTGCGCACTATCAAAAAATTGTTACTTAATGGTTTAAAAGTAACATTTGAGGAAATGTTCGTTAGCTAGAGGTGCACACTAAGCCACGCATGCTTGGTGCAGTCCCCCATGGCCATTTTGCTACCAGATATAGCACGCACTAGCCAGAAAGAGAAAAAAAGTGCCAGCAGGCTGCAGCAGTGACAGTGCCAGCAGTAGCCACTAGCCAGTAGCCAGTCTAGCCTCAGCCTGCTCTTTAAATTTAACCACTGTAAATATAATAAATTAATAATAAAGTTTTTTGTTTAGTTTTTCTATAGTATGTTAATGTTTTGAAGCTCAGGTTGCAAATTTCTTTATTAAATGTTTTGTTTCACTAAAGTAGAATATAGAGAAGTACTTAATTTCATGTTATGTAAAGTTTCTTTAGTTTAATACACAAAGTATTCATTTTATTTTATTCTACTCTAGTGAAAAAAAAGAAGTTTAGTTTAACACAGGAACTGCAAACTTGAGCATAGTGAATGGGGGGGCGGGAAGAGGGATGTGAAGGGGGAAACAGCCCCTGCATTCTGCAGCTCTGATTTTCTGAAGAGATCTGTCCTTCAGAGACCAGGGAGTGGGACTGCTTGGCCCTTCATCTCCCCCTTTCCCTTCCCTTTGTCAAGCTACCAACCGTTTCCATTTCCCATCCCCCATATATTAAACCATCACCTCAGTGGGAACCTTGGTAACATCAATAAATAAGAGGGCAGCCAATAGGAATACATATTCATTCCTAACTGACCTTAACTGACCTGAAAAGTGTCAAATTGTGAGATTTTCTGTTAGTGCGCACTAACTTCCTGTTAGTGCACACTAACTCCCGTTAGTGCGCATTAACCTGATTAACGATTTTTTAATGATAAATCGGGGGAATTTCTATTGTATCGCACTCTTTAACTATTAATGACGATATTAAAAATATTGGACAATAATTTAAATCGTTAAAAAACGATTCACATCCCTATTCATCATAAAGGTGTTACGTATGGTGGTTTGCGGGCTGTCCCCGCGAACCGCCTCACTCACTACCCCGGTCAGGCTGGCATCATGGGCTCCTGAAACAGCAGGGCCCTGCTGCCTCTCCGCATGGCGGGATACTAAGCTCCGACATGGCAAGTTGTCACCAGCTCATCACATGGAAGAATGCTGCTAGCTCCTCCTTAGGAGTATGTGCGCTTGACCTCTCCTTATTTAAAGGGCCAGTGGTGAGAAAAGCCCTGTGATGCCCATTGATGACCTCACAAGTTAAGCCCTACAAAGGGCTCAGTTGCTCCTTCCCTCATTGCCTCAACAACAAGTCTACTTACTCCTGAGTGGTGCGTTTCCTTCCAGCATTCCTGACTTTGTCCAACATGTCTTCAGTTCTTGTGCAGTTTGTCTTCAATTCCTCATCCAGCTTGACTGTAGTTCTTCATCCTTGTCTTTAGTCCTTGTCCAGGTGTTTCCAGTTTTGTCTTCTGTCTTCTTCTCCATTTACATTGTCCACTTGTTCTTCTGCTTGCCTTCCTGCCCTGTCCATGCATCCCTCTAACTAATAGGATTCTTCTTCACTCCATGTTCTTTAGTAGGCAGTTCTGCACCTGGAGAACAGGATCTTGGGCCACTGTCAGCCATTTGGTAGCCCACAACATAAGGACAGATGCAGGCACCCCCTCATGCATGGTGCCCTGGGCAGCTGCACCGCCCGCACACCCTAAAAGCTAGTCTACTAAATACAGAGCATTTTAGTTGCAAGAAAGTGAAGGGAAAGACAGAGATCAATGTGGGTCTATGGCATTGCAAAAGAAAATAAATTTGGATCCTTGTACCATGTCAAGCATTAATTGTGCCTGGTGGAAGCGTCTGCCAATTCTAGTGCTTTTTCCAAAGTGAGCCCAGGGTGCCGACAGACTCAATTCTGCATGGGCCTGTCGAGCCCATCTAGGAACTGTCCCAGAAGAACCTGGTTGGCTACCTGGAGGCCGGTGTTTGCTTTGGACTGCAATCATTTTCATCCAGCTCCTCCCTGCCTTTGCACAAGTGTCCACGAATGCAACAGGTTTCTGAGGCCATGGATCCGGTGAACCTGACATTCTTGCAGTCCATCTCGGGTCTAGCCTACAAGGCTGCAGCACCAGCAAAGGATCCTGGAACTCCTGACCACCTCCAATGGACCAGCTGTTCACCCACTTGGTCGCTTTGACTACCTCGGTGGTGTCACCTCCTCCTGTACTGGTACCACTTCCTCCCATAGCCTCCAATCATCCAACACCTCAAATGCCAGCTCTGCCCTGGTATACAGGGGATCCCAAGCGATGTTGAGGATTCTTGAATCAGTGTCATATGCATTTTCAACTGCAAGCACCACTGTTCCCCAACAACCAGAAAAAGAACATTCATTATATCCTTGTTGGACAGAACAGCCCTAGCTTTGGCCTCTCCCCTCTGGGAGCATGGGGACTCCATCTTACATAACCTGCAACAATTCACCAAGCAGTTCAGAACCATCTTTGAGGAGCCTGGTCGCACGACCACTATGGCTTCTGACTTACTTCACCTCCACTAAGACTCCAGAACTCTGGCATAATATGCTGGCTATAGAACTAAACTGGCAAGAGGACAGTCTAGTTGCAATTTTTCTTGAAGGCATCTCCTCAAAGATTAAGGATGAGCTCACTGCTCCAGATCTCCCTGCTTCCTTAAAAAAGATCATCATTCTAACCGGGAAAATTGACCACTGTCCTCAACAGAGGGCAAGAGAGATCCAGCCATCATGAAGGAATATCATACTGGCACCCCGGTTCCAACGTCCACTCTTTCCTCTGGTTCCTGCTTCCATGACCTCCACACTTCCTGAAGAACTCATGCTATTGGGCCACAGCCATTTAGCCCCAGAAGAGTTGCTCCATTGCTGCCAGCAGGGCCTTTGCTTATACTGCGCAGGCTGGGACCATCTTTTGGCCCAATGCCCGTTGAGGTCAGGAAACCCCACTACTTAGGTTCCTGTGGGGAGATAACCTTAGGTCATACGGTTCCAACTCCCCAACTACTACTTCCCGTGACCTTGGAGTTAGGTTCTTCATGCTTTTCATGCAGGCTTTTGTGGATTCAGGCTCTGGAGGAAACTTTATCCTGAAGAAATGCATCAACTAACTCCTCATTCCAACAGTCTGGATGGTCTCTCCCTTGATAATTTCTTCCATTTATGAAGATCTTCTTCCAGATCAAGTTACCCTAACCATGGTGCCTGTGACCTTACGTACAAGCCTCCTGCATTTGGGTTATCTACCCCATTATCTTGGGAATACTATGGCTCCAACAGCATCATCCACACTTTGACTAGGCTACCCCACAGCTTGCCCGAAGGGGCTCTGAATGCCTGAATTCATGCCTGGAGCCTGTAAAACCTCCTCACCCTATGACCGTGACTACATTACTTCCCGGGCTTCCCCCGCAGTACGCAGAATATAAAGATGTCTTTTTGAAGAAGAAGGCTGAGATCTTGCCTCCTCACCACATGTGTGACTGTGGTTTTGAGCTCTCCCAGGCGCCAAGCCTCTGTATAAATGGGTTTACCATTATTGTTCTCTGAGATTCAAGCCATGTCTGATTACATCCGGGAAAACCTGGAACATGGATTTATCCATCCTTCTTTTTCTCTGGCTGGAGCCAGGTTCTTCTTCATTGCAAAGAAAGATGGCTCACTTAGGCCATGCATAGACTACTATGGCCTGAACGCCATCACAAAGAAGTTATCCATTACTGCTAAAAACAGAACACTTTGACTGCCTCCAAAGAGCCAAGATATTCACAAAGCTGGACCTCAAATATGTATATAACCTTATTCGTATCAAGGCTGATGATGAGTGGAAAACTGCATTATGCCCCTTGGGCTTTGTAATGGCTTTGTAATGCCCCAGCAGTTTTCCAAAAAATGGCCAATGAGATTTTTTTGTGACCTAATCTACACCTGTGTGGTTGTGTACTTAGATGACATATTGATGTTTTCCCAAACACTGAGGGCCCACTGCTGAGACATCCACACCATCCTAAAATGTCTGCGAGAGAACAATCTATACGTCAAGTTGGAAAAATGTCTTTTTGAACAAGAGGAACTCCCATAGTTTCTCATGATGGATTCCACATGGACCCTGCCAAGAAAAAGGCCAAGAAGGACTGGCTTTACCAAGATTCTTGGGATTTACTAATTATTATCATCAGTTTATCCCAAACTACTCCTCCATGGAAGCCCCCATCACTGCCCTTGCCCACAAGGGCACCAACACCAAAGACTGGCCACCTGAGGCTCTAGAGGCATTTCAGGAGTTACAAAATGCCATTGTGGACATGCCCTGTCTCTGTTACCCAGATCTTACGCAGCCCTTTGTCCTAGAAGTTGATGCCTCTATTCTGGGCATAGGGGCTGTCCTAGGCCAACAGACTCCAGAAGGAGTACTCTGGCCATGTGCCTTCTTCAAAAATAAGTTCTTGCCAGCTGAACATAATTACAGCATTAAAGATCAAGACCTTTTGGCTGTCAAATTAGCCCTCGAGGAATGGTGCCACCTACTCGAAGGAGCCTAATACCGTGTTATAATCTACACAGATCACAGGAACCTCGAATAGCTACATCAAGCACAGCAGCCAAATACAAGATAGGCCCATTTGTCTTTGTTCTTTGCTTGTTTTGACATCAAGTTGCAATATTGCCCAATCAATGGGCAGACACCCTCTCTCACTCCTTCCAGACAGAGGATGTTCCAGAATCTTCCAGACACATCATCGACCCTGCTAAGGTACTTCTGGCTATCACAGTAACAGTCCCTCCAGGGAAGATGATTGCACCTTCCAGATTACATGAAAAAGTGTTGAAATGGGCCCATGATTCCCATGTCGCAGATCACCCTGGGCAGGCATGAACCCTTTAATTGCTTCAGTGATGCTACTGGTGGCCTCAAATGAAGCAAGATGTCAAGACCTACATTGATTCGTGCCTTACTTGTACACAACTGAAAATGCTGAATGGCTAATCCTGGGGGCTGATACAGTTGTTGCCAGCTCCTAGGAATCCCTGGACCCACCTGTCCACAGATTTTATCATGGAACTCCCTAACTCAAATGGTACCACCATGATTTGGTGGTCATAGATCGATTTTCTAAGACTGTGCACTTCCTTCAGCACCAGAATTGTTGCTCTTTTTCACCTTCCATGTCTTTGTTCTACATTCCTTGCCTAAGCACATATTGTCAGATAGAGGAATGTAATTTACCGCATAATATTGTTGCTCTCTCTGTAAGAAATTTTGCATCATTCTAAACTACATTATCCCTCATCACTCACAAGGAAACGGACAAGCAGAGCGTACCATTCGCACTTTCAAGACCTTCCTCCACTCATATATCAATGAGTGCCAGGATAATTGGGCTACTTTTTTACCCTGGGCTGAGTTCTCTAATAACACCCATGTAAAAGCAGCCACTGGATCTTCTCCTTTGTAACTGGTTTATGGGAAACAACCTCTGCCTCCTCTGCCACTACCCATCACAGTGCCCTCACCAGCAGCTGAACTATCTGCCCTTAGAAATTGCATGAACAATGGGAATGGATCAATCACCTGATCCAGAAAGCCGCTGACAGAGCCAAGAAAACTGTGGATGCCCATAGAAGATCATCTCCTCAGTTTAAGGTTAGAGAGAAAGTGTGGCTGAGCAGACAGCATTTATGCCTATGGGGTCCTTCCATGCATCTGGCTCCATGATACGTTGGACCTTTTTCTGTGCTCCATCAACTGGGACCCATCACGTACCAATTAAAGTTACCACCCACACTGAAGATACATAATGTATTCCATGTGTCACTATTCAAACCACTGATGCTTTCATGGCCCTCTAGGGCATTACCCAAACCAGGATGCAACAATTGACGGAGATATGGTATATGAAGTCGAAGAGGTCTTGGATTCCCACCATAGGGGCAAGAAAATTGAATACCTCATTTCATGGAAGAACTAAAATCTGTAAGAAAATTCCTGGGTCCATCTTGGACCGCAACCTTTTGAAAGATTTTCACCTATGATACCCCAAGAAACCCAGAACCTCAGAGAGGGGGCTTAAGGGGGGATACTGCTATGCTTAGCATTCTGCAGGCTCCTCCTATGAACCATTGCACTCACTTCCCGGTCCAAACCACCCCCATGAGTCTTGATGCTGCCGAGCCCCTTCACTCACCCTCACAGTGGGATGCCGCACTTCAACACTACAAGATGCCGCTGATGCTCTTCATGGCAGAAAGCCACTGTCTTCCAGCTAGGATTCACCTTAGGCATCTGCATGCCCGATGTCAAGCTACTTAAAGGGCCCATGGCAGGAAATACTCCTTGGTGCCCGTACATGACCTCATAAGCTCAGGCCTCTGAAAGACCTTCACTCTTTCTCCCTCACTGCCTTAGCAACAGGCCCACCTACTCTCAAAGTAGTGCTTGTTGCTCTCCATGTCCTGTCTCCAATTCCAATGTCCTTGTCTTCAGTTCCAGCGTTCCTGTCTTCAGCTCTTCTGCCTTGTCCTCGTTGCCTGCCTGTTCTTCCCCTTGCCTTCCTGCCCTGCCTATCCATCCCTCCTTTCCCTTTGAATGGATACCTGGTTTGACCCCGGCCTGATCCCGGATACACTTGACCAATGCCTGCCACTGACCATTGCTTACCATCAGATACACTTGAGCACTGCCTGCCAGTTTGTCATCAGCAGAGGCCCCCACCTAAAACCTGTCAGCCCCGGCACCCAAAGGCTCAACCTGAGGGGAACGAGGGCTGGTATAGGCAAAGTACCAGCTGGGCCTCTGCCTCATCCAGGTCCACCTGCCGACTGTAGGAACCTGCGGGGCTCCTCCCTGCAGGTTGCATTAATCCTGCCTCGGCCCAAGGGTCCACGAATGCAAAAAGAACTGTTCATATAGATTTTCAATGACTTTTTGGAGCTGTTGCTGACCTTTCCGCAGGACTTTTATCATATTCTTATGCTTCATATTCTTTGCTCCTCCACTTATGCAAGCCACAAGTTTGATAAGTCTCTGGGGAAGGAGAGTTAAAGAAAAAGCTTTTTCTGGCCTGTCTGGCCCTTACTAACTGGTTATTTCACTAGTTGCTTCATGATATAACAAAGTCCCATGCTATCCCTGTGGTTAGGCCCCAGAAAAACAATTAACTTTTTTTTCTTCTTCTGTCTCTGTGGGCTCCCGTCTGTCCTTCCTGCTTAGAACAGGGCTCCCACTTCCCATGGTCACCTGGAAGCAGCCACGAGTTTGAATATAGCAGGAGTATAAAAGAGGAGGCGAACTCCAGCTGGTTCCACGCAAACAAACTCTTTATTTACAAACAAAACCAAAGTACAGTGGAGAGGCCACTTACCTCAGTAGTCTTACAACAATCAAATATATGCAGTCCTGACTTAGGTTGGTTTCTTGCCTTCCTGCTTTCTTATCCAAGGCTGCAGGGAATGCTCCCTTGCCCAAAAACCATTGTTGGGTTGGCTCTTAAGGAGGATCGAGCCAGATATCTGTGGCCAGAACTTTAAGTTGTTCTGAAGGAGTTTCATACGTACTCCCTCACACTAACCAATCTGATAAAATGGATTGCTTGGTTGTGAAATTTTCTGGCCATAGTTTATTACAATTAGTTGTAATCTATCAGCCATCTATGACCAGTGCCATTCAACCATTAACTGAATTGGCAGACTCTCTTGGACCTAAATTCAATTAACAGGATTTTTCTTATGGTTTCATTCATGCTGGTTTCTTGGCCCACCTTAGATGACCTGGGATTAGAGAAACAGGTGAGGTCTTCAACACATGTAAAAAGTAATTCATTAGATTTAATCTTTAAATCTAAGACCTGGTAGATCTACAAGAATGGTATTTTGATGCTCCCTGTTTTCTGGTCTGATCATGATTTGGTCAGATTTATACTAAGCATACCACTGGGATCAGTTAAAATAAAATAAGATCAACCATTATATCTGAGAAATTTCTTGAGACCTTGAAATCGTCAGAGTTTCAGCTGAATATGTCATCTGTGGATCAGGTCATACATAGCTGAAATATACAGTTATGGTCAATCTGTGATGTTTTTGCCACAAGAAAACCATTTGGTTGAAAAGGATTAAGAACTCTCCTTGGATCTATGAGGAGCTATGATTATTAAGATGTCAGGTTAGACAGGTGGAAAGAAAATGGCATAAATATAGATCAGAAACTAACATATTAGTATGCAAAGACTTCATTATCTAATATGGGGGAGACAATAAAATTGTCCAAGAAATCAATTTTCACTGATCAAATATCTTCAGCACAAAATCATCAACAAAAACTTTTTTCAATAGTGAATTTGCTATCAGAGACACAGAAGAGCTAACTGAAATCCCCCTTCCAACGTGCATTTCACTAGTGCTGATATTTCCATTTTCTTTCCTGAGAAAGATAAGAAAATTCATAATGAGTTAATGGTAGGACCTGATTATCAGTTCCAACAGGATTTGGCCATTTAGAATATGATGCTGAGGTCCTTTCTGAATTACAGGGGACAACTCTATTGTTTGTACAGCACTACGTATATCATGAAGTGCTATAGAAATGTTAAGTAGCAGTAGCAGGGGAGTCTTCATATATATTTGGGGAACATTATAAACTATTGTCACAGTTTAGGAAAGTTACTGGTGTAGAAATGGGAAAGCTCTTACAATCTTTGGATGCAACATTTTGCTCGTTGGATTCACTTCTGTCAAGGCTATTGAAAGGAGCCATCAAGGAAATTGAACCTCGATTGCTGACTATCATCAATGCCAGTTTACAAGAAGGATAATTTCTCTTAGCACTTAAGCAGGGTATTATTTGTCTGGTGATTAAGCGTAGTTTGGAAAATGGAATATTAGAGGAATATGGGTCTCTTTCCAAACTATCTTTTTTGAGCAAAGTTGTTGGAAAGGCTGTTTTTTGGCAATTAAGGGATTTTATTGAACGTACTTTGATACTTCATTCAAGACAATCTGGCTTCTGACAAGGGCATGGAACAGAGTGTAGTACTCTCTATGATCAATGATACTCTGATACAGGCAGGCAGGAGCAGAGAGACTTTACTTGTTCTCTTAGATCTGTCTGCTGGGTTTGAAGCAGTTGATCATATGCACCTGCTTAGGAGAATAAGATCTGTTGGCATTGAAAATGTTGTATTATGTTGGCTGAAATCATTCTTGTCCGACAGAACCCGCTGTTAATTGCGGTAGCACTACTACTGAGTGTTGGAGTCTCCCATGTGGGGGCTCCACAGGGTTCAATATTGCCCCATTACTTTCTAATCTTTATATATCACCTTTAGTAGAAGACATATTTGGCTCTGAAATTCAGTGCTATCTATATGATGATGATGATATCCAACTATATGTTAGTATAGAAAGAGACCCAAGTGAAGAAGTATTTCACTTGTCTTGCTGAGGTAGCAAGTTGTTTGAAGTCTAATATTGTTGCAATTAGATTCTAAGTAGTCTGAAAAACTGTGGATCAGTAGGCTGGGCTGGGAATGGATTAGTCATGTTATAGAAGATGGAGTAGAGCTGAGCTCTTTCAAAAGAGGTACAAAGTTAAAGAGGTCCTCTTAGATGAGAAAATTACAGTGGAGACATAGATTTCAGCAGTGATCAAATCAACATTCAACTGCCTGCAGAAAATTAGGCAGTTATGTCCATACTTGCCCAAGAGAGATTGTTAGCAATGGCAATTCAAGTTTTAATTATGAACAGATTACTGTAACTCTCTCTACCAGAGATTGCCACAGGGCCCACTGAAACATCTGCAGCTCCTTCAGAATATGGTGGATAGGGTCCCAGCTAGAGCAGAAGCCAGAGATTATAAGACGCTCATTCAGAAGGAGCTGCACTGGTTCCAAGTAGGCAGAAAATTAAATGCAAGGTGCTGCAGGTTTTATTATAGATATTTGAAGAGAACAAATATATATTAGGGATGTGCAGCCCCCATGTTTTCTTTTTGTGTCATTGAACTTTTTACTTGAAACAATATAAGTGAATGTTCTGATCACAATAAATCGAAAACCTGTTGAAAAATAATGTTGCTTTTCCACTTTTTATTGACAAAACAATAAATCTAATATGTGGCCAGCCTTCTGAATGCGGGTCAGAACTAGCTGTAAAACACTTATACTACAAAAGCAAAGATGAGAGTCAAAAAAGTGAATGCAACCAAGCAATAGTCCAGACACCAAAATAGCATTCAACGGAAATTCAAATAGAAACTTATTTATGCATTCTCAATTAATAGCAAAAAGACACAGATATCACAAGCCAAAAAAAATTGCAAAGGGACCATCGTAACACACCCATACGTGCAAAAACGTTTTCCAGCACGAAATGCCCGGGTCATAGCTAATCATGGGTCCATCACTCAATTATACATGAAATGTCCCATCATTCTTATTTTTTAAATTTTTTAAATGCAAATTAAAAAAGGAAACTTCCCGTGGGTGCATTTAGAACAAGGGCTGCTGCCAATATCGCTAATCACTAAGGGAAGTTTCCTTTCATAATTTGCATTCAAAAAATTTAAAAAATAAGAGTGATGGGACATTTCATGTATAATTGAGTGATGGACCCATGATTAGCTATGACCCGGGCATTTCGTGCTGGAAAACTGATTTGCACGTATGGGTGCTACGATGGTCCCTTTGCAATCTTTTTTTTTTTTTGCGTGTGATATCTGTGACTTTTTGCTTTCAATTGAGAACGCATAAATAAGTTTCTATTTTAATTTCTGTTGAAACACAAACTATCCATGACAGATTTTTTTTTTTTTTTTTTCTATACCGGCATTCGTAGGACACATCACGTCGGTTTACAAGTAACTGAGAAAGGAAATTACAAAAAACAGGGAAGGGGGCTAACTGGATAATATATAAAAGTACAGATGAAGAGAGTCAAAGAGCAGAGTTACAACTTTTGCATTCATGCTAGGGTTAGATATGCAAGTGAACTATAAACAATGCTAAGGAGGCATGTGCACTTAAGAACTTAGCATATAGAACTTATTTACAGTATGAAAGGAGGCAAGTGCACGTATATACAGATAAATGCTGGTGCGGGGGGGGAGGAAAAGGAAGGAGGGAGCGGGAAGGGAGAGGGGAGAGGGAAAAAGGAGCAGGGGGGTGTGGAGGGAAACAGGGGTACAACTGAGCAAGGGTATTTTTAGGCATTGGCAGATGTGGGATCATCTACATGTAGGTTAAAATCTCCTACTATAAACAACATGTAAGGAAATTAAATGTTCAGCCTAGCTAGTGCTGGAGTCTGCCCCAGGCCGGCACTGGGGTCTGCCCTGAGTCAGCCCAGTGCCAAGGCCTGTTCTGAGCCAGTCGGTGCAGAGGCCTACACGGCACTGAGGCCTGTCCCGAGTAGACCTGGTGCCAAGATCTACCTGACACCGGGGCCTTCGCAAAGCCAGCCTGAATCTGGGGTCTGCCTCAAGCTGGCCTGGCGTGGAGGCCAATCATGCTGGAGCCTGCCCCGAGTTGGCCTGGTGCTGAGGCCTACTCAGCGCTAGGGTTCATATAGTGTTTGAGGTTGTTCTCTCTAGCTCGTCTCCTTTAAAATTGCTGGTGCCAGGGAGCTCCCTCTCCAACCCCAACATATTGCCTTCCCAGAACCTCCAAAATGAGCAGAGGATATGCTCAGCCATTCCTGCCTGGTCCGCAACACTTTAAAAATGGTGCAATCTGCTTGGAGGATGGCGCTAAAGTGATATAATTTCAGTCACTTTCTCCAGTGCGGCCAGCACCATTTTACTATATAGCAGTGGTTCTCAACAGATGTGTTGGGACGCACTGGTGTGTGCAGGGCCAGCAGATGGCTGCCTGCTTATCAGCCTGAATGGGAGTTGGTTGACTTCTCTTACGTTGGTCCTGATGGGAGGCCTGCTCTCACTTCCTTCTCTTCTTTCTGGACCAGTGGGAGGCTGTTTCCTCCTCCACCCAGATCTGATGGGATGCAAACTTTATCTTCTCCTATTAATTCTGGGAGGGATGCTGCTGATGAGCTCTTCATCCTGTGGTGGGTGGAGGAAAGGAGGTTGGGGATGCTGGGAAGATGAAGGTGGAACGGAGAGGGAGTGTGGGGGCTGCTGAGCAGAAAGGGGTGGGAAACAGGGGGTCAGGTTAGCTGGGCAGGCAGGGAGATGGGATGAAGGGGGTAGGGAGAGTCAAGCACAGGGAAGAGGATGTGGGGGGTCAGGAATGCAGGACAGGGATATGAGTGTGAGTGGATGATTGAAAGGGAGAAACTGGGAAAAGTGAAGGATGATGAAGGCATGGAAGGGGAGTGATGGGGTGCAAGAGCCATAATATGTCAGTTTTGGGAATGTGCATTTCTTCTCTCTTTGTACTTTGCTTAGTGTAGGAGGATATGTATTTCTGTTTCTAGCTCTCCAGTTTTGCACTGCATGCAGAGTGGCTTTTTAATGTTTCCATTCCAGTTTTTGACTCCACATTTGTAATTTGTGGTCTTTTATTCTGTATTTGGTGAAGGTTGGATCTGTAAGTGTGACTGAGGTGAGGTATTTTACTAGTAGGAAGGGATTTGTATCAATCTTCTTTGCTGTGTTTTCTCATTCTCAATAGGACATACATTGGTGCTGCAATAGGAAGGGCTATTGCTGTTTGAGTTTTTGGAATTAGTGTTACAATGGTATGGAAAGTTTGCTACACAGGTACTGAGTGGTTTTATTTTTCAGGTTTTGTATTTTACAATGTGCCTGGTAGTAAGGGAGTTTGTGTTTCTGTTACTGAGATAGCAGCAGAATCAGAATATCATTTTTATATAGTGAGTTGTATTTGAAATATCCTAGTTCTGCTCTGCATCCATTGTTTGGGGATGGGGTGGCAGGGGCATGTGTGGGATCCTGTGGATGCAGAGTATATGTTTACATTTATCCCCATGATGCTCAGGTGTTCAGTGTGTCACGCCTGTAAAGCATTATCTGCCAGGTGTGTCCCAATAGAAAACAGGTTGAGAACCACTGCTATATAGCCATACAGCAAAATAGTGCTGGCTGCATTGGAGGAAGTGGCTAATATGCCATCCTTCAGATGAACACTGCTGTGTTTAAAGTGTTGTGGACCGGGCTGGAGTAAGCAGGCATTGCTTCTGCACATTTCCTAGGATTCAGGAAGGCAGCCAGGGCAATTTTAAAGGGAGGGGAGGGAAAGAGAGCAATGCCATACCCAGGGCAGGCCCTGGCCTTAGGTAAGTCTGGGTTCTGAGTCAGCTCTGGCAGGCCTAGGTGCTGGGTAGGCCTTGGCATGAGCCAGCTTGGGGCAGGCCTGAAGACAGAATTTTGACATGGGGAGGACCAGCCAGGGCTGCCAGAGATCTTTTTTTTTTTTTTAAAGGGCATGAATACGAAAATGCTCAAATTTTCGGTTTGTTCCATTTGTCTTATGTAGCAAATGTTGTTAATTTAATATTGTTTTAGGTGTTTTCTTTGTTATTATGCATTTATGTTTTTAGGTGTTAGTGTATTATTTATTCACCTTTGCACTTATGTACCCCGTTTTGAGGACTTATGGTGGAAGAGCAGGTTATCAAGTGTAAAACAATACATAATGAAAATGTTCATTCCTTAGAGCCTCTGCTGCAACAACAACAAAAAAAAAAAAACAACTAAAGACCAGATTGTTTTGTTTTGTTTTTTTTATCTTCCCTCAGCCCAGAGAACGAGAACAGCAGATAAAATCCCCCAAGTAAGCTGACCGCCGCGCACCCGCAGGCGCTAGGACCGCGAGGAGCGCCTGGGTCCGCACGCGGCGCGCACCTGTTTCTCCGCGGCGGGAGGTGCCGGGGCAGAGCCGGGGCCCGGCCCTTGGCATTGCGCGCCTGGCGCCCACCTCGCTGCCGGGATGGCCGCGCTGCCCCGCTTCTTGCAGCAGCCGCACCTGGTCTCCCGCTTCCAGCGACGCTGCGGGCTCTACTTGCACTGCGACGGGGGAGCGGAGCATCAGCCCGGCCCGGCGCCGCCCGCCAACGGAGCCGCCCCGGCAGGCAGAGCGTGGCCGGGCCTGCCCCAGCAGAACGGATCGGGAGGTCCGCGGCAGCCCCTGCATCAGGTAAGGAGACCCCCCCCACGCCTGCGTTTCATTCAGATGTGCTGGGCGCAACCGCATGCCCGCCTGCCCCCCCTGCGACTGGCACCGGCGGAGAGGGCAGCTACTTCGGTTCCCTCCCGCCCGGGGCTGGCAAACATTTCGCCTCTCAGCACGATCCCCAGCCCCCGGCACAGCCGATTTTATACGACTGTGCTTATTGTATTTTCCCTAAAAGGAAAGGGAAGAATGCAGCGAGTTGGAACACAGAAGTTCTGTTAGGTGTGTGTGTAACGTGTGCGCGTTAAGGAGCTTCCCACCTGACCTTCCTCTTTGGGGCAAAAATTTAGAAAAACCTGAAAGGTTTGTTTGGCAGAATTCGGTTCCACGATTAAAGTAATGCTGGGAGAGAAATTGGGCAACCTAGAAATCTAATGTTTTGTTTTTTTTTTTTGTTAATGAAAAGTTCCAGTGCTGAGCACACATACCTCAAGGTGGGCTAACTTGTTTGGGTTTGAAAACAATTTAAGTGCAGTCACTGTTGCTTTTTGGATTCTACCCGCTGCTATCATCAGTCTCTGCTCTCTATGCAAACATTGGCTTCCTGTCACTAAAACTCTTGAGTGTTCACTGAAAATGGCCAGCAGTCCACAAACAGGTCTGGTTTAAAGATATCTGCAATACAATATGAATAGAATGCATTTTCATGCACTGGCTGAAGTTTATGGTTAATTTACGTATTTTGCTATTCTGAAAACCAGATTTCATTCTCTGGTTTTCCAGGGCTGCAGAGTTAGACTATAAGAGTAAGAAGTCCATGAGAATATGATATGCCATACATCAGACCAAAGGTTCATTAAGCCCAGCATCCTATCTCTGACAGTGGTAGTCTGGGTCACAAGTATGTGGCGGATCCCCAAAAGAGTAGATTCATTCCTTGTTGCTGACTTCCAGGGATAAGCTATGGCTTTCTCAAGTCTGCCTGGCTAATACTAGTTTAGATGCCTTGACTATGTCCTCTGGCAACAAATTCCACAGCTTGATTGGATAAAGTATGTTTTCGTTCACTGCACAATTTGTTTTAAATTTGCTGGTTGTTAATTTCATGGAATGCCCCTGTGCTTAGTTTGGAATGGTTAATAACTACCCCACTAGTGACTTTAGAAACCTCTGTACCGTGCTTTGCAACCTTATTTTATTTCATGGCACACTTCCAAGTTTGTTTAATCCTCGTGGCAGACCAAACCAAATTTTGCACAATTCTCACTCTTCCACTCTTTCCACTAGCTGAAAATAATTAGCACTTTTTACTTGTGTGTGCCTCATTTTGCCAGCTTCAATGTGACATCTGAACTTGTGGAACCAGCATGTCCTGCAAGATTTATGGGGCCCCACACATTTAAACATCCAATAAACTGGCATAAGAGTCGCATACAGGTAAGAAGCTCTGCTCTCCTACCAGTGGTAAGGAGGGTACAGTTACCAAGGCTCTAGTGGTGAACCCTGTAGTGGTAGTATGTGTGGTTGGGGAAAAGTATGTTAGACTGGCCCCATGGAAAATTGTACTAAACTACCCTCAAAATAGACCTAAAAGCACATTCTTTTAAGCTTTAGGAGCTTTTTTTAAGCTAAATATTTTTTAGCCCAATACAAAAGCCTGTGTGCTGGTGGGTATGTTCTGTATACAAGAGAAGTAACTTCATACCACAAGAAGTCAATTAGCCAACAAAATCCAGCTATTCCCAGCATGTAAATTCTAACTGGGAGACACTTCCACTTGAACTGGGTCACAGTATATTCATACCAAGGAGTTACTAATATTCTCTATCGGGCAACAAGTTTCCAACTTTTGAAGTCTGACTTCTTTTTCTGGCTCATTGTCTTTTTTTCCCCTTAATTTACTGACCTTCTCTTTCTTTTCTTGATTTTTTTTTCTTTCTCTCTCTGGTGTCCTCTTTCCTTCTTCCATCTCTTACCTTCAGAGTGGATATTTTAATTCTTTTCAGTCCTTCTGTTCTTTTCTTGATGCTCTCCTCTAGTCCTCATTCCCATTCTCCTTCTTTCTCTTCCAGGATCTCCCCCACCCTCAAATCCAAGAACACCTCTCAATCTTCCTCCATCCCCAGCTCTCTCCTTTTCCAGTCCTCTTTCCCCTCTCTCCCTTTCTGGCCATCTAATACCTGGTCCCCTCTCCCCTATCCAGTGTTCCTTCTCTTCTCCCTGGCACCCAGTCTCCAAATCTCACCCTCTCTTCCAGGTTCCATTTTATCTCCTTAATTCCTGAGTTATTTCTCCATATCCATCTTCTCAGTACCTGCTCCTCACTCTCTCTATCATGGGTCCTTTCCCCTCCATTATCCTGCCCCTTTTCCAGGGTCCTTTCTCACTTCTCCCTGTCTCTGTCACTGATCATCTTTCTATCTTTTTTTCCTGCACCCTCCCGGTTACCCGCTCCCCCACCCCTTCTTCCTCATACCTGACCTCTCTCTCCCTCCCTCCCCTCCCCTGATATGCTCCACCTTGTCCTCCCAATCCTTTTCCTGCCCCCAGCAGGCAGGAATAGTAGCAATATTGTGCCAGCATCCTTGCCTCCTTCCCCAATCATTCATATCCCCTCCCTACTACCCCTAATATTCACCTTCTTTTTGCACTCCCCACCTCAAGCATTCACCCACTTCTCCCCCCTCACCCCCTTCCCCACAAATCATTCTTGCCTGACTGAAGCTCTGAGTAGCTCCCTACTCTGCTCTCAGCCGAGTCTCAAGTCTGGACATCTAAACTGGGGCTCTGACTCTCCAAGCAAACAGCGCAGAGAAGAGCACTGACTTACAGGCAGCAGAAGGGGATGGGGAGTGGACAGGTGGAGAGAGGCTGGAACGGAGAGCAGAAGCTTCTTCTCTGCCATTCTCTACTGCGGGCCTGACTTCCTGCTCCAGCCCCTCCCTTCCAGTTGGTCCTCAGTGCTGTCTGGTTGCTATGGGGAAAGGACGGGAGGGGCTGGAGCAGAAAGCAGAAGATTTGAGGTATTGTCCAATAAAGTCAGAACATGAGCCTAGGGAGGAGGATTTTGCTAGGCACAGGAAGATCGTTCCCAAGGAACACCGGTGTGCCCTAACCTATCATTAATAACAGCCACAGCAGCTGAAGACTGTGGGTGGCCAGTGTAATGCCAAATTCTAAACTACATTCTAGGGGGTCATCTGGGAAACTACAGACCAGTGAGTCTGACACTGGTTCCAGGCAAAATGGTGAAAGCTATCCTTAGAAACAAAACTACTGGTCATATAGCTAGAGATGGCCTACTGTGGGAAAAGCCAACATGGTTTAGCAAAGTGAAGTCTGGCCTTACCAGAAAAGGTACGTAACCTAGGTATCATAATAGACTCTGCACTAAACCTGAAACAACACATATCACTGAAAATAAGAGGGATGTGCTAAACTAATGGTACTCAGGAAGTTAAAACCTTTACTTACACTATCAAATTTCTGAATAGTTTTACAAGCACTAATTTTCACAAGCACTGACCATTGCAACGCCCTGTTCCTAGGACTCCCACAGGTGACAACACGACCTCTTCAAATTTTGGAAAATTCAGCCGCAAGAATATTGACAGGTAAAAGAAAAAGAGACCATATTACTGGAACACTTGCAGAACTTCATTGGCTACCTATTGAACAAAGAGTACACTATAAAGCACTATACACAAATTAATTCATGACGAAAAAGCAGAATGGCTAAACACAGCATTGCGTGTACTTGTTCCACACAGAAACCGAAGATCAGCTAACAAAGCACTACTAACTATCCCCTCTGTTAAGTCTGCTAGACTCACACAAGTAAGGGAGCGAGCACTATCTTTGGCAGGACCCACATTATGGAATTCAATGCCTCTGGAGATAAGACTGCAGAAAAACTTCAAGCTTTTCAGAGTAAGCCTTAAAACCTGGCTATTTAAACAGGCTTTTTACAAAAAGAATGAAGAGAGCAAATAAGAGCATAACCCGGCACAGAGTATACACTTAAGATTATTCTCTTTATAGATGAACTGCAATAGTAACCTCAGCCTAATAAAATCAATAATTAACAAACAGTTTTATATTGAAAGAATCCTGTTACTGCATATTTTTGGCACATCTATAATATTTTAGCTATTCTAATTAATTTCTATTACTTTACATGTGCCTTTATGTGAACCGTTGTGATGGTTAATTTACTGAACGATGGTATACGGTAGACAAGTTTTTAAATAATAGATTTTTTTTTTTTTTTTTTTTGCAAGTGGATAAGCATGTGGATGACTGTGAGCAGATTGATACAGTGTATCTGGATTTGCAGAAGGCATTCGACAAAGTCTTTCTCGAGATTCCTCAGGGAATTAAAAAGTCATGGGGTTGGAGTCGTCATCTGGTAACTGAAAGACAGGAAACAGAAAGTAGAACTAACTAGTCAGTTTTATGAATGGTGCAAGGTAGATAGAGAAGTGCCCCAAGCATTTGTAGTGGGACCAGTGCTGTTTTACGTATTCCTAAATGATCTAGGGAGCAACAAGTGAGGTATCTGTGTATTTATTATGTATCGAACTTCTGGTTGTACAAAATTATTCCAAAATACGTTGTTAAAAGATGAGTAGATTGTGAAGAACTGCAGAATGACCTTAAGAACATAAGAAGTTGCCATGCTGGGTCAGACCAAGGGTCCATCGAGCCCAGCATCCTGTTTCTAACAGAGGCCAAACCTGACCACAAGAACCTGGCAAGTACCCAAACACCAAGAAGATCCCTTGCTACTGATGCAATTAATAGCAGTGGCTATTCCCTAAGTCAACTTGATTAAGAGCCGTTAATGGACTTCTCCTCCAAGAACTTATCCAAACCTTTTTTGAATCCAGCTACACTAACTGCACTAACCACATCCTCGTGGCTCATCACCTTCCCTCCCTTCCCCTAGCATATTCACTTTCCCTTCAATCTCACCTCTTTGCATCATCACAATCTTCCTTCCCTCCCATCTTCCCCACCATCATCTCTTCCCTTCCCAACCCCCACTTCCTGGGCATCACTTCCATACCCTCCCCCAATCCTTGGCAGTACAATTTTCCTTCCCTCACCACCATGTCTTGCCTACAACCATCCATGACTGGACATCTAAATGGCAGATGAAATTTAATGTGAAAAGATGCAGAGTGAGGCACACAGAGAAAACCATTCTAACTATAAGCCAACAGTGCTGGGTCCCGTATTAGGAGCTACCAGCCAGGAAAAGGATGTTCGATTCATTGTGGAATACATTGAAATCCTCAACTCAGTGTACAACAGCAGTCAAAAAAGCAAATAGGAATGATTTGGAAATGAATGGAAAATTAAAACTGAGAATATCACAACACCTCTACATAGATCTCTGGTGGGACCACATCAAGAGTAGTATGTGCAGTCACCCCATCTCAACAAAGATAAAAGCGGAACTGAAAAGGAACAGAGAAGGGCAACCAAAATGATAACTGGGATGGAAGAAAGACTATACAAATTAGGACTCTAGCTTGGAGAAGAAGCGACAGAGGGGAAGAGAGCAGGGATAGGCAACGCCACTCCTGGAATGTCACAAACAGGTCTGATTTTCAGGACACCCACAATGAATATTCATGAGCTATATTTGCATGCACCTATACCTCATGCGGATTTATTGTGGATAGCTTGAAAACCAGACCTATTTGTGGCACTCCAGGACTGGAGTTGCCTACCCGTGGGTTAGAGATTACTAGTAACAGGTCTGCAACTTTTTATAATTGAGTTCTTTCAGAACTCTTGAGTGAATTACATCCAGCCATGGTGATTTGTTGCTCTATAGTTCATCAGTTTGTTCTTTTACAGTTTCCATTTGCTCAGTGATTTGCTTCAGTTCTTTTGAATCATCACCATCACAGAATATTTTCCAGTGACAGTACATTTCCAACATCCTTCTCAATAAAGTCTGACGCAAACAATTTTAGTTTTTTCTTCCAATGCCTAGTCATCCCTGAGTACCCCTTTCACAGCTTGGTCATATAGTGGTCGAACTGACTCCCTCCTAGGTTTTTTGCTTCAAATGTACTTTTTCCAAGTTTTTTTGCCTCTATGGCAAGCTTCTTTTCAAACATTTTCTTGCTCTG
The DNA here is from genome assembly GCF_901001135.1 of Rhinatrema bivittatum. NCBI lineage: Eukaryota > Metazoa > Chordata > Amphibia > Gymnophiona > Rhinatrematidae > Rhinatrema > Rhinatrema bivittatum. The sequence continues at coordinate 149,298,116 of NC_042623.1, forward strand.
ACTTATTAATATGTTCTATTTGACCTACCATGCTTTTTCCTGCTAATGATCTTTCCTGCTTTCCTAGTTTGGCTTTTTTTTTTTTCCTTTTTTCCATTTTCTGAAAGATGTTTTGGCTTTGATTACCTCTTTCACCTCATTTAACCATGCTGACAGTTGTTTAGCTTTCCTTTGACCTCTCTAATATGAATATATATCATATGTGATATTTTTGGTGTTGATGCTGATATATGACAGTGTAATTTTGATATGTTACTGTTTTGATTTATTATGACTTTTTTTTATGAACATCTCCTAGGAATGGCAGATAGGAGATGAATTTAATATATAAAGAAATGTGAGGAATACATTTTATCTGTGCTTCTCATATGGTATTTTTAAACAATGTCCACGCCTTATGCAAAAGTTTAACATTTTAGGATTTTTTTTTTCCTAATTTTTTACATAGTCTCCTCTTTTAAAGTTAAGTACTTCTGCAGTAGTTCTATTTAATGTCCTCCTTCCAGTGGTTATGTCAAATTTTGATTGAATTATGATCACTGTTGCTAAGCAGCCCCATCACCGTTACCCCTTGCATCAGGTTCTGCACTCCACCGAGGACTATATTTAAAACAGTTCCTCCCTCCTGTCATGAAACAGTCATTTATGGCATCCAGAAACTTTACCCGCAAGCACGGCTTTTACCTGGGATAATTGAAATCTTCCAGTATTATTGAATTTTATTTGCCTTTCTAATGTCTGTTAGCATTTCATTAATTTTTCATTCTGGCCAGGCAGACCGTCGTAGACACCTCTTGCTGTACTCTTTCCCTGTCGTGCTGGGAATTCTATCCATAAAGATTCCACAGGGCATTCTGAGTCCTGCAGGACTGTTATCCTCTTGACTATGCCATTCTTAACATGTAGCACTAGCCTTCTACTGATTTGATCTGCCCTGTCACATCAATATAATTTGCACCCTGGTATCACAGTATCCCATTGATTATAGTCCTTCCAGCTTGACTCTGAGATGCTTGTTATGACTCAGTCTTTATTAAGTGGCATACATTCTGTTTCTCCAATTTTATTTTTTAAACTCCTGACATTTATATATAAACACTTTTTATAGTATTTCTTTAGATTTGTATTCACAACCTCCTTATTAGCAGCTGATAGAAGTAATTTGGATTTCTTAATATTTGTCTGCTCTTTACTTAGTTCCACCTTAGCTGCTTCAGCCTGTATCACAAGCTCTCTATTGGGATAATCTAACTTCCCTGTTATACCAGTATCATTAGACGATACCTATCAAAGAAGCTTTCATGCCTGAACGATTGTCTGTTTTCTCACATAATTTTGCTGAGAAAATAATTTCCTTTTTAAATGTTAGCACCAGCAGTCTGGTTCTACCCCTGTTAAGGTGGAGTCTATCCCGAAATAGGCTCCTCTCTCTCTCTCTCCAGAATCTCCCTCAGTTTGTAGCAAATCTAAAGCCCTGTTCCCTGCTCCATCATCTCATCCATGCATTGAGACTCTGGAGCTCAGCCTGCCTGTGTGGTCCTACCTGTGGAATAGAGAGAATGTCTGAGAATGCAACCCTGGAGGTTCTATTTTTCAATTTCTTATCTGAAAACCTAAATTTGGCTTCCAGAATCTCCCTTCTGCATCTTCTTATGTCGTTGGTATCCACATGTACCACAAGAGCCGGCTATTCCCTAGCACTGTCTAAAATCCTTTCCAGATGTCACTTGAGCTCTGCTACTTTTCCACCAGGCAGGAAAGTTTGCAAAGTGATCTTCAAGCCCACCAGCTACACGGCTATATACATTCCTAATGATCAAATTGCTACCTACAATGGCAGTCTTGACTCTTACCTCCTGGGCCCAAGTGCAAAAGGATAATGCATGACGTGAAGGTCGGGGCCTAGCTACAGGATCATGTCTTGCCACGTCAAGACCCAACATCACTGCCATATGGGTGACCATGTCGCTAACATAAGCTCAAATATAAACAGTAGAAGAGGTGTTAATTTTTTTTTTTTTGCATAATATCAGAATCAGTATCCAGAATTTAAAGTGCTACACTGAGATAATCTGCTACTTCCTGCCATCAATGGGCTTCAAGCAGATGTCAGACAGTGCCGATGTTTAAATCATTTACTGAATCATTTTTTTATATTCTAGTCCCATATGAAAAATAGAAAATAATTACTAAAAAAAACCCAAAAGTGCAAAAAAAATTCGATATCCCACAAAGATTTGATTTTTGGAATGTTTATATTTTAAAAATCAAACACTGTGGTAGCCAACATTTTTATCACTGCATTAAAATGAAAATGCTTCCGCTCTCATTGCCTAGCATGGCCAGGGTTACAACAGCTGTTCTCGCTGCCTTCCTCAGGAGTCAATCTACGAGTTCTGTAGAAAAATTTTAAAAAAATGTAAAACATTTTACAACTAACTACAACCATAAGCTCCTCCACTTACTGTTAGTCAAGTGTATGTTCTTCCTTTTTTCTTTTTTTAACGGCGGCACTTTGGAGAACGCTGGAAAGCATAAAATATTTATAAACCCCTCCCCCTGATGATGTGATTGGAATGACCAAACCAAACTTTTTGATCAAAGAACAGCCCATATTATTATATAGTGAAACAGTCCTCATACGAACACTATCTATGCAAAAACGATTCTCATAGGAATACTGTCCGGTCTCTTTGAGAACCTGTGGCTGAATGGTGTCCAGTTTATAAATACATGTTGATATCCCTACTACTACGAATACCGCAGATCTTAGACAGATTTCCACTTCAAAATATTGAAATACAAACACCAATAATGATATAAGACCTTCAAAAGAATGGTGTGGTATACAAGTATGCTTACTTGTTTACTACCACTAAATTCATATTTGTTGCTATTATCTCATCTGTCCCAAAATTTTGTAAAACTTGTACTTTAAAATATATATATATATATATATATATGTCATAAATGTTTTCTACTTATCTTTTATCATTTCCTGGAATGAATGTTATAATATTGTTAACCAAGTCCCATACCTTTTTTTTTTTTTGTAAAAGATCTCAACATGGGCCACATTTCGAAAACCAGTCCTGCATCAGTGGAAATGCTTGAAAATTTCTCCGGTGCACGTTCTTCCGTCTCATTACAGTAACACAAAGCCGCTGTTATTCAAAACATTAAACAATCAATGAGGGAGGTCCACATACTCATACGGGATGTCATTGGTCACACTCCGATCTATTATACAGCGCTTAGCTCACTTCAGAACATAAAAAGCATAGAGAAATAACTAGTCCTAGTTAGTTTTTCTCTTTCATTTGTGTTCAAGTTTTCACATTCCCAGGCAAAATAAAACTGAAATTGAAGGTTCCTATGTATTTTATTAGAACATAAATGTGACGGTGAGTATTTGTGAAATGAGAACATAAGAATTGCCATGCTGAGTCGGATGCAGGTCCATCAAGCCCAGCATTCTGTCTCTGGCAGTGGCCAGTCCGGTTCACAAGTACCCATCAGATCCCCCAATAGTTGATCCATGTCTTATATCAAACTCCCAGGGATAAGTGTTGGCTTTCCCAAGTCTAACTGGCTAATAACTATTTATTGAACCCCACTTAAGTTAATTGCCTTGTCCATGTCCTCCGACAATGGGTTCCATAGCTTGATTGTGCACTGAGTGAAAATAATAAAACTTCCTATGATGTACTTTAAATCTGCCGGTTGCTAGGGACATGCATTTGTCACATCTCTTTCAGTGGGAACATACATGCATGCGTACCTCACAGACTTTCCAGCACGCACGAAACAAATGGATATTATCCGTGTATTTTTAATAATGAGTTATTGCACATAACATCCGTTAGTTCGCAGGATCTGAAAGCTGACCAGGACGGATGTGACAAATGCACATCCCTGCCGGTTGCTAGTTTCAGGGAGTTTCCCCCTAGTCCTAGCGGTTGAAAGGGTAAATAATTGTTCCCTGTTTACCCATTCTTTCTGCTGAGATCCCCTGGTGCACAATTAGAAAGTATTCTAAGAGAATATTAAGTGAAAGATTTGCATAGGTGCCCATTTAATTCTTTTTACATGATATCCTCCCTTCCCCACCCCACCCCCCCTTTGCAGCCTGTGATGAGAACAAACTTTGCTCTTATCTACCTAGGTGAATGTTTAATGGAGAGTGTAGACTACTGCATGCCTACGAGTTCCTCTTCTTCAGTACGATTTACAGCCCTAAGGTCACACGCATCACTTTATCATTGTGTGCGTAAGTTGAGATCCGAGCTTATAAAATATATCACGATGTTTCTTTAATTGCAGTCAGGGCAAAAAGCACCTGTGTGGGGAAAGAGGTCATAAAAGTATTCTCGGTATTAGGTAAGACTTGCTCACAAAGAAGGGAATGTTCTAGACAGGGTTGATATTCCTACTACTACTACATGCTCCTGGTTCTGCCTGAGACACTTTACATAATTAGGAAGTAATGGCAACATTGTTCTGTCACCCCTTTTGGGAGCTGCATCCCAGGGCACCCAACCGAAGATGGCCTGCTGTTCTGTGATTCATAGGAGCGTGCCAGCAGGTAAAGGTTGCTAAATGCAAACTGCAATTATAATTGTATTAAAACTATTATCAGATGTGACATTATTTTTGAATGATCAAGCTTTTTTTTTTTTTTTTTACACTACTGCCCTCTTTTGGGGTCTCTTAACAAAAACTACAAGAATCGTTTGACTCTTTCCCTAAAGCTTATTATTTATTTAAAATTACTCATTTAGCTACTTCCCTGACCCACGTAGGCTGCCCAAAGCAGACTATAGTCAAAATTAAAAAAAAAAATAAATTACAATACACAGTGCATGAAACAATTGTCAGTCTATATGTGTGGTGTTATTTCAACAAGGAAATCCTCCCCTCCCGACGTCTGTTCCCTTTAAATGGCCAGTATCGGACACGCTGAGATATGCTGTATCTAACATCTGATCTGGGTTTGCAGTGAGACGTGGATGCAGTTTTTTTTGGTTTTTTTTCAAAGAACATATTGAAGATACATGGATTTTATATGCAAAATTAAAAAAAACATTTTTTTTAATGTAATTATTACATTTTGAGGCTGATTATAATCATTGAGGGTATGATGGAGGAGGCAGTATCATAACACTGATGTAATGCTCCAATTTTATGAAGGTCTCTTTTTTTTTATATAGCTCATAAGCTATCTGTGAGCTAGTAATGATTCTTAGTGACAGGTTGAAAAAAGTCCAGATGTGTGTGTGAAACCAAACCACTTTCCGGTTGCCTAACAGTTCTCTACATGCTAGCCTCATGGAATGCAAAAAACCCCATTGTGGCCAGTTCTTCAACAGTCAAAAAAAAATGTCTCCATCGACAAACAGGATGAGATCGGCCCTAACCAGTTGGTTGGTATCATCAGGCACGGACATGAACCCATCTCTCAGAAATCTTTTGAGCATGTGCGGGAGCTCCTCCTTGTAAATGCGGCCTCGTGAGCCTGTCTAAGCTACCCTGTGGACGTATTCCGTAGTCCTGTTAATTTTTGCTTGGGATTGCAAGTTGCAAACTCCTTCTTTTTTTTTTTCTTTTCATCACTGCCTTAGTAGCCCATCAAAAACTCTTTTCAGTTCTACAAAAAATAGATGGACAAAATATAAGGCAAAAAAACCTGCAATCTCCCTCTGTTACCATGTCCCACTCTTTGTGCCAAATAGAAAGCCTCCTCCCTCATCTTGCAATGCACTTTAGCTCTTCATTTTGTGGAATAGGGAAAGTTTCAGCATCCAGCTGTTCTGTTCCTGCTGTTGGGGAGCAAAACAAGCAGTTTTTCTTTTTAAATCCTTACAGGGCAGAGGTGATGTAGCATAGCAAAGAAAGCATTTTTTATTCTAGTTCCCAGCAGGAAGGAAGCAGCAGAACAGTGATGCAGGCAGTTGGTTTGCTGTGGGGGGGCCCATGCAGTGACATTGATTGCTGTAACCTTAAACTGGCGGGGCTTTCTTGAAGAAGCTGCTAGGAAAACATGGGTGGCAGCAGGTGCTCTGTTGGTCATGATGACCAGATCGGTGAGGACAAGGGACCATTGGGAAAAGCCAAGGGTATCTGGGAGGTCAGATGTTTTGGGTAAGAGCAGCACTAGTGTTGGTGGCTGTTTTGGATTATTGTGGGAACTTGTAGTCCGACGTGATAAGGGAGAGGTGCTGAGGATCTTCCATGGTCAGTGAGCCAGAATAGAGGAAGGCAGCAGAACTGTCTGGCAGCTGAGCTATATATATCCTTAGCAGTGTAGCTAGGAATGCCAGGGCAGAGAGAATGGACCTGTTGGTCTTTTTTTTTTTTTTTTTTTGCCATCAATTACTATGTTGTTGTCATAATGCCCAGGTTTTGACTGCAGTATCTTTGCTATGCATCAGTCTTCACTGTGTAACCAGGACTTTCCCCCTCTAACCCGGTGTTAATAAATGTGAAAAGTCTGATGGAGCAAGTGGTGATGGCCTCCCAAAAGGAAACCAGAGTGATTCAGCAGGGAGCTTTGCATTTCGACCTGTAAGACTTGAAAGAATAATTATCAACTTGGTCAACCCATTTGCCTAAGGAAGAGTAGTGGGCCTGTTGGTGTATTTATAGTTTTATGGAAGATGGCAGTACCTCTTTGGAAGGTAATGCCACCAATTAAGGGTTTAAAGCTTAATTATAAACTAGCTTTAAAAGACTTCAAATACATTTTAGTTCAAGTAGTACAGAATGCATTCTGTGTCACAATAGTAATTTCATTGAGGGAGAAGGGAGATTCATCTTTATTCTGTAATCAAATCTTAAGCTATCATCAGTTTTATTGTTTTGGCAAGTACAGTATTAATAGTGAAGCAAATCTATTAGTGTCTACGACTCTAGTTGGCTTCCTCTCCTAACTATAGTATTTTATGCTTATGATCTGAAGGACAAAGTGCATTCTAGGAAACAGATTTTTATTGTAATTGTTTTTTTCTTTTTGCCTGGAGATGGTTATCCTGGCACTCTGTGAAGGATGAAATGCTGCTGATGTAAATTACAGCAGCAAAACATTTCTTCCACAAAACCTCCTCAATTAATTAAGTGCCCAGTTGATTGGGAGACGTTCATACAAAAAAAGGCACATAGGCTGAACAACAGTTTATTTTGCGAGTAATACCTGTATAATCATCACTCGTCAATAAAACAGATCTCAAAACCCCAGACACTCTTTATGGGCTGTAGTCTGGATTTGTCTGGGTTTAAGTAGAGCCAGTAGAGTGGCATAAGAAATTTCTCGCTATGCGTAAAGATTTTAGACTTGGGTGCTTCTTTAATTCTATGTTTTCTTTGTAAATGGTGTGCAATATGTTTTCTTTGGTCACAATCAAAGAAAATGCTCCCCAGTGCTCATCACCAATAAAAATCCAAAAACACACTGGTATTGGTTTCTATATATTGTGTTCCCTTTCTTTTTTCTTTTAATTTTAATTTATATTTTTTAAAAGTACAAAAGATAATTGCTGTGTATGTGTAAAAAAAAAAAAAAAAAAAAAAAAAATTGTACTACATAATCATACCATTGCACAGCCCATTCATATTACTGTAAAAAAATATTATAATATAGAAAGGGAAAACCTCAGACAGCAACCACAGAGTTCAAAACGTTTGCAGTACTCTGCCACAAGAGTTTGCATTCAAGGTGCCATCATGAGAAAAACACTTTCATTCATCAATTTAATTGTGCAGTAATAACACTGCACTGTTGTATAATTTGGAGTATTATTTAGTATGAAAGATTCAGTCTCTCTTCAATGGAGCAAATGTCACCTCAGAGGCAGTAAAAACCACAGTTTCAATTCAGTTTTCCTTGGTCCATTATCCCCACCGATGCTATGCTTATCTTGGAGAAAGTCATGGTTCCACAATTCAATTTTCAGCTTTCCACTATCGATAGCCAATACAGTTGCAGCTTCAGAATATGAAAATTTGTAACATATTTATCTTAAAAAATATCGGCATAGCCATGTTTTGCTGCTATGAACGCTACCTCAGGGCTGATTCATAAGCATACTTGCGCATCGACCTCTATCTGATCAAGCCTGAACAGCCATCTTAAATTTGAAAGGAAAAGAGTGTAGTATTTAAAAATCTCTTCTGATTTTAGCTGAGTAATCAGAAGATTGAATCAAATACCCACAGTGAATAAGAATAAGGCCCTATTCATAAACACTGTCTCCATTCAATAGTGATATTGATTGGCCAATTTTAAAACTGGATTAAATACCAGCAGCTAATAGAAATAAAATTAATGGCCCCATTCATAAAAAATGACTGCATTCAATGGCAATATAAAGTCCCTCTGGTTTTAGAGATCCCAGATGAAAAATCCATTGATGTTCACAACAAATTAACTGAGCTACTTGATGTCCTCCCCATGGATATGAATGAAACATATCCACCACACAACACTGTAGATCAAGAAAAACTTGCCGTTGAGCAATACAATGCTGTACTAGTGGGGCCTCAAGACGTTGATGTAAAATAGAAACGTAGATAATGATGGCAGAAAAGGACCAAACGGTCCATCCAGCAAGCTTATGGTAGCATCTGCTGCACTATACAAGTCACCCCCTTACTTAGTTTCCCAAGCCATGAAAGTCAGGGCCCTTGTTGGCTGCTGTCTGAGTCCAATTCCCTGTTACCTCTTGTCGTTGAAGCAGTGAGCAATAATGGAGTTGCATCAACAGTATGAAAGCTTATTGGTTAAGGGTAGTAACCACCACGTTAACGAGCTACCCTCATGCACTCTTTTCTTCATTTCTATCCTCTAGCCTTTAGGGATCCACAATGTTTATCCCATGCCCCTTTGAAATCTTTCACAGTTCTTGCTTTCACCACCTCTTCCGGAAGGGCATTCCAGGCATCCACCACCTCTCTTTCCATGAAGAAATATTTCCTGTCATTGGTTCTGAGTCGTCCTCCCTGGAGTTTCATTATGTGACTCCTAGTTCTACTGATTTCTTTCCAATGGAAAAGGTCCGTCAATTGTGCATCATTAAAACCTTTCATGTATCTGAAGGTCTGTATCATATCTCCCCTTCAACCTCTCCTTTATAAGTCATTTTATGGAAATCCCCCACCATTTTTATCGCTATTCTCTGAACTGCCTCCATCCTGTCTCTGTCCTTTTTGAGATACAGTCAATGCAACTCTTATGTTCAGATAGATGAGTTTTTAACTTCCTTGTTGTTTTCCCAACATATAGTAGTTTAGAAGGGAAAAAAGCACATATATCACAAATTGTTTCACAGTCAGATATATATCTCAAGTCATATTTGCATCCATTTGTAGCATAATGAGACCAAAAATAAGTTGACCGCAGCTCCTGTGTTCTCCCTACTTGATAGTCTCATGTGTACCTTTATCAACAAACATTGGAGGAACCAAAAAATCCAGAGAACTTCGACATTCTGTGTAGGCAAAACAAATTGGTACTCTAAAATATCGACATAAAGACAATATTTCCCAATGTTTATGCACAATTGACACTATCCGGCCAGAAAGCATCAAGAACCGAAGTGGGCATATTATCCCTGTGGGGTTAGACCTTTCTTTATTCCTAAATTGTAGTAATGATTTGCAGTCAGAAAACCATGCACACTTATAGGCATGTCAAATCACCAATACAGGATAACTATGCTGAATGGATCAATCAGAGAGAGCATGAGCTTGATTTTTAAATTCCTTCAATTGAGAACAAAAACATCGAAGGAACCATGAGAGAGGATGATTGTATCTTAGATGTTTCAGATGAAAGCTAGAAATATGTAAACCTGTATTTCTCTCTATTGGTTTCCTGAATAACGTAGTAAAAAAAATCCATTAGTAGCTTTCATGAAAGAAATAGCTGTAAAATCATATTGAAAAGATAACTTAATACAGGGATTATGTTAGTTTAACTAATCCAAAAATTCTTGTAACAGTGGCAGAGATCCTTTTCATAAAGAAACCTATCTGTTGTAGCTCTTTGAAAATAAGAATGCTTAAAGCCACTGGCTGTAGAGAAAGGGTTTTTATTAAAATGCTATAAAATAATATAAATCTTTATCTTTATGGAGAGACAGTGTCATGCAAAGCACTAGCAGAAACTCCCTCACAAATGATTTTATTGGTAAAGCATTATGTAGAATTTCAGTTGTATATTTCTAACCCCTAATTGTCAACATTTCTGTGATTGTTTATTATAGAAAACCAATCTGAATGACTATATGGAATTTAATTCTCATCTCAAATGTAAATGTTTTCTTACAAGGCTGCAAATTCTGTCAAATTGTGTTCTAAGAATATTTTCTATAATCTTGGATGGAATGTAAACTGATCTCATCCCTGTTTTTAAATAGAATGTCAAATAACCTCATATTGTATAATTTTTGCTAAGTTCAAAATGTTCTACAGCCTTGTAGCTCAGCATCTTTATCTAGCTTATAGTATCTGACTATCTATATAAACAACCTCTAGTTTGTGGCACAAATGACATGTTACAATGTTAACTTGTTAGCAATTTATAAAGACTGCTTATAAAAAATCAAAAACTTAGGAGAACAGGAATAATGATTTCTTGTGTGACATGTCAAAAAGTGTTTCACTGAGACTGATGGCCTATGAATACCCATATCAATCCCCCCTTTTTGTAATTTTTATGGCTACCTATCACATCATCAATAAAACGTTTCCATAAACTGATGAAAGGCAAATACTCACATTGCATTTTGAATTTAGCCATAAACAAATTTAGCTGTGGATGGAGCAAAGATAGTGCTCATTAGGGATGTCCATTCATTCGTTTGCAGTGAAATAGGAAACATTGTCTTTATTTCCTATTTTGTTGCATTTCGGAGGCCTGACAAAACGAAAGGAAAACACACGAAATTTCGTGTGGTTTTCCTATCGTTTTTTGGGGGCGGGAGAAAAGGCACTTAAAAAACAAACAAAAAAAACAACCCCTAAACCCACCCCAACCCTTCGGTAAGTCTGGGAAGGAGTTGGGAGGGGGTGTTATAGGGATGTGCAAAGTGGATTTTCCTGACATTTTGTGAAAATTCGTTTTGGGGTGGCCGAAAAAAAAAATCTGCCCAAACCATGGGAAAACAAAATTTCCCGTGGTGGGCTGATAACGAAGGCCGAACCAAAAAGTTTGGCAGAATCACATCTCTAGTGCTCATTGCTGTTCCAGAGATATGTTTATACAATTGAACATCAAACAGAGAAACATTTTTGTGAGCGTAATCCTGGCTAAAGAAACAATGAATTTGGTAGGAACTTGTACAGGTCTTGACTGCAATTTGAATTACATCTAATATTGTAGAACAATAAGTTCTTTACATATATAGTAATTCTTTTGTATTTTTAAAGAAATATATAATTAAAATAATAAAGAAAGAGAACACAATATTCAGAAACTGATACCAGTGTTTTGGATGTTTATTGATATGTTTTCAGTGATGCATCCCAATTGAAGGTTTTCTAAAATCTAAAAGATCTCACTCAGTCTGAGGTAATAGATACCTGGAGGTAGCTGCTTTGTTTGGTACATGATGCAAGTTATTCAGCTGCTTTTATTTCATTTTTTTCCTTTCTCAGCAGCCTTGGATCTTTCCTCTTTTGTTTTGGTTCTGTACAGTACATCAAGATTTAGGGGTATTCTTTTTTTTTTTTTTTTTTTTTTTTTACAATTCACAGTGTTTTTTGCTTATCTTTGTATTTGATTTCTGATACAAGGTTTGCTTGTTTCTAGCTGTAAAGAGCATAAATAAAGTTTAAAAAAAAAAAGTACCTTGTGTCTAAACATACATGTCCGTTTAGGAAATGCAAAATAGAGGTGTAAAGTAGTGGCATTCTCTCTACACATGTACCTTTTTTTAAAAAATGTAGGTGCAAGCACACACTCGCAGAGCACCTCTCTTTCACATAGCCAAGTCTTTATTTGTTTATAAAAGTACCGTGTGCAGGCACTTTCAGGTAGCAGACAATCCATTTCAGCCAATTTGTGTGTAATTCTCTCTTTTTTTTTTTTTTTTTTTTTTTACACATTTAGATCCTGAGTAAATTTTTGAGAATTTACTCCTTAATCTTGATCAGCTGCTTGTTTAATCTGTCAGCAAAGGGTAACATTTCTTTCTGTATCATTGTTTGAAGATTTCTGAAAAATGTCTCATCCTTTGCTTATTATTAAACCTAGTAAATGGGACGGCTTCCGTGCTGTTTGTAATCAGAAAACCGTGCTTGCTCCATGCCACCATAAACAAGCTGTGAATACAATATAAACAGCTGAAAAGGGACCCTTGGTGAGGAGATTGTAGATGCATAATAAAGGAAAAGCCCAAGACATTAAAGAGTCTATGTTCTAAAGTACATTAACATTGGCCATTAACATGCATAAATATTTATCAAGCATATTAATGGCTAATGTTAAAGAGATGCAAATAACATCAGATGGTAAAAGTATGTGTGCATTGCATACAGATGGTAATGCAAAAACTTAACTATACTTCCCAGACATGCAGCTAAGTGTTTTGCATGCATACATCTGCATCGCATTTTGCATGTTTTGTACATTTTTATGCTGCATTAATAGGTAATGAGCTATTTGGCATGTTTTTACATCAAATTATCTCATTAGCATAGATTTTACATTAATCGTGGCACAAACTACTTTGTGCTGTTAATGCACTAAGTACTAGTTTGCATTACTCAATGTTAACTGCTTGTGATGGATAATGCAAGCATTTAACATGCTTTAGTGTGAATACATTCACATGCTTTGCAGATTGCTTCCTTAATTTGTTGGTTCCTAAAAGAAAGTTGTATTGGCAGAAGACCCACAGTGGGAGAAACCAATCCAGTCAACAGAGCTGCTGACTGGAACGTAGCAAGTAACTCAGGATTTCTGACACTTTTTTTTATTTTTTTGGTATCTAGAGGCTCTAGCCAACTTAGATTCCCTCGATGAGCCACGATTTTCATAAAATAATTTAAGAAGGGAATCCTGTGAGCCCCCTACAGCACGTTGCTCTTACTTTTGTCAGGATGAGCACATTGGATTGTTTTCAGACAGACTTCCATCTTCTCTCCCTGATGCACTAATTGGTAAATTACTGAGAGCAGCCACCCCATCAGAAAGGTGATTTAATTATTAGCATCTGCAAACCCTCTCCCAGGGTTTGCAGTGTTTAGTTAGTAATTTATTGAACGTCCTAATGCTTTTAAGAGTATGCCTTTTAATTTTCTTTTTTTTAAATGAGGGAAAATAAAGGAATAGGTATACCACCTATGCCAACTGGTGTGATGTTGGCTAGAAATTTACCATTCTATATAAGGATTAGAAATTGGTTGAGAAACAGAGTAGTGGTATATGAATTTATGAAGTTCCCTTTGAGGAAAGAAGGATTATCAGTGGTGTGCCACAGGGACCAGTCCGAGGTCGAGTTCTTTTCACTATTTTCATAGTTAGATGAAAAGGGTTAGAAGCAAAGATGTGTCTGTTTGCATTGCAGATGATGCTAAGATCTGCAACAGGGTAAACATTCCAGATGGAATAGACCAGATGAGGTTTTATGTAAGAAAACGTGTGGTCAAGTGCTTGGTAGCCAAGATTAAGTGCCAAAAAAAAGCATAGTCGTGCATTTTTGGGTGCAAAAATCCAAAAGAGCAGTACATGATGGGGGATGACTTACTGATGTGAAACGAACAAAAAAAAAAGATCTTGGGCAATTTTATCTGCTGATGATTTCAAGAATGCAAAATGAGCTGACAAGGCAGTGGCCAAAGCCAGAGCAATGCTAGAGTATAGAGGGCAGCAGCTCCCAAACTGTGGGTCATGACCCAAATGGGGTCATAGAAACATTTAATGAGGTCGCAAGTGGGTTCTGGTGGAATTTAAGAGACAGCCACTTCCCCCAAGCTGCCTTTTAAGGTGGGCGACCCGGTGGAGTGGGGAATAAATCGCACTGAGCAATGAGACAGCGGAGTCTGAGAGCAGCAAAGTAATTGTTAATCAGCATCTCTTCTGGGCTGCCAATAAGAAAATGGCTTACATCTGGACTCTTCCTGGCGGGAAATGGAGGCTGTGGAGTACTGGAGATGCAGATACCTTGTAACTCTGGCAAAAGCTGTGGAGACCCTGCAGGCTGGCTCATTTATTTATTTTTATATACCGAATTTTTCATGCGAACATATCAAACCGGTTTACAGTAGCTAACAAATATTTATTTTAAAATATTTGCATTTCCAAAAGAGAAAAGGAAGTAAATACATAGTTTCATAATATAAATAAAATAATAAACAAAATAAATATTATGATTATTTAGTTTACTAAACTGATAGAGAGGCAGTATAGTAAGAGCAGAGATAATCAATTCAAAAAATATACATTACCTTGATATATATTCAGTAGTCTGAAATCGTTAAGTTAGTAGCTCCTGTTAGGCTTGTTTAAATAGCCATGTTTTAATGCCCTTTTTAAATAGTTTAATGTCTGTTTCCAATCTTAGTTCCTGTAGAACAGAATTCCAAAGTTGGGGCCCAGCATAGTAACATAGCGGTTGATTTTTAACAAATGCGCACAGAAAGGTTCCCAGCACGCGCCCATGGATGTGGCTATTTTATAATGTGCGTGCACGTTACAAAATACAGTTCCCGCGCGCACATGCATGCTGGATTTTAATATCTTCATGCTCATGTGTGGGTCAGGACTCACGGGGGGGGGGGGGGGGGGCGCAGGATTTTAAAAACCAATGCACGGCGATGCAAATAGGCCTTTCCCAGTTCCCTTGGTCCACTCCAATTAGGAAAGTTCCCTCCCGCTCCACTCCGTATCCCCCTAACCCCTACCTAGCTAGTCTAATTTTTTTTGTTTTTAATACTTGCTGCTCCTTTTGGAGCAGAACTAACTTCCGTGCACCAGCCGGCTGTCCCAGATGGCTACCCTCCTGGCCCGCCTGTTTTCGTGGCTCAGCAGTTCTGCGCGTACCAGGAGATACGCGCGTGGCCGGGCCCTTTCTAAAATGCACTCGGCGTGTGCAGCGCCCAGCCATGCGCTTATCCCCTGGTATTTGTGTGCACAGGCCATTGAAAATTTGGGCGATAGTGAATAACAGCAGGTAGAGACCAAAATGGTCCATCCAGTCTGCCCAACAAGTTTTCTAGGGTAGTAACAACTGCCGCGCCATGCAGGCTACCCCCAAGCAAAAATGTAAACTTTTAGATGCAATAGAAAAATTACCCCATTTCTTCATTTCCGTTCTCTAGCCAGCAGGGATCCTCGGTTTGTCCCACACCCTTTTGAATTCCATTACCATTCTTGACTTCCCCACCTCGTCTCCCACAGGAGCTACAGAGACTGCATGGGTTGGGATCCTTCCCATGTGTGGGAGCTGTAGAATTTGCACAGTCTGGACCCTTCTTGCGAGGGATATGCTCTTAAAGCATTGATCCCCCTCTCCACACCTCCCAGAAGACCTGGAGCAGTGGGCTTAAAAGCAAGGCGGAACAGGTTTACAGCAGGGGGGATCAGTGTTTGCTCCTGCCTCCCTCCCCTCATGCTTGGTGCAGCAGGAGAATAACTGGGGTGAGCTATCAGCACTAGGACTGCATTAGAGGTACAAAGGGACCTGGGGTGCTATGGAGAGGTGTAACAGAAGTTGCAGCCTGTTTGCTTACAAGCAGCAGAATCTGGGGAACAAGGTTTGCTGTGTGTGTGTGGGGTGGGGGGGGGGGGGTTGAAAGTGAAGAACAGGGGGAGGTGTGGGGGGAGAAAAAGAGGAGATCAGCTGGAAGAGGAATAGGTTCAGAGATGTGATAAGCTGGAGGGGGCAGGGAGTACCTTGGATGACAATGACTTTAAAAGCATAAGAGTGGGACCACCTCCTACTTCCCAGTTGTAGAATTGAGTAGGAGCTCCTTGACGATATCTCCTCTATCAGTGGAAGAGGCTAGGTCCTCTGGGTCAAGCAAACAAAAAACTAAGAAAAAAATGCTCTGTGGAGCCAGCAGAGCACACCACTATACTGAGGCATGTTCTCCAGGGAGAGGACATCATTTGTAGTTGCCAGTTTAAGCAAAGAATACATTGGGAACGTCTGCTTCTGGGCCTGGACCTGGTCCATTGCAACTGAAACCTGGTGTCAGGCCAATAATCTGTTACTTTCTCTTCTGGGATGTATGCAGCTGTCCAGTGGTGGTTATATAAGAACACCTTACTCATTTGCTCAATATGCATAGTACAAGTTTCCAGAGGGAAGAAGCTAGAGCTTGTGTATACCTTCTTGATTTGGAAAAAAATTGAAAAAAAAAAAGTATCTCCAGATATATATATTGATATATATGATTGGGAAAAAAAATTTTCAAATTTTTTTTTCAATTTTTCCCAATCATGAAGGTACTGTGTATACACATGCTCTAGCTAGAGAGAGACTACAAATCTGTAAACATTTATTTTTCATCATTTCATACTTGGAATAAGGATCTCTTCAATTTTCAAGATTTAAAATAATTTATTAAGTTATCAATCAAACAATTCATTAGGTAGTAAACAAATATTTAATAATTGCTTTAATGCTTCATGACAGATACTTTTTCATAGTTTTTAAGTTGGCACAACAGTCAATCAGAAAGTCTGCACAGATTTGTTAAATTCACAGATACTATTATAGGCTAATTCCAGATTATCATCAATTCTCTGATCTCAATTTAATTAGGAGTTGGTTTGTTTTTCTCACCATATTGATAAACAGTCGGTGGTTGAAATCTGCAGTCTCTCTCGCTCTCGCTCTCCATTGGCAAAGAACCTTTGTGCTGGGTAAAGAATGCTCAGCGCCTCCAGGCAGAGGTTCCTGATTAGTTGCTGTTTCCAGGCACTGGCAGGGATACAAGTTTGGTCACAGGAGCAAAGATGTAGCCTTTGTGTAGAAATCTTCTGCTTATTTGGTGCTGGCTCTCGGGTGTTGATGAAGCTGCTCTCGATGGAAGGGCGGCTCTGCTATTGGCGAGCTCCTACGTTCTTTGCTGTCACTTTATCTTGGTGAACAAGGCATATTGCATGCATATGGATGAGGGCCAAGCATAGATCTTAATTGGATGACTCTCACTTTATTATATAAAAGTGAGGAGTCCTTCTTTACGTATGTGACTGCATGGTCTTAGAAATGCTTAAAGTTAAGTAGTGTACAGTCTGTTTCCAATTTCTTTGTTTCAGGCAAGTCTAGATGTAGACAGTTTGAGGCCTTGTCAAAATGTATAATCTTATTCTGTGATGTCTGCATTTTCTAAGTTTTAAGACGTAATGGAAAAGCCAAATATTTTGCTGTTTTCCATCTTTGTTTGGTTCAGAGAAAATGACTCTTGGCCTAACTCAAATCTGTGACATATTGTGCCTACATATTCTGTGTTAAATTAAGTAGACGTATGTCAACATACTTATACTGGCCAAAAATTGGCCATGTTGATATGATTATATCTACATTTGTATATCAAATAAAGAGAACTTTCTTTTTTTTTTTTTTTAAATTTATTTGTATTTCTTCTCAGTCCTTTTGAATATTTTCTTATGCCTCTGAAACATTTTCTGGATATATATCTAGGAGGCACTGTTGCTTTAAGAGTTTAGAAATCAGCCCTTCAGACATGAACATCATCAACATTATTGATTTACCATCAAGACCTACCCACTATCTGGTAGATTTAGTTTGTTTTGGGTTTATTTTCATCTATAAGTATTTATTTGGAAAATGCAGCTGTGAATAACTTGTGATACAGTATCCATGTTAAATTATCAAAATTTGTAGTAAATGTAAAGTAAAAGACTATTCGAAATAAAATGGTGTTCTGCAAATTCATTTTAAGAAGGAAAAATTGAGACCTTTTTCCATGATAAAACAGAATTGATAGACTTACTGTATTTTTTAATGTATTTTAGATACTTAATTTTGAAAATGTTAATCTGCTGTTAAATGTTGTGAATCTCCCAGAGTTGTTGGCAGAGTAATTTATATGTAAATTAAATAAAACTAAATGATGTATTAACCTGTGATGGGCTCTGTGGGAATGACCGGGTAACATGATATATTTTTCTAGTGATATTGCTCCATTTGCATATTATGCACCTTGCATTTATAGGCAATGTTTTGTGGTAAAGCTTGCACAAAATCGCAGACTTTATCGCAAAACAATTATGTGCACCCAAGGTGTAGCTAAGTTTTTTGGGTTTTTTTGCACAAAATGTGTGCAATATTTAACTCCGCAGACATAAGTAATGAACTTGCATGATTTTTCAGGGCATTATCTGTTTTTTTTTTTTTGCATTCACAAATGCAAAATATCCCACATTAAATATGCCAATAATTCGTTAGTGGCACTTTTATCCCTGGTTATCACGTTTGCAAACACAGGTTAGTACATCTGCCACTACATCACTTTTACTTTCTACTCATAGAAGTCATTAGAATATGCAGAATACTAAGGCAAAAACCCCTTGCATATAAAACATTGTAGATATCAGCCAGGCAATACTATGGCATCTATGGCTTGAAGTACAGTACATTTGGGAGGCTACCACAGATGGCCAAAAAAACAAAATGCCACCTGCAATATATCTTTATTTTAGATTGTTATAGTCTGCTTTTTGGCACTTTAAAGCAGATTACATTCAGGAACTGTAAGCATTTCCCTGTCCCCCAGAGAGCTTACAATCTTAAGCTTGTACTTGAGGCAATGGAGGGTAAAGTGACTTGCCCAAGGTCACAAGGAATGACAGTGGGACTTGAAATTTTACTGTGGTATGCACTAAAGAAGCTTTATTTTAGGGCCCAAACGTCTGGTTAGTGCTTAAGAGAACCTTGTGTAGTGCTAGGCCTGTGGTGGTGTCCAGTATTCATTACTCTCTCATTTAGATTATATTCATCCATGTTCTGACTGTCATATTATACAGAACCCAGACCAATTGGAAAGCTGCCGATGTCTCATTTCTCATGACTGCCAACTTTCCCATATAATAAACTTTATCCATTCTTTGTTTGAAGGTATTCACAGTCAGCGCTGCTTCTCGTCTCCAATGAGTAGCTATTTCACATCTGGCTGCTACTAGTATTTGGACCATTAATTTCATTTGGTGGTATTGATGGTAAATACTTTAACCCTGGCTTCAAAAAGGTAACATCAAGGAAAACCTTTTGAACCCTTTCCCAAAAAGAATATATTTTCTCTCATTCCCACATATACAGTATGCCAAAAAGGACCCACAGAGACACAGCTTCACCAACACAATTCAGAAACATTGGGATGCATTTTGGGCAGTCTATATGTTACTAAGTACCATCTATACAATACTTTGTAACTATTTTCAGCTATCAAAGTTGAGAGAACTTTTTCTAGCCCATGCAAAACATTTGTCCCATTCATTCTCTACCAGTTCCACCCAAATCTGTTTCCCCACTCCTGAAAATGGTTCACCTTTATTGCTCAACCCTGATAAAATCAACATAAATCTTGGAAATTAGCCTCTTATCAGTACCCCGTTTCGTACATAGCACTTCAGAATCAGTAAGAGGCCTCTTAACTCCTTGAAATATCTGTTTTAGTTAGAAAATGCTTAACTTGAATATATCAATATCTACCCTTTTTCTGTTCTGTTTCCTTGCCAATACTTCACATTCAATAACCTTATTATGATGGCAGAATTGTCCCAGAGTCTTTAATCCCTTCCTGGCCCAAAGCCTAGCCACAGGGTACAGTGTGGCACCCAAACTAACACTTCTGTTGATTCCAACTGCACCTGCAGCAAACCCTTTCTATGGCTTCCCAATATCTGACAAATATGAGCAATAAATGGGTTATCTATATATGTCTCCACCATTTTCTTGGATGGGCGTCCAAATGTCTGACAATTTTCATCTCCTATCAAATTTTGCTCTAAAGCATCTCCTGCTCCTGCCAACTCCCAAATAGCTTTCAATTGAGCAACTGTATAATATAGCTTAAAACAAGGGAATTGGTGAATTGAGTCCCTTAAAATTTAATAAGATTTTTACATGCGCCATTGCAATAGCAACATCCAGCTGAACACTCAAATTAAGACATTGCCCATCATAACTTCCCTGTCCCTTCCTCTCTTCTTCTCCCTCCCATTTCCCCTGTATACCCAGCAGTAAGTCACAAGAGGAATGACTCTCCTTCCACAAGCCCATCTCAAATTTCAAAATTCACATAATAGCTACGAAATCAATATAGTTCTTCCTTATAACATTTTGCACCTATTACCTGAAACATACTAGTATAGTTTTCTTAACTCTACACACAGTTTTTTATTAGTTATAACAAAAAACAATAACATTACAGAGACCACTTCACCCCCATTTTACTGAAACCATATCTGCATTGTTATCCCATGGTGGAAGCTTTCTATCAGAGCTTCTCTGCAGCCATCTTCTTCCTTTACCAGCCATCTGGTAAATAAGACATTATTCTTTATTTTGTCATTGAAATTGTTGAAATGTGAACTGAAGTGATTAGTAACTTTGTTACCTGAACTGCGGTATATAAAACTGTTAAATAGATTTATTTATTTATTTATTTATCTGCCATTTAGGTCTTTATTTTCCTTTTGGGTTGTACTTTGATAGCTTGGGAAGGTTATTATTATGCAATGTTTGCCTCTTTCAGGAAGTCAGCTCCTTCCTCTTGAGTCTTAATTTTCTACGTATGTCCTTCAATAGCAAATGCCAAGCCACCTGGGAAAAGTCAACTTGATTGCCTCGCTGCTCCCGGTTAACTGAAGCACCACAGAAAAAGGCGCCAGAAATGTTTATTCCCTGTAACCAATGGCGAAGCAGCAATTCAAACTGCTGCTGTCTCCATGAGTTACCACCCCCTCCCCCATTCCTATTAACTCTCTCCTCGCTCTGCTTGCTCCTTGTTACACTTCACAGCGTGAGACAAGCTCACACTGTTTCTCTATATTTCCATCTGTCAGTGCTTCAGTGACTGATCTCAGATCGTGCCTTTTTTGTAGTCAGTGAAGGTAAATCATAAAATGGATTCTATGTTTCTAGCTTTCTACTTCGCTGCTTCTTTCAAAGTGAAGTAGTGTAAACATGCACTGATGTTGCAAGGTACATTTCCTCTAGCAGGGCAGAGTGCGATCAGCCCTATTACCTCCTCAAGAGGCTGAGCAGCAGGCTTGTCATTATTTAAAATAAGTGCACAAACTGACTTCATCACTTCTATGCTATTGCCATTTTGTTCAGTTTCAGGATTACCTTGGATACGAATATTATTTCATCTAGAACAGTTTTCCATATCCTGAAGCTTATCAACGAGGTCTCCTGTGTCTCGAAGGATCTTTTACATCCAGCATCATTTGGCCCAGTTCATTCATCTCCCACCTGAGCTTGCTAATTGCACCACCTCAGTCTTAATATTCTTTTTTCACTTTTTTTAAAACCAGTGAGCATTTCAGTTCTTGTTAAGCTACCTGCGACCTCACTTTCGGCAGCTTCTCCATCTGTGGCATCTGTTCCTCCTATGTGCGCCATGTTGTTCCCACGGCTCTCCTTGCCACTGCTTGTGCTCCCAGAATATGAGAACTCTTTTAAATCAACGGCATTCTTTTGCATGGCCATCGCTCCGAGTTGCCTTCAGCTGCAATTGTTTGGGTTTTTGCCTCGAAAATAAGTACTATTGAGTTTTGGGGGTTTTTGGTTGTTTTTTTTTTTTTACAGGCTACCCTTGGAGCTCTCAGATCAGGTGACGTCACTTTCTCTTTATTTTAAAATATTTTTAACCTGCACTCATCTTTTTCTCGAGGTGGCTTACAAAATAAAACATTCATAATCATAATAGTACATATAGACAATATATAAATATAGGGCAATAGGTATGCGGTGCTTGGAAAATTATCTGGTTACATTATAGGCATGCGAGAATAGGAATGTTTTTAAGGATTTCTTGAACATTTTAATGCAGGAAATATTCTTGGGGAGGCGTCAGGAATGGAATTCCATAAGAGGATCCTGCCACCAAAAATACTCTTACAGATACCATCCAGTCTTGTAGTCTTTAATGCAGGAACTTCTAATAGGCTTTGAGTCAATAATCTTAATTATCTGAATATATAGTTGAGGAGTGGTACTAGTATTAAGCCATACTGATGAATCATTGTAAATTAGGTTGTGAGTTAGAGTGAGAATCTTATATTGTATTTTGTGGAATTGGAAGCCAATGAATTTCAAATAAAACAGGTGTAATATGGTCTCTGGGGTGTGTTCCTGTCAGAATTCTTGAAGCAGTGTTCTGGATTACTTTCAAAGAACGTAAAACGTTTGCTGGTAGACCATTTACAATGAATTATAGTAATTTAGGTATTCAGTACTGAAGATTGCAATTCTGAATGGAAGTCTTGATGTTCAGTTAATGGCTTCAGTTTCTTTAGTAAATGTAACTTAAAAAGAGATGATGGTGATACAATCTTTGAGATTGCTTTTGCATGGATAACTGTGACTCAAGCAGGATCCCGAGGTTTCTTGTCTGATGAACAATTGTAATGCAGTTTCCCTGGAAATTAAGAAATGATAGGATATTCAAACAGTGATTTTTTTTTTCCAGGCAAAAGTAAAATTTCAGTCTTGTTAATGTTGAGTTTAAGCCAATTGTGTGCTAACCATCGACTAACAGAATTAATGCATAATGAAACAAAGCACAGGGGCTGATGCAATATTTTGGCGCAGAAAGTGGGTGCTGAACAGTCAGCACCTGCTTTCTTAACACACCCCCAGGCGCCATGCAATATTTAAATTAGGGGGTCGCATTAGCAAGGAGGCACAAGGGCCACAGGAGAGCCCGAGTGTGTCGGCCCACCGCCGGTTAGGAAAGCAGAAGCCGAGTTTATCGGTGTCTGTTTTCCTAATCACCACACAGTCAGGGGTTCAGAAAACCAGACGCTTCTCAATTGAGCATCAGTTTCCTGCACCTGACTGCCGACGCTTTTTAACTTTTTTTTTTTTTTTTAAATTACTTTAGTTTTTCCTCCTAATTAATATCGCAATGATATTAAGTAGGAAGCAGTACAGAAAAGCAGTTTTTCCTGGTTTAAGGAGCACTCAGCTATTAATGCCTGCTCCAGGCAGGCGTTAATTTCTGATCACTAAATGTGCGTCCTAGACACACTTCTTCTTTTTTTTGCATAGGGAGTAAATAGCTAATTGTCTCATTCACGTGCATTTGCATGTGATGAGCACTATTGCATAAGGGGATTAGTTAGCGCCCCTACAACCCGCGTCCAACTGCGGGTTAACAGTGCCCTTAGCTGAGTGCACTGTATTGCATCAGCCCCTCAAAGTGTTTTGCCCAATCAGTATTATAGGGGATGAAAAGTTGGATGTCATCTGCATATATTTTATAGTTTACATCTAAGCAGACCAGAATTTTACAGAGTGTGGCTATGTATACATTAAATAATGTGGATGATAGCGCAGACCCTTGAGGTATACCAGACGAATTGGTAACCCAGTCAGAATGAGCAGAAACAATTTTAATATGTTGTATCTGTTCAGCTAAGTATGAAGTGAACCATTCTAGCATGATACAGTCTGCCTATTGATTTTAATATAGAAAGGAGGATGGAGTGGTCTAAAGCAGTGGTTCTCAACCTTTTTTCGGCCGGGACACACCTGGCAGATGGTTCTCACATGCGTGACACACTGAACATGTGACCGTCACGGGACAAAATGTAAATATACATTCTGCATCCTCAGGAACCACGTTGACCCCCAAAAATGGGTGCAGAGCAGAACTAGGGCATTACCCATACAGCTCACCATACAAAAAAGATATTCTGGATCTGATGACATCTCAGTAAAAGCAAAACAAACTCTCTTTACTGGCAGGCACAATACCCCTCCTTATGAAAAGACAGTAATTTACCACTACAAATATTTACCACCTCCTATTGGGAAAACAGAGCAAGCCAAGCTGCTATAGATACCCACTTAGAAATAATTGTAAAACTATACTAATAAATGTTACAAAACAGCTGATGAACAGAATAACATCCAACAATTAAAAACTCATAAAAATTAATAAAAATTGTCTAAATATCAAAATATTTCAAAACAGCAGACACATCACATAACACCCAATAATTAAAATGGCAATCAATCAAGAAAAATAAACTTAAAAAGCTGCCTTTACTTACCCTCTCCAGCAACTCTCCTACTCCTTTCCCTTGCAGACCAATAGCACTCACTAGAAGCAGCAGTGGCTGCTGAAGCTAGGTCCTCACAGTCCTCTTCCTTAAGGCCCACAACCAGTGACAACCAGTCTCTGTCTCACACAGACTAGTAACTTCCCTAACTAGTATCTCTTCCTCACACACACATACCAGTCACCTCCCTGACCAGTCTCTCTCAATCACACACATGCTCTGTCACTTACATACAATCTCACACATATTCTGTCACTTACAACCACACACACTGCCACTCATGCACCCATTTTACCACACACACTGCCACTCATGCACCCATTGTACCACACACACAAGCTCTCACTCATGCACCCAGGCACCCATTCTACCACACGCACACAAAGCTGCCACTCACGCACTCAGGCACCCATTCTACAACAGGCACACAAGCTCTCACTCATGCACCCATTCTACCACAGGCACACAATCTCTCACTCATGCACCCATTCTACCACAGGCACACAAGCTCTCACTCATGCACCCAGGCACCCATTCTACCACACTCGCACACAATCTCTCACTCATGCACCCATTCTACCACAGGCACACAATCTCTCACTCATGCACCCATTCTACCACACTCACACACAAGCTCTCACTCATGCACCCATTCTACCACACTCACACACAAGCTCTCACTCATGCACCCATTCTACCACAGGCACACAATCTCTCACTCATGCACCCATTCTACCACAGGCACACAAGCTCTCACTCATGCACCCAGGCACCCATTCTACCACAGGCACACAAGCTCTCACTCATGCACCCAGGCACCCATTCTACCACACTCACACACAAGCTCTCACTCATGCACCCAGGCACCCATTCTACCACAGGCACACAATCTCTCACTCATGCACCCATTCTACCACAGGCACACAAGCTCTCACTCATGCACCCAGGCACCCATTCTACCACACTCACACACAAGCTCTCACTCATGCACCCATTCTACCACAGGCACACAATCTCTCACTCATGCACCCATTCTACCACAGGCACACAAGCTCTCACTCATGCACCCATTCTACCACACTCACACACAAGCTCTCACTCATGCACCCAGGCACCCATTCTACCACACTCACACACAAGCTCTCACTCATGCACCCATTCTACCACAGGCACACAATCTCTCACTCATGCACCCAGGCACCCATTCTACCACACTCACACACAAGCTCTTACTCATGCACCCATTCTACCACAGGCACACAATCTCTCACTCATGCACCCAGGCACCCATTCTACCACACTCACACAATCTCTCACTCATGCACCCAGGCACCCATTCTACCACACTCACACACAAGCTCTTACTCATGCACCCATTCTATCACAGGCACACAATCTCACATGGAGCTTCTTCTCGTTGTTTGGCCCAATAAGCCTGGCCTCCACTTCTCAGCTGCCTCTGGCCTGACCTCTCACGGTGCACAGGGTCTCTCCGTCTTCAGCCGCCGGCAATGATGCACAGCATCTCTACGTTCTTCGGCCACGCTGGCCTCGGCTTGCAGCGTCTCTTCTTTCTTCGGCCCCGCTGGCGTCGAGGTGCAGGTCTCTTCATTCTTCGGCCCCGCTGACGTCGGGGCGCAGGTCTCTTCATTCTTCGGCCCCGCTGACTTCGGAGCACAGGTCTCTTCATTTTTTGGCCCCGCTGGCGTCGGCGCGCAGGTTTCTCCACTCTTCAGCCACCGCCGGCGGCGCGTGTCTCTTCATTCTTTGACCCCGCTGGCGTCAGCGCGCAGGTCTCTTCATTTTTCGGCCCTGCTAGCATCGGGGCGCAGGTCTCTCCGCTCTTCAGCCGCCGGCAGCGGCGCGCAGCGTCTTTTCTTTCTTCGGTCCCGCCGGCCTGGCCTCCAGCGGTGGCGCGCAGCATCTCTCCATTCTTCAGCCCCTCCCCTGGGGAGAAGGGAAGCACAAGCAGGGCAGTGGAACACCGGGAGCCGCGACACACCTGCCGATGCTTGGCGACACACTGGTGTGTCGCGACACACCGGTTGAGAACCACTGGTCTAAAGTATCAAATGCTGATGATATGTCCAGTAGCACCATAACATAATCAGTATTGGTATCAAATCTGCATATCATGATATAGGATGAAAGAAGCAAAGTCTCTGTGCTAAAACCTTTTCTAAATCCATGTTGATGTGGATCAATTGTCATCCAGAAAATCGTAAATTGATCCAAGACTATTCAAGTTTCATCAAGGATGGTAGAGAGGATATTGGTCTGAAATTTGAGAAATTTGTCTAGATTACATTTTTGTAGTATTGGTCTCAGTGATGCCTTGTTAAAGTGTAGTGGTTACTATACCTAACATTAGTGGTTAGTTTACAATATCTGAAATTCATTGAGAAACTTCCTGCCTTGCAATTTTTAGTTCAGCTCTTGGACATCGCATAAAGAAAAGAGGAATTATATTCAGACAACAACCAACAAGGACTGAATGGCATGAGTGTAGCTTGCTTATTGCAGCAGTTACTACCCCTAACCAATTAAGCTAGATACTTCACTTATTTGCAGTTCCAGCATAAGAACATAAGAAAATGCCATACTGGGTCAGACCAAGGGTCCATCAAGCCCAGCATCCTGTTTCCAACAGTGGCCAATCCAGGCCATAAGAACCTGGCAAGTACCCAAAAACTAAGTCTATTCCATGTAACCATTGCTAATGGCAGTGGCTATTCTCTAAGTGAACTTAATAGCAGGTAATGGACTTCTCCTCCAAGAACTTATCCAATCCTTTTTTAAACACAGCTATACTAACTGCACGAACCACATTCTCTGGCAACAAATTCAAGAGTTTAATTGTGCGTTGAGTAAATAAGAACTTTCTCCGATTAGTTTTAAATGTGCCCCATGCTAACTTCATGGAGTGTCCCCTAGTCCTTCTACTATCCGAAAGAGTAAATAACCGATTCACATCTACCCGTTCTAGACCTCTCATGATTTTAAACACCTCTATCATATCCCCCCTCAGTCGTCTCTTCTCTAAGCTGAAAAGTCCTAACCTCTTTAGTCTTTCCTCATAGGGGAGTTTTCCATTCCCCTTATCATTTTGGTAGCCCTTCTCTGTACCTTCTCCATCGCAATTATATCTTTTTTGAGATGCGGCGACCAGAATTGTACACAGTATTCAAGGTGCGGTCTCACCATGGAGCGATACAGAGGCATTATGACATTTTCCGTTTTATTCATCATTCCTTTTCTAATAATTCCCAACATTCTGTTTGCTTTTTTGACTGCCGCAGCACACTGAACCGACTATTTCAATGTGTTATCCACTATACCTAGATCTCTTTCTTGGGTTGTAGCACCTAATATGGAACCCAACATCGTGTAATTATAGCATGGGTTATTTTTCCCTATATGCATCACCTTGCACTTATCCACATTAAATTTCATCTGCCATTTGGATGCCCAATTTTCCAGTCTCACAAGGTCTTCCTGCAATTTATCACAATCTGCTTGTGATTTAACTACTCTGAACAATTTTGTGTCATCTGCAAATTTGATTATCTCACTCGTCGTATTTCTTTCCAGATCATTTATAAATATATTGAACAGTAAGGGTCCCAATACAGATCCCTGAGGCACTCCACTGTCCACTCCCTTCCACTGAGAAAATTGCCCATTTAATCCTACTCTCTGTTTCCTGTCTTTTAGCCAGTTTGCAATCCACGAAAGGACATCGCCACCTATCCCATGACTTTTTACTTTTCCTAGAAGCCTCTCATGAGGAACTTTGTCAAACGCCTTCTGAAAATCCAAGTATACTATATCTACCGGTTCACCTTTATCCACATGTTTATTAACTCCTTCAAAAAAGTGAAGCAGATTTGTGAGGCAAGACTTGCCCTGGGTAAAGCCATGCTGACTTTGTTCTATTAAACCATGTCTTTCTATATGTTCTGTGATTTTGATGTTTAGAACACTTTCCACTATTTTTCCTGGCACTGAAGTCAGGCTAACCGGTCTGTAGTTTCCCGGATCGCCCCTGGAGCCCTTTTTAAATATTGGGGTTACATTTGCTATCCTCCAGTCTTCAGGTACAATGGATGATTTTAATGATAAGTTACAAATTTTTACTAATAGGTCTGAAATTTCATTTTTTAGTTCCTTCAGAACTCTGGGGTGTATACCATCCGGTCCAGGTGATTTACTACTCTTCAGTTTGTCAATCAGGCCTACCACATCTTCTAGGTTCACTGTGATTTGATTCAGTCCATCTGAATCATTACCCATCTGAATCATTACCCATGAAAACCTTCTCCATTACAGCACTGCTCTCTACATCAACGGCGGGGGTGGAAGGTAACTAGAACCAAAAAGTTACTAATAAGGGCCAAGAGTAACAGATAAGTATGAGAAAAAAAAAGTGTGAAAGCTCGCTGGGCAGACTGGATGGGCCGTTTGGTCTTCTTCTGCCTTCATTTCTATGTTTCTATTAAGGGGGAAAGAATTACTCATTTTAGTTAAGGTCTATTGGACTTCCTCAGCAGACACCAGAGTGAAAGAGTCCCATCATATATTAGAGGTGTTATCTGGTATTTCAATGGGAATCAGTAGATATTAGAGGCTATCTTTAATTTTTGTGGTTTTGTCAATGAAAAAATTGGATATTTGATTACAGTATTTGAATGTAGCCAATATAATTCCAAGACATCTTTGGGAGATTAGTGATTTCACTATTTGAAATAGCTCTGCTGTATTGTTACCAGCAGTTGCAATTTTGGATGGGTAGTAGATCTTTTTAGTGACATTGATCTAGGATCTGTTTGTGTAAATAAACATTCCTTTCTGGCATTGTTTTTTTACACTAGCGGCTTTCTAGGTGTCGCAGTTTCCACTTCATTTTGCTTAGTTGTGAGTTGTACCTATGTCCATTATGTTTTCTGGTGACTCGAATAGTTTTCTTTTGGCACAGCCTGGTTCAAAGTGATGCTCATATTATTCCAGTTATTAATTGCTTGTTCAGTATCAGAGGCTATGTCTATAAGCAAAGAGGATACAGTTGTCTTAAATTTGTCTGAATCTTTCTTGATTTCTAAGGGCAGCTGTTTTGTTGGTGGTTTTAGTTGCTTCAAAGCACAATGGAATGAGATCAGGTAGTGGTTGGACCATGGCATAGTTAGAGTTTGCGTCAACCTTGGCATGAGCTAATAGGTCAGGATTTATAAAGCCATGTTTATGTGTTGACAAATCTCCGTATTGTTGCAGTCCTAGTCTGCTCATTGCATCTAAATGCTCAGTTTACTGATTA
Organism: Rhinatrema bivittatum; assembly: GCF_901001135.1. Taxonomy (NCBI): domain Eukaryota; kingdom Metazoa; phylum Chordata; class Amphibia; order Gymnophiona; family Rhinatrematidae; genus Rhinatrema; species Rhinatrema bivittatum. The sequence goes on from NC_042623.1 coordinate 149,327,689, forward strand.
ACATCCTTTTATACACACTCAAATATTGTCTCATGAGAATATTTTAAGAAACTCAGGATGTGTGGAATCAATAACAGGACAACTGGCACTGAGTTCATGCTGAACGAGCATTCATTCTGTCCTGTTGCTGCACTCGCATGCATCCTAACCCCACACCATCATAATGTTAAGCAAAATAACTTTGAGGATAAAAACAGATGCCAGGGATGCAAGCTGGCAAACCTGGTCTGCCATATTTAGCCTTGTGTATGTCCAGGAGCAGTATAATTAAGCTCTTTTTGTTTTAGAGGTAATGCCCTTTGTGTTATGACTGAGCTGATCTCTGCCGCCAACAGGATGAAAGATCTCAGGATCCTGCTGTGCTCTGCTTGTCCATCAGTTTTCTGGGACAGACTTGCTCGGTGAACCCTTACGCCTGGATTTTAAAAGCCTTGTGCATGAAAAATCCGGGCTTTACGCACATGGCCAGGCCTTGCGCGCTCCGAGCGAATTTTCGAAGGGGCCCGGCCACGCGTGTAAAGCCCGGTATGCGCACAAGTGCCAGGCGGCTTCAAAGGGGTGGGAGCTGAAGTAAGTTGTGAAACAAAGGGGGAAAAAAGAAAAAAGGTAGGGTTTAGGGGGTGGGGAGGAGAGGAGAGGGGAAGGGAGGTTAGGCAGGGGGGTAGGGAAGTTCCCTCCCAGTTCGCTCCTTAATTGGAGGGGACTGGGAGGGAACTGGGGAAGGCCGGAATGCGTTGCCATGCAGAAATTGCAAAAGCCATCCGCACATACATGCGTGGATTATAAAATCCGGCGAGCATGTGCATGCGGCCCACGGATTTTCTACCATGTGTGCGCTTGCTATAAAATCCAGAGTCGGCACACGCAAGGGGGTGCACACTAGTGCGCTGAGCCCTAGGGGAACCCCGATGGCTTTCCCCATTCCCTCAGAGGCCATTCCGAAATCGGAGCGGCCTTGGAGGGAACTTTCCTTCTGCCCCCCCCAGCCCTACCTAAATTCCCCTCCCCCCCCCCCCCACACACATTTATTTTGTTATTTATGCCTGCCTCTGGCAGGCATAACTTGCGAGTGCCGGCGCGCGATCACCCTGCACGGCCGCTGTGCCGGAGGCCTCTGTGCCGGAGGCCTCTGTCCCGCCCCTGCCTCTTTCACAAAGCCCCTGGACATGCGCGCATCCTGGAGCTTTGTGCGCGTCGCCGGGCCTATGCAAAATAGGCTCAGCGCGCGCAGGAGCGGTTACGCGCATAACCCTTTTTAAAATCCGCCCCTTGGTTTCTCTTACTTCACAGGAACCTTTTTCCCTCAGACTGACCTCTGTCCTTAGCTTACTATTTTCATCCGTGAGTCTGTCTCTGTAGTCTCGGAACGCGATACATGTCCCCTTCCATTCGTCATCGTCTTATCATGCCACTGCATCTTGCAGAATGGTTCTGATGGTAGTATGTGTAGCCAGAGCAGACTACAAATCGACAAATTTACCTTCACATGTCTTGAAGTAACTGATCCTTCACAATCCACTCAGAGACTCATCGTTCCTCTGTCCTTGAGCATCCCTTCTTTTTTCACCTGTGATTTTTGTAAAGTTGGTCCTGCAGTGCAAGAGGATGTGGATGGAGGCTTTGCAGAGGATTTAAGTCCAGGTAGAAGGGATACATTTAAGAAGCACTTTCCGTGGGCAAGTAAAAAAAAAAAAAAAAAATTATAAAGGCAGAGCCAAACCAGTAGGTCTGATAGAGCTCCATCAGCAAACAGTAAATGGAGCTGGAGATGACATTCAGTGATTACAGCTCCATTTAGTGGAACAAATACAATGTAAAAGCACACAGAAGCCTTCCCATTACCTTTTTAATCAGCTGAAAAGTTGGGTTGAATGTCACAGCATCGCATTTCTGAGCCCTAAGGACAGCCTTTCCTCCGGCTCAAACATTTTCTTAGCCTTCATTATTGATAAAGAGCCCAACACGAGCCAGGGACTTGTCCTAAGCCAAGATCCAACTTTGCTTGATTTGCTTTTATCAAAGGACTGGTTTCACGCTTCGGCAGCTGTGCCAGGTACAATTGGATACTCTCACAGGATAGGGAAACTAGAGGAAAGAATCCCAGATGCTGCAGGAGCAAAGGCACCACCTAAGCAAACAGGAAATAATCAAAGGTTTGTGAAATAATTTTATCCAGGTACAACTGGGGCTAAGAAAAAAAAAGTTTTATTTCGATTAAAACAACCTCCTCTTTCTATTGTTTTATGTTTGTGTCAATGATCCCTGATTTCATATCACCTAAAATCTACATCAGATTTATAAGAACAGAAACACAATTGATCTAGAAATAAAGATGGTAATTGTGTCATGTAGGGAAAAGCAAAAAATGAGGTAAGGCTAGGATTATTGCAGCCTACTCCCTGGCTCCGTTCTCTTTCAGTACTGACCACTGGAGGAATCTAGAGAACAAGCTCGATACATGGCTTGGTAGGCAGCTGTTTGACGCTGGAATCTTATCACTTTTGGGGATGACTTGCTCTCATATCTGGGCAGTGAAGATGATGGTCCCCATAAACAATAGGCATAATCCATAAACTGCATTACTAAAATTCCTTTATTCCTGCTCTGATAATGACATGCAGAATTAGCTTATATAGCAATATCTTAAGATCACATTTCCTCTTGTTATCAGGCAGGGATTAGGTTCTGCCTTATTATTCTTGTCCTTTCTCACACTCATTCTCACATTTGTTTAGTCATTTTTTTACTTTAATATGGACTCTGATATCCATTTTTATGCTAAATTAGAAAGGTCACAAGGTGCATCTATACTGCTCATTTTTGCGGTACCACGAGCTTTCCTTCATCTCCAGCTTTACCTTCACTTCCCCATAACTACAGGTTCTCGGTGCCGGTTTCATGCTCACTTCAGTTTTGACGCTGCTTTGTGTCCACTACTTTCATTGGACGCACCATGATTCCCCGCCCTTCCTGTGAAGAACTGATTCCTTAGGTTACTCCTAATTCTACCTTTCAGCCTCACTCTCTTGTTTTAGAACTTTCTTTCCATTGAAATCACTCATTCCTTGCCCAGAGTCGTTTATTGCATTAGTATATTGTGTTTACTTAGTTTACTGTCTTGCTTAGAAATGCTTCACAGCATGTACAGATTGTAATCTTGGTTTTGTATTTTTATTATGTATGTTTTAATTTTGTGAACCGCTTGGTTAATTTATTTTACAGGCGGTATAAAATGTTTAAACAAGATCTTTGGAGCTATTTCAATTAATGTCTCTCTCATATCCCCACTCCCTCCTCTTCTGACAACATTACATGTATTGTGTCTCCGTGGAGGGTTTATGATACAGAGACTGAATCATTTCTGGTAAGCCTTCTCTGGACTGCCGTATGGAGATGTGACACCCCTCCCCCCCCCCCTGGAATTGGACACGCTATTCCATATGAAATTTCACCAATGGATTTACAAGGTTTTTTCACCTCCATTTTTTTTCTCACTGGTTATACCTTATCTGTGCACCCTACTATTCCTGGCCACTGCCTTGTTATGCTGTTTTGCAGACTTGGGATCATCAGCCACTGTATGATCACGTTGAAATCTTGCTCCTTTTTGGTTACTATCATCAGCTTCCTCCTCCCTCTCCCCATGACTCTACACTTTTGTGCATTAAATCATAGTTCTCAAACCCTTAACCGCTTCACAAGTTTTCTTAGATCCTGCGTAATTATTTTCCACTCCATATACAGTGTCTGTCTTGTTAAAGGTATTATTATCAGACTGTATTAACCTTGCCTTCCTTATCTGTCACAATTGTCTGTTTCCAGTATAATTTGTCAGACACTTTTTCTACAAACCCCTCTGCAGTATCACTTTAAAAAAAAAATTGAACAAAATAGGACCTTGGACTGATCCCTGAAACTTTCTACTGATTACTCCCCTTTCCTCACTATCTTCCTTGGAGTGAACATCATTTGCCACTTCTCTGTTTTTTTTTTCTATTAACCACTTTCTAATCTAGTTTACTACTTTGGGACCTAAATTCAGCTTATTCATGAACGTCCCATGCGGAACTATATCAGAGCTTCACTGAAATCTAAGTATTCCGCATCTGGCACCTGTCCCAATCTAATTCTGTGGTCACCTAGTCTAAGAAATTGATTAGATGTGTGTGGCATAATTTCCATGCTGCCTTGGATTCTGTAACTTGCTAGATTTGAGAGCGTATGCTATCCTTTCATTAAGAAGTGACTTTGTTGCGTTATCCACCATTAAGGTTAGACTTGCGGACAGATCAGTTACAAGCCTCCTTCAACTCTCAGGTTTATGAAGATGGACAATATCTCCTTACCTCCAGTCCGTTGGAAATATTTCGGTCTCCAAAGAATAATTGAACAGAACTGTCAGTGAAGTGACCAGGATGTTTTTAGCTATTACTAAAATTGTACTACAACCACTCTCAAGGGAACTGTTAAAATCTCACTAATAATTCACCTTACTACAGGATCTCTAACTTACCATTAATTGTTTATAACTCTATTTATACATTTTCATAGCAGAAAACAAAAAGCAATAACAAGCTTGAGACAATCTGAGTCATTATTGAAAAGAACACCTGCATCATGAAGAAAAACAATCATATAAGAAAATTATCCATAGAAACATAGAAATGACGGCAGAAAAAGTCTAAACGGCCCATCCAGTCTGCCCAGCAAGCTCCCCCCCCCCCCCCCCTCACACTTATTTTCCCCTACTTATCTGTTTCACAGACCACAAGTTCAGGGCCCTTGTTGGTAACTGTTAGATTCGAGTTTCCTGCCACCCCCTGCTGTTGATGCAGAGAGTAATGTTGGAGTTGCATCAAAGGTGAAGCATAAGGCTTAATGGTTAAGGTGCTCTGAGGTGTAAAGGAAGGCACTGCTGAGATCTGAACCCAGGATTTTCTGTTTACTAGACAGGCACTTTTACCAACTAAGCCACCAGCACATGTCTTGTGAAAAACCACAAAAAAGGGGAAGTGAGGATAAATGGAGCCAAACCCCAAGGAAAGAAAAAAAAAAAGCCATTGAGGGAGACTGCAAATAATTCTAAATTTTGCTGCATAACAGGCAATATAGGTACTGGAGTAGAGATAATCATCGCAACGAATCTACTATCCAAGATATTCTTTAAATGAACAGGATCAAAATAGGCATACCTACTACCATCTAATCTGCCCATACATTTGGAAGGGTAACAGAGGAAACTCACCTCCTAAACCCAGGACCTTTGCTCTCTGTTGGATAAATGTTTTCTTCCTATTTTTTGCCTGCTTACAGACATCTGGATTTTGTGATCAATGAAGAGAGTATCTTTATTAGAGAAATATAATCTCATTGTCAAACTTTTTTGATCAAATGATGAAACAGACACTAGCAAAGAATCCCTCTCATTAATCACATCTTCTGGCTTTTTAAAGAAAATCAGTTAAACAAAGAGGAAGAGAAAATATTTAAATGGATTAATATTAGAAACAGAATCTTCTTCTCCCCCCCCCCCCCTTATCAGAGAGAGGGAGAGAAACTTGTTGAAGGTGGGCATATGTGCATCAGAAAGACCCAAAACATATTTCATATATTTTAAAATAAGATCACTTGGGCCAATTGGAGAAAAATGTGGGAAGTTCAGAAAACGGAGATTAAGTAATCTCCATCTATTATCATAGAGCTTAAATGCCAATGAACAAAGAACATGTCTCTAACCAACGTTGCCTTAAACTCTTGTGTAGTAGAAACAAAAGATTCCACATTCTTAATTCTTTCCTCCTGGCCTGTAGCCTCAGATTGTAAAGTAGAAACCTGATTCCTTATTGAATCTGGTGAAGAAGAGAAGAAATTAACTTTTATTACTCAGTTTTTTTTTCCAAGTAACAGGTCACGCCATCTATCTTCCAGGCCTATACTTACTGGCCTCTGCAGGATGGAAACCACTGCAGGTTCGTCCATTAATTCAGATGCCTCAGCTATTGTGGGGGAAAATGCAACATCCACAGCCCCACTTAGGGAATACAAGGACCTTGCAGGATCTGGTACAGGAGATGCTAGACAGAACTTGGGACTGAGGGATGTTTTATCTGTAGCTGATAAAACTACTACAAAATCACACTAGGCACACTATGACTACTGCTTAAGGTGTCAACACAACAGCATAAAGCCTTCCGCATTAAATAAAAACACAATTCCTCAAACATTACACCTCAACAGCTGATGTTGCTGTAGGGAAACACTATCATCATGGGAATTGTTTGCTGGAAAGTGATATTTTCGATTTTTTTAGACATTTTTTTCTGCATATATTCATTAAATTCAAATTCTCATCAGTCAGTCACATCATAGCTTGTTCCAACAACCAATGGGATGGAATAGAGGTGGTGATCGGCTAAAATGATTAGCGATAAGAGAACAAATGTGGATTTTTAAATTAAATACAAAAATCCCAAATGGATTGAATGAGGATATTGACTGGTACACTATATTGTGATTTAATTCCACCCAATTGGTTGTTGGAACAAGCTATGATGTGATTTGGCTGATGAGAATTTGAATTTAATGAATATAATCGTCTAAGTTTTGTCTCGCAGAAACAAAGAGTTGGTTGGTCAGGATAATGAGTTCCCCAGAAGCAGAGAGCAGTGAAACACGCTCTCGAAACACAGCCAGCATCGGGTGATGTTTGTTTCTTCTCGCTATAAAAACTAAGTACTGATGACACATGGAGTGAAAATTATTTGAAAAATAATTTATATGCAAAAAAAAAAATTCTAAACAATTGAAAATATCACGTTCCAGCAAACACAATTCCTGTGATGATAGTGTTTCCCCACAGCAATATCGGCTGTTGAGGTGTAATGCTTGAGGAATTGTGTTTTTATTTAATGTTGAAGGCTTTTATGCTGTCATCATAAGGAAACTGGAAGAGTGGTCGAAGATATGGCAGCTGAGATTCAATGCCAAGAAGTGCAAAGTCATGCATATGGGGAGTGGAAATCCGAATGAACTGTATTCAATGGGGGGGGGAAGGCTGATCTGCACGGAGCAGGAGAGAGACCTTGGGGTTATAGTGTCTAATGATATGAAGTGTGCGAAACAATGCGACAAGGCGATAGCAAAAGCCAGAAGAATGCTGGGCTGCATAGAGAGAGGCATATCGAGTAAGAAAAGGGAAGTGATTATCCCCTTGTTCTGGAGACCGTATCTTCAAAGAGACAGAGACGAGATTGAAGCGGTACAGAGAAGGGCGACCAGAAAGGTGGAGGGTCTTCATCGGATGTCATACTAGGAGAGATTGAAGAATCTAAATATGTACACCCTGGAGGAAAGGAGGAGCAGGGGTGATGTGATTCAGACTTTCAGATACTTGAAAAACTTTAACGATCCAAAGACAGCGACAAACCTTTTCCGTCAGAAAAAAATCAGCAGAACCAGAGGTCACGAGCTGAGGCTCCAAGGAGGAAGACTAAGAACCAATGTCAGGAAGTATTTCTTCACGGAGAGAGTGGTGGATGCCTGGAATGCCCTTCCGGAGGAAGTGGTGAAGTCCAAAACTGTGAAGCACTTCAAAGGAAGGCTTTCACAAACTTCAAATAATAAAACATCTAAAACCCCTACTCCACCCCCATGATTTCAAAACTGTCCTTCAAGCCCTCATTTTTTCAGGTTTGGATTACTGCAACTCCCTATTAATTGGCCTTCCAAAATCTTCCTTGAGACCCTTGCAGCTCCTTCAGAATGCTGCAGCCAGAGTTCTAACAGGTACAAGAAAAGCTGATCACATTACACCTGTTCTCAACCAATTACAGTGGCTCCCTATTGAAAAAAGAGCAGAATTCAAAGTCCTCACCATACTCCACAAAGCAATATACAATGCCGACTATTCCGCCTTTGATGACATCATTCACATCCATTGCTCCCAACGTACTACACGAACTGCCAGCAAAATTAATCTAGTGATTCCCTCACTACCACAGGCTAAATTATCCTCCACCAGAAACAGAGCCTTTTCCATAATCGGCCCTAAGCTCTGGAACTCGCTTCCTCATTGCCTCACCAATCAAGATAACTTAAAATCCTTCAAAAAAGACTTAAAACCCTGGCTTTCTCAGCCAATCTTTTAAAGATAGCACTCAATGACTTTAAAATTCTTTTATATATTCTGCCATTTTTCAATCTTCAATCTCCCTGTTACAATGATACAGATGCCCTTCAATGCTTCATGAGATATATGTACATCTATTCAGGGTTCTATCCTGTGTTATCTCGTTATACATTCTCCTGTTGTATTTACTATCGTTAATTTTAAATTGTAATCTTCATACATTGTTCTATGTAACATGTTGTTTCTGTATGTAAACCGGAGTGAAGGCAACTCTGCTATACCTCAGTATATAAAAAAATGCTAAATAAATAAATAAATAAAGGGGCGTGGGATAAACACTGTGGATCCATCAGGTCTAGAGGACGCGTATAAAGAGCAGGCAGCAAAACACTGCACAGAGCGGCAGTAGCCACAGAGGCATTCATGGAGCGGGATGCCAGTGGCCAGTGGTTGGTGTTCCACCTTCACGGAGCGGAAGGATGGAGGGCTGCCATATCCCAATTAAAAAAAGAAAACAAACAAAAAAACAAAACAAAAAACAGGGATGGGTTCATGGGCTATAGGTATTACCAATTATTAGGCTTTTCAATATTTGATGATAGTTAATGTGACTTTCAAGGCATACTTCATTTTCAATGCATATCCAGCATAGCTCCCTGCTTCAACGGCAGGGGAGAAGAAAAATTAATACTTCACGCAGATCCAGCATTGCTCTCTGCGGCAGAGAGCTATGCTGCCGCTTACCCAACTAATCAAACTTAATATTTCACTTGGAAGCAGCTCCATCACTGCTCTCTACATTAATAGTGGGGGTGAAAGGGAAATAGAACCTAAGGTTACGAAGAGCCAAGAGAAACAGATAAGAATGAGAAAAAAGAAGTGTGAAGCTTGCTGGGCAGACTGGATGGACCGATTGGTCGTCTTCTGCCGTCGTTTCTATATTTGTAGCTGAGACACTTCTGCACAACCACCATCAGCAATAAGAGAATTAGCCGAGTTTGGAGGCCCTTCAACCCTGGAAAACATCTGTAAAATTGTTTATTGTCCAAGGATTACGAGATCCATGTACCTGGCCCTTCGTTTGCCAACTGAAAAGAGAAAAACTGGAGAGAGTGCAAGAACAGTCTAAAAAAATCAGTTGGATCCAAATCAGGACAAAGGGGTGCACTTCATTTTAAGATGATCTGGGGTGTGCTCTCAGTTGTTCCAGCTGCAGTCGGAATCCCCACTGCCCCACCATTCGTTGTTGTAAGATTCCATCAAATATTAAACATCCACTTTTTTTTTTTCTTGCTGTAGGGAAATTTATCTTCATAGGTTGACATTACTTTTTCTATATTTTCCAATGCAAATAAAGTTCTTCATCAAATAGTGTACACTTATCTTTTCAGATTGTTCCAACCTGATGCTGTATAGTGTTTTGAGAATTTCTCTGCATCAGGGATAGTCGCCTCTTTGCAAATTTGTAACCTATGTCCCTATCTGTCTAGGGAACATGTTACGATAATCATTGATGCCCTGGTCACAGGGTGACTGAATTACTGTAACTGTCCATTTGAGTAGCCATAAAAAAACAATTATGTAGATTGTAATATGTGTAGAATAATGCTGTACATGTTTAACAAGGTTTAAAATTACATGACTGGATATTTACCTGCTCTTCTCAAATTGCACTGCTTACCTGTTGCTGCTAGGATTGAATTTAAAATCCTTTCCCTGATTTTCAATTACTTATTTAATTGGAACCAAATTTCTCTTGGACAGGCTTGAATGGTATGCTCCTTGCCAGAGTGCTGAGTTGAGCACAGAAGGCCCTATTATGTGTCCCATTTTGTAGTAGATTTAGATACTAAATCTACTGCATTCCAAACCACACATCAGTGATATAGGAAACTGAGACGTTCATAAAATAAAGCTTTAATGCCAACTTAATTCACTGGCTCAGCTTATAGTTTTAACCATTGTTCTCAAATTTTGATCCCATATTTTTTCTTAGAAAAAAAAATGTTTGCACATAAATACTTCTTTTTAGTTAAGTTTTTATCTAAATAGTCATCAGTAGCACTGTCCAAAATACCAGACCTGACACAGGCCCTGTGGTTTGAAATCTGCTTTGGGGTAAATCTGTTCAGGTTGGCATGCTCCCATTAATGTGCATGTGTAGTCTCTATAGTGGACATCTGTGCAGCAAATGACAGCCATATTTAAACCTATTTGATCTACCGGGAACCAATCCCCAACAGGCATGAAACTGTGTGCAGGGGAGTGTGTGTGAGAGAGAGGTAGCCTGTCTGAGGGTGGGTGAGCGTGTGTGTGAGAGTGTGTGCATACACGAGAGAGCGAGGGACCCTGTGTGTGTATGCGTGGGATAGAGGGAGCCTGTGTGAAGGGGTCAAACTCTGGGGGTGGAGAGAGAGTGGAAAGGGTTGAGTGTGGAGGGGAACAGGAGAGATAGTGGAGAGCAAAGGAGCTGGGACCTGTGAGGGCAGAGTAAAAGTACAGTATGGAGAGAGCTGAAAGGGACATTCTTACAATGTACTTTTAGAGGAATTCTGCTCAAAATATTTAAAACTCTATCTCTTTGAATAACGCTTCTGAATTATTTTGCCCAATATAAAATATGCAGAATATGTTTTGTGTGCAGAAATCCTCCAGGAGTAACAATCCTCCAGTCTTTTCCATTGAAAAGCAAGCAGTATGCCTAGCTCTTTGTTCTATAGAGCACAAACAGAGCTTGCGACACCTCTGAGGTCTTTCAGCATACTACACTAACCAGCAAGCCATTGAGCGAGCCCAGTTGCAAGGCTGATGCAAGGTTTCTGGCTGCCCTGTGTGACTTCAGCAATTCTGCCACTCTCCCCTCCCCTGCTCCCCAACATCATGGTTGATTATACCACCTACCCCTTTAAAGCTGACATTTCCTGCTGGCCCTCCACTGATGTTGATCCAGCTCACTTCCTGCTCCCTCTAGGGCTTCCACCACTGCTCTGCTCATATGTATGTAACCTCCTCTTGCTTCCTTTCCACCAGACAAGGATAGCCACTGGGGTTGCTGGTCTTCCACCAGCGGGGAGGAGGACAAACCTCCAAGGCCCTAGGCTCTTGGGGTGAGTACCCAACACAGTCTCTTGCTCTCGTCACTCACTCCTCCTATTGTACTCACAAGTTGAAGTCCTAGTAATGTCTTCAGGCTGGATTTCAGTGGAAGAAATAGGCAGAGACTTGGGGTGGTGCTCAAGTAAAATTTATGACAACTTAAAAAAACAGAATCCAAGCAAGAATGGCAAATTCATCATCAACAAAGGAATAATTACACCAAGTACTGCTGCTGCTACTTTCTCCATGTTCCCCTGAGCCAATGGGGAAAAGATAAATACAGAGTCCATTTCTCCTCAAAGGATAGGTTGTTGGTAGTGGAAATACTGTTCCTCCTTACAAAGAAACAGAAATCCACTCCAAAAATAGCTCTTTCCAACCAGCAACTACAGGTCCCCACTGTAAGCTGAGCATAGGGCAAAATAAGTCCCTATTCCAGTCCCCTCAGGCAGGGGGCTCTCCCTTCTGAGCTGGGAGCAGGTCAAGGACAAAAGACAAAAAATGTCCCTTCCCCCCCAGGTTTGTGAAGGCTTTAGTTGGGCTCAATACCTCCTTCTTCCCAAATTTACAGACTTTGGGCCCCATTGGGACAAAACAGTCAGAAAACTCTTCTTCCACTCCCCAAAAGAAATCGATCTCCAACCCAAACCAGTATCCAACCACGACTGCACATGCTCAGACCAAGGGTCTTCTAGCCTGAGTTGGACCAATCCCAGCCCCCTAGCTGGGGAAAAAAGAACATCTTAGGGATGGTCTCAAAAATGTTAAAGCTCCTCTAGTGTTAACCAGAGGAATTTAGTAAGGGAAAAATGAAGTACCCCTTACATGTGCCAGTGTGCAGTGACTGAGCTGCCACATGGCCCTGCTGCTTCCTCTTATTTTGGAGGGCTGCCACATCGCAGAGACTGTGACCATGCAGCATGCCAGGGAGGAGCTAGGGAGCCGCTGCAGCAAGGGAGGGAGGAGTTGGGGAAGCACTGATGAAGGGAGGAGACAGTGGAGGGGATTTTACCACCCCTTGAAGCTTACTGTTTGGGCCATGTATAGAGAGCTATAATAAAAAAAAAATAAAAAAATTCATGTAACTGAAACCTTCCAAGGTCACACAATCAGATATAAATTGAAAACTAAACAAAAAATTGAAAGGCAAATGTGTTTTTTTTTTTCCCATATGCTGTCCTCTCTTCATTTGTTGGCTTCTCCTGACTCCTTTCCTTGTTTTCTTCCATTTTACCTTTCCACATATAACTGTTCCTTTGCCAGCTCTCCTCCTCCTCCTCTCTCTTCAGCGAACATGATTTCTCTTGGCTATCACTTCTTCCTAGTTCTAGTTTTTGTGATTTGCATGGTGGTTTAGCTTTTTTGTTTTGTTATGTTTCAGTGAAAATAGTTTTCTCTTTCACCATTGTATTCTGAATGCCCTGGATTGGTGGTAAAACGGAAATTGAAATAAATCTCTCTCCTCCCTGCCTGTCTTTCATCCATTGGCACGTCACAACCTTCATTCTTTTGTGTCGCATACAGTTTTCACCCCTCCCACTTCTTTCTTCCATTATCCTCCCTTCTAGCCTTTTCTCTCCCCTTTTCCCTTAGCATTTCCCAGACTCTTCCAGTTCTGCATCCCTCGTTCCACCTCTGACACTCTCCTCCTCTTTCCTTACGCTTTGTGTTCTATTGGTCATTCTCTCTCTCTCTCCCTCCCTCCCTTCTTGGTTTCCTTATGTCTCTTTCTCCTCCAACCAGGATTGCCAGGTTTTTCAGCAGCAACGAGCCCTATTTATATATTACTTATGATTACCTGCTCTTTTATCCAGGACCTCAGAATGGATTCCAACAAAATGGCATAGAAATGGGAGCCAGTCCACCTGTAACAATCATATTGTAGGTCTTTTCAAGACTCTTCTAACACAATGCAGCAGTCTTGCTGGGAAGCCTCTGCGTTTGTGGTAGAGAGTAGAGCCAGGAACAAGTTATGGGAGTGTTAACTCAGGAAGGAGAGACTTAATAGGGGAAGACCAACAAGTTTATTTAAAAATAATTCCTCCTCCAATGGCAATGACTGACAGAGGCAAGAGAGAGAGAGAGAGTCCTTGAATCAGTAGTTATAACCTTTCTTAGTCCTACCTTTTCAGGATCTTAACATTATTCCCCAAACCCTTAAAACAGAATCAAAAGTCCTGTTAGATGTGTAGTCGCAAACCAAGCCAAATCACTTAAACATAAAGCTTAAAACTATGGTGCAGCTCTTCATTTGTACACATAAAAGGTGTGAAGATAGTGATTAAAAGTGTTGCTAGTTCTTTGAGTTTATGTGGCTGTAAGGACCTGTTATGCTGCTCAATAATGTTACTGATTTTCTTTGTTCCTTAAAGATCTCACATTCATATATCTGATCTGTAACAATCTCCCTGGTTTGATGACCATCGTTTAATGAGGTGGGTTTAATACTTTACATGCATTAGAACGTATGCCTGTCGGGCTATACATATCTAATGTTAACTGAGTCGGTGTGGTAGGAGATGATGGCAGGTCACCTTACAGAGAGGCCAGAGGGATCCAGGAGGCCGGATATTTGAGTAACGGCCAGACTGGTATTGATGGCTGTTTAGATTAGATTACTGTGGGACATTGAAGGGGAAGAGAGAGGTGCCGAGTGTGAACTAAAAAGGCAATCTTGTATAGTCAGCTACCAAGGAAGATGGAGTACAATGGAGGAAGATGACAACAGGAGTGGTCTTTTGCTAAGGAATGAGATACTACAGGTAGTCACACTGTAGGCTGGCAGCTGGGATATATCCTTGGCAGCGTGGCCAGGAATAACTGGGCAGACTAGGTGAGTTGATCTTTTTCTGCTGTCATCTATCGTATCTCCCTCTCTCTCCTCTACTGTGTACATATTTGAGTCAAGTCTTATTTCCCAGAATTATTGATACATATCGTACACTATTTTGGTTGCATTCCCTCTGTCCATATTCTTTTGGAAATGTGGCCTCGAGAACTGAACTCACTGCTCCAGGTGAAGTCTCACTATTCACCTGTTCAGGGACATTATGTCCTCCTGTTTTCTATAGGTTCTGACTCTCCCTATGTACCCTGGAATCCCTCTGGGTCTGGCCAAACTAGTAATGTAATGATGGCAGAAAATGACCAATTGGTCCATTCAGTTTGCCCAGCAAGCTGCTCGGTGCCTTCCCTACCTCGAGGCCCTCAGGTATGGCGACCCCCAGAGGCCTTCTCCTGAATGCTGGATATCTGTAGATTACCCTGCCCATTGGGTACCATTCATTCATTGCATTTCTGCAGTGAATGAATGCAGAACTGGTCATTTTTTCACATCAAAGTTTTGCTGCCAAGCATTTGACCACTCAGATTCCGATAACTTCATTTGCACATGTTACCAAAGTAATTCATAGATTAATAAAAATAAGAAAGGGGAAGAAAAATTGCAATTTGGGGATTAACAGCAAGATAAAATTACAGGGTGCGGAAAGGACAAGAAGATGGCCCAAGTCCGCACTTTTGGTGGGCAAACATATTGTCCCTGGTCAGACTAAGTTTCCTCAAGCTTTCTTGGATAGCTCCTTATTCTGTCTGTCCCCCCCAGATATGGCCACTCTGCAGATCTGAGTGCCCTGGTAACGACAGATAAGGCTGGCTGGACCCGCCTGTTTGATTTTTGTGCATACAAGTTTCCACACGCAACACAACATCATCTCACTGACCCTCCTTACCCTCTTCCTTTCTGAGCATGCCCCAAATCTGTTACCCGGATGGCTCTCAGCAAAGAGAGAGAACCTTTCCTACTAACTCCTCTGCAGAGACTTCATCCTCCAATCATTGTCTTTATTTCTTTTTTTAATTTAAAGGATCAAGGGCAGCAAGGTTCATGCTAACTTAACACTGCCCCACCTTTCTTTAAAACAAGCTGATCTTCCAGGTTTTAAGTCTTTCACTGATGAATTCATCTAGCTGGCTTTAGATTGAAAGTTTTGAGCAAAAAATACTCTGCATTGGCATCCTTAATAGTGAGTCATTTATTCAGTTGGCAAAAATTAAAGCTCTCTAGGGTGAGTTCAAATGAAGGATTGTTCCCATTTTGTGTCTATGAGGTTGCTATGCTAGTCTACGGACCTTAGGAGAAGTAAAGATTGCCAGACTAGTTGGAGATAATTTTTTATTGGACTAAATATATTTGTGATTAGCTTCCAAGTATAGAATATAACTCTCAAAAGCTAGTCGCATATGGATTCAATTAATTCAGTAGAACAGCTTGGTGGTTGACCTTTATTTCTACATGACTATGAGGGAAAACTCTTTAATTATTATTGTTGTTATTACATACTATAAGTAATGTGGTACAGAAAAACTGACTGAGTTTCTTGTGGTATTCAGATAGTGGGATCAGGTTATATTCATGGACTCATTGGCATAAGATAGGGTGCTCAAGCTGGTCCTGGGGCCCCCTCCCCCAGCTAGCCAGATTTTCAGGATATCTCTAATGAATATGCATGAGATGTATTTGTATGCACTACCTCCTAGGGTATGCAAATATTTCTCATGCATATTCATTAGTGATATCCTGAAAACTCTATTGGCTGGAAGGGAGGCGGCCCCAAGGACAGGACTGAGCACCCCTGGCATGAGCCGAGCTGTCACTCTATGCCGTCTTTATTGTATAGGATAGAGCAGCTATTGTTACTCCTCTGCTCATAGGTGTATGTATAGTTTTGGGAGGGGAAAATTAAGAATGCAGAAGGTAAATTTCTAAGATCTTTCCGAGGGGAAAAACAGTGTGTTACTTGCACAAATGGCCTTTTACAAAATTGCTTGATAAGTGGGTAAATGTACACACACAAACGTACCTGTAGTGACTAGAAATGTTCTTGGTAGCGGACTTTGGAGGGCTTTGTTCTTGTGCTCATACTGTTTGGATTATATATACTTTGTGCTTAAATCTCCCAAAAAATGTACATGCACATAATAGCAAGGTGTAATTGTGTTTGGATAAATTTGGTGGGATAATTTTAAAAACTGACTCTTGTGTTTTGGTCACCTAATTTAGGAGGGCTGTTTTGAAAATGGCTGCCACTCCCAATGCAGCAATTGAAAAAAGTCTCCATTTTGTTAAAAATGTAAGGGAGGGAGGTATTTTTGTATAACATGCTTTTTTTTGTTAATTTATTCAAAGAAACCAGCATACAATCCATAAAACACTCCCAGGATAATAACACCTTAACGACATCAGATTTCTTTGCTTATGTAGCCATTCTAAATTACAGCATCTGATCAACAAATGCAGATTTCAATACCAACTTCTCAGTTGTGTTTGGATCATGTTTAGTTGTATACCTTGAAATAGCATCTTGAGTGCTATTTCTTCCCAGTTAGAGCTGACCCAGTCAGGAGCCAATGTAATGAGCTGTGCATTAAGGCTGTGTGAGGAAATTCGGCACACAGTTTAAGGTGCACGCTAAAAAAAAAAAAAAAAAGAAACAAAGTAATGCCAGATGCAGTAAAGCAAATAATATGGTAATGTCTCAGAAATTTAAAAAACTCACACACACACACAAGTAGAAATGTGTGTCCAGCCTTTTGCATACGGACGTGGGGGAAGGAGTTTTAAGTACACACAATGATTTGTGCGTGCAAATCTTGGGCGAGGGTAGGGCAGGGCACAGCAGGAAGCCAGGGAAATGGTGCCAGGCTACAGCTCTTTGGTAGCATTCCCTACCAGGAGATGATGCCCTCTTCTCCAGGCTGCAGACTCCTCCCTCTGCCTGCCTGCTGGAACTGCTTCCATGGGCAGGCTGTGGTCTACTTTGTAGAGCCCTGAAGATGGTTGTCCCTTGCTTGTACTGTGGGGGCATTTAAAAAATAATACTGAGAGGCAAGGAAGGGGAGATTTATGTGCAAAAACCACCTTTTGTGCACATAAACCTTGAGTGCAAGTACCCGCACCAGAACTCCAGCTTTTACCCGTAGACTAACGTTAGCGTTGGAAAGTTAACGCCATGTCAGAGGAGTTAACACAAGTTAAGGCAGCACAACTCTCTGTATTGGAGGGTAATAGCTAATGCTATCATTAACATAGGATTTACATGAGAGGGCATTTTTGTGCACAGTACTCCTTTCTGCAGCAGGAGTAATGTTTGTGCACAAAAAATGTGAACACAACTGCAAGTAAAACCGTGCACGGCATGCACCTTATTACACCGGCCCTTCAGTTAGGCTGCTCTTCTTCCTGTCTCTATTTCACCCTACACCTTTCCTAACAAGATCCCCCTTGTCTTGTCTTTATTCCAGATCATAGATCTTTATTTACTGAGGATTTAGAGAGGATTGTCACCTTATCACATCAATATTTGTCTCTGTGTTAATGCACCTTGCACAAAACACCTCCTTGTGTCTGTACTGTCTGTGGAACAATGAAGGTTTACGCAGATGCTCAATGGAAAGTTACAATGATGCTCTTGTCTATACCTTCCAATTGTCTGCTTCAGAAAAGGAGCTTGAGAATTAGATGCTATGACAAGAAATTTGTGTTAATAACTTCCTCCAGTGTAAAGGGTTTAAAGGAGCAGTTCTGAGCTTAAAGAGCAATAAGATGGCTGGTGCTGACTGTTTACCTGCAAAGCTGGCACCAATTTTGTGGGAGGTTACAACAAAGAGTAGACCCTCTAATTTCTTCTATGAATCTATAATCTCAGCGATCCATAAAATGGGACGCATCCTTTAATATGCACCAGTTATAGGCCCTTTTCTTTATTTCAATGTGGTTTATAAGATTGTCACACAAATTCAGTATTGAACGGTACATTACACTAGGGATGTGAATCGTTTTTCTAACTAATTGAAATGTCGTACGATATTTCTAAATTCGTTAGAAATCGGTTAAAAGAAAGAAACTATCAATTTTACCCCCGATTTTTTTGTAAAAATCATTTTTTGGGTTAAAAGAAACATTTATTTTTGTTAGTTTTTGTTGGTTTTGGCTATCTTTGTTAGCACGCACTAACCCAAAAAATGATTTTTCACTAAAAAAAAAACAAAAAAAAAACCAGGGAAACACGGGAAAACTATTTTTTTTCCCGCGGCCAGACGATCCCGAAAGCAGGAACAATCGGGCACCCAATTCACATCCCTTCATTACACAGCTAATACACCTTGATCAAACAGGATTTATTAAAGGAAGATATGGATCGGATAATGTTACATGTCTGATTAATATACTGCGTGCACTTAAGAGCAGATGCTATCAGTTATGCTATTTTATCACTCAAGGCAGAAAAGGCCTCTGATGTAATTGAGTGGCCTTATCTATTCTCTTTAATTTTGGCCTGGGGATACTTTCTTGTATTTGGGTCCAACCTTATATGTTGCACTCTTGGCTGTTTAGATTAATGGGCAGACTCCTGCTGGCTTTCTTTTGGGGTGCAGTACGTGGCAAGGCTGCACACTGTCACCATAATTATTTGCTATTTGTGATCTCTGTGCGAAACATGTTTGAGTGGTGAGAAACGCATTTTCTTTATATGCTGATGACACATTAACTTGTGGAAAAGAACCAGTTAGTTTGCTCTGTCTTGTTATGGATTTAATAAATGATTTGGGGTTCTTCTCTAATATGCTGCACAGAGCCGCGGGGGGCAGGAGAGAAGGAGCAGGACAGCACACGGAGGGGAAAGAGGGAGAAACACTCGAGTACCCCTGGTCTCATGCGCTAGGCTGTTCTCACTGGTTCACTTGGGTTAAAAAAAAAAACCTGGAAAATCCCCTTCAAGAGGTGATTAACCAGATCCCTAGGGGTACTGGGAACCGGTCCTAAGGGTGCACTCAACCAGGTGTTGCCTGGGAGGCAGGCTCTACTGGGAAAAATCAGCCCCACATTACTGTTGTCCCAGGAGCATGAGTTGCTGAACCAGGCCGAGGCCTCACCCTATGTTAACTTTGTCCATCGCACTGATTTACTTTTTTGTAAGATCCTGTGATTAATCAAGACACATCAACTAAACTAAACTCTTGGAAGTTTGTGGAGCAAGTCCTCTCATGCCTGCAACTGCAAGAGACAGAGAGACCACACCTGGTATCTGCCTCAGACCACACCCCCCTTGTAGCCAGGGATGACATCATGGGGAAGAAGGCGTGTCCTGCGTCTCTGACAGCTGTGGAGCAGGAAATCCCACTAATGCAGACTGGTCTAGCAGGGAGAAAAGGAAATCTAAGTTTCATCAGAGTCCACAATTCTGTGTTCAATTACTCCTTGTTCACAGCTTTCAAACCTGTTTTACAGGGCAAACACCACTGATTTAGTAAAATTTGCAGGAAAAAAAAAATTGTTTTAGAAAGACCATGCAAGAAGAAGCATGGAGAAAGAGAGACCAGCTCCATGCCTCCCAGAGAGGTAGTAAGCAGAATTAGTGGTTGGCTAAGGAGGGGAGTGAGATTGCAGTGACACTGATGTTTCAGGCTGCCCCTAGCGCCACACTGCTAAGTAAAGGGGTAATGATGTGGAGCCACCGGTGTGTGGCCAGCTTCTCCCCAGTGGTGTTTGTTTAAAAATTCTTCTATACCGTCGTTAAGTTAGATAACCATCACAACTGTTTACAGTAAGGCACGATAATAAAAGGAATGGTATAGATAACAACTTAATCATGTGCCATCATGGTACGGTAACATTTTAGTACAATAAACTGTGTGTAAGTTAAGCTTGTATATTGGGACCAAATTAGGCGGTTTATATTTAACTTTAATATGCATTTGCCTATCGTGTGACTGGGGCACAGAACCACTGCTACTGGGCAGTATAGGCAACCCCCCCCCCCCCCCCCATTCACTCAAAACATGTGGGAGCCCCTACAGAACAGTCCTCAAACAAAATAGAAGCAAGGCCAGCACAGCTCCTCTACTACCTGAGCCCTTCAGATCTTCCCTCAAAGGTCTCTTTCAGAAAGTAGGATGATATTCCCTGCATCTCTGCAGGGGTTTTCACCAAACTTCGTAGTGTTGATGCACTAGGCCTTCTGTGCAATGCAGAACCCGAGTCCAGGTGCCTCTCTCTTTGCTCCTTGCCTAAGGCAGAGGACCCAAGTTTAGTTCTGGGGTCTGGCTTATGCTCCCTGTGCCAATTGGAGATGCTGCAGAGGCAATGTTCATAGCCCCCAGTGGGAGAGAGTGTCAGCCATCACTCAACAGTGACACTACTGGCTAGACTTTGAGTCCACATTTGCTGGATTCTATGCAGAGCTACAGCCCAAGAGAACTGAAGGAGCCGGTCCCAAAGACACAGGCCTAAAGGTCTCGTGTTCCTCTGCCATTATGGTCACATTGGACTACAGGCTCTTGGGGCTTCATTCACAAAGCTGCTTTTTAGGCCATGTGATAAATGGCTTAACGCAGAGATAATGCATGATATTTCAAATATCTCATGTTCTAGGCCTGCACTGCATGTATTTAAATAAGCTCATTAGCATGTATTACTGCCCTAATCAATGCAAACCAAATTATGTGGAAAATGGCCTGCCCCTCAGTCCCTAAGCTTAGGGGATGCTCCGGACCCAGAGTGCATCACCAATGTATATTTTACAAGTAATTGAGAGTTTGGAGATCAGGCTAGGGTAGGAGGGTGGGGTTGGTGGTCCACTGGACCACCAGAGGTTTCTGTTTGTGCCAGGTGGGGTCTGAGGGTATGAAAGTTCACTGGACTACCAGAGCTATATTTTTTCTAAGAGGGGGGGTCTGGGAGTGGTGGTCCTGGCCTCTGGGGGCCAGGTTTACTGAGTGAAGGTGTGGGGCTTGCATCATACAGTGAATTTGTTTTGTTTTTTCAGTTTTATAATAGCAGGCCACCTGCAAGGGTGACAGGAGCAGGTGTTGGAAATGGGGTTTCAGAGATGTCCACTAGTTTTGGTGGGGGTGGGGGGGAGGATTTTTCGGGCCAAGTGGCGGTCCCAAGGTCCGAGATGCACCATTATTGCACATTGCTTTCACTGCTGTGGTATTTTCCCCCCATGGGGGAATACTGTGGTATTTTCCCCCCATGGGAAAATACTGTGAGATTCACCAAGCCACAGGGAAAAAATACCATGGCATCAAATGCACCCTAAAGCAATGCGCGATGGTGACCCCAGGGAAAAATACTGTGCCATAGTGAATGAGGCCCTTGGTTTGATTATGCATCTGACCATGGTATTCCCAGGAGGAAGGGGAATACTCATCCAGGGAGCTCTCAGCCCTCATTTCAGCAGTCCTAATTTCCCTTAAGATTTCAGACTCTAAGGCAAAGGGCCCTGTGGAGAGAGATCCCCAAAAGCTTTTCTCATCTACGAAGCCCTTAAAAGCATGGTGCTAATGGAATGGGACAACCTTCAACAGAGCAGTAAGGTTCTAAGTAAATTATATCTTCTGCCAAGAGCAACATTCTAAGAGTCTCTATGGTGGATGTCCTATTGCAAGCGGTAACATGCAGGATGGCTTTTCCTGTAGAAAGAATGACAGCCTTTAAAAACCCTCAGGATACGAAGAATGAGGCAGTTCTGAAGCAACCTTTTACCACAAACACTGTGGCAATACAGGCATCTATATGTGGATTGTACAGTGTTGTTTGTGCAGTGGTGCAATGAATACAGAGACTGCAGAAGTAGCTCATTTAGAATCAGTTGTGGTATTCTTAGCCGATGCCTTATATGATATAGTTAGGATGAGTTCTTAGGTGGTAGTTTCAGGGCTGGCAGTCAAGGGACTCCTCTAGCCTTGCAATTGGTTGGTGGATTCTGCATCTAAAGCTCACCTTTGCAAGTTCCCCTTTAAGGGGGGCTTGCTCTTTGGTGAAGACTTGGAGAAACCAGTCAAGGATTAGGGTGAGCCCAAGCCTTAGAGGTTCCCAGAAGATAAAACTCATCCTGGGGCATGAGGCTGGAGATGGCACTTAATAATCTGCATTGGTTGCCAGTTCAACAGTGAATTATCTACAAGATCGGGATGACAATCTTTAAATTAATCAACTTAGAGTTCCTGTCCTTGGTCCAGTGCTTTACTAAAAATATATGAACCGTGTCGTCAACGGAGATCTTTCAATGAGGACTGCTTGACGTGCCTTCGGTCAGACTTGCTCACCTTTTGACAACAAGGGAGTCTGCCTTTTCTGCTGCAGCGCCTATATTATGGAATTCTTTACTCATGGAACTCAGAATGTCGGGTAGTATAAAAAAGGTTAGACGCCTAAAAATGCGTTAAGCGATAGATTTGGAAGTTTACACCAGTTAAGAGATCTTTCTTTATCTTTATTTGTATTTATAAACCAGCTAAAGCAAAAAAACTAGGTGATGTACAGGTAGTACAATCATAAAATAATATGCACAAACATATCACATAAAATAAACACATACATGAGACTAGCTCAGTTATAGCTAACATAAACCAATAGTTCAATTAGACAAATCTCAGATCAATTTGTGTGCTTGCTTAATAAAAGCCATGTTTTCAGCAAGGATTTGAAAGATTTTAGACTGTCAACTAAACATAGGGCCTCAGGCAATGCGTTCCACAAAATCGGGGCTGCCACAGAAAAGGCACAGTTCTTGGTGCAGCATAATCTTGCTTGGCGCACTGAAGGCACATCCAGGAGGCCTCTTTGAGAAGAGCGTAGTTGGCATGTGGGGCAGTACATATGTAAAAGTGCATTGCCCCATGGTGACGTGTCTGAAGAGATCAGTTTAAAAGTGGTATTAGCAATTTTATATTTGATTCGTTCCATGATGGGGAGCCAATGAAGGTCCATAAGCACAAGGATAATGTGGTTGCGTCTTTTTTTTTTTTGCCCGGAAATAAGACGGGCAGCTGCATTAAGCAATAACTGCAGAGGCTTGATTGTCATGGCAGGTAAGCCGAGAAGAACGGAGTTACAGTAATCCACCAATGATAGAATTGATGCTTGTACAACCCCCTTAGACCTCCAGATCTAAACCCCATTCCTTTCGAGGAGCCAGAAAACCAAAAAGCAACATTTTTTCTTGACCTCAGCCAGTAGTCACACCCCACAATGATGCTCTGCACCCCCCCACCCACACCCCAGTGATAATCTGTGGGATTTCAGAGTGGGCCCAGACAGACCAGCGAGTCCTTGATGTTTGTCATTATGGTGAAGAGGAAAAGGGAATTTATCTCCTCTTTACAAAAACATATGTTCATATTCTAATCTGTAGCACCCACCAATAGCTTCTCTTGAGTCTGTGTTTTGGGTGAACACTTTCAGTTCCAGGTTCTGCCCTTTGGGCTTGTGATCGCCTCCAAGAACATTTACCAAGGTGATGGTGTTAATAGCTGCAACTCTACGCAAGTAGGGGATAAATGTGCACCTCTGCCTGGATGACTGGCTCATCAGAGCCAAGTTCTTTCATGAAAATTAGCAGGCAGCAGCTAAGGTGGTCCAGCTTCTGGAGTGCTTACGAGAAAGGTGCTTCTATTTTCTTTTCTTTCCTCCTAAATCTAGCTGGTGGAGGTTAATGCTTTGTTTCCTCTGTTGCCAAAAAAAGGAATTCATCATCTACAGTTGGTAGTCTCACTGCTCTGATAGAAGAGGATTGGCAACTACCTCAGACCCCGCCTTCCTTATAGCCAAAGATGATGTCATAGGAAAAAAGGTGTGTCCTTTATCTCTGATGGTTATGGAGCAGGAAATCCCATAAGTATGGACTGGTCTAGCAGGAATCAAGGAAAGGAAATTAAAAGGTAAGATTAAATTTCACAATTTTAGAGTGGTAATCCCTAGTAATCTTGCTTTACTTTTCTCATTAAATTATTAACGCATTTGCTAAAAAAAAAAAAAAAAAAATGCTGATGCAGTAAGCTAATCGTATGCTGCTAATGCATCAGGAGTTAAAAAATAATAAAGGTATGTCAACTTGAAAATATGCATTGAAGACATGCCTAATGCTCATAAAATGTTTTATTTTCAGAAATCATGTTTTCTACACACGTCTTCTGCGCTAAAGCAAGATTTATGCATACAAACCATTGATGTTGCATACCAGCAATTGTTTGTGGACATAAAACATGGTTAATGGGCAGAAAATATGATTTAGGAGTATAAGCCATTTCTGCCTGTGTAAATTTTGCTTTTAAAAGCAGCACAGCATGAGTTAGGAGCACAAAAGTTTATTTTTGTGTGCCTCTAACTCGCGTTTTTGGGCACACTGCTTTTGAAAACATAACCTTCATGCACACAAGAATGCACACCAATATGATTTTATGCCTAGAAAATATGATTTGCGCTCAAATTGTGCTTTCTGCTGAGTACGGGACCCTCGCACCGCAAACTCCAGATTCAGCCCTATTAACCCCAGAAACCTTACTCCACCTCTAAGCAGGAGAGAGATTTCTGGTGTTATGAAACCCTGGATTCAGCTCATGCATCTCTCTGCATCGGGGGGAGTATTAGCTAATGCCTTGATTAACATGGGATTTGAATGGAGGTGAGCTAATTTGTGTGCACCAAGCACATTGTTTATTGGGAGTGAGGTCATACCCACTAAATGTACATGGAGTCCAGTGCACCTTATTACATCGGGACCTTTATTTAGCAGGGCAAGAGAGCTAAGATTCCCTCTGAAACTTTGGTTTTACGCAGGGGGATGGGAGGATTCTGCCTGCTGAATATTGTACGCTTCCCTACATGCCGTTTATTAATAGTCAAACACTCAGGCTCCCCTTCATTGGCCCTTTTCTTTAACTGTATTTGTGTTTGACTATAAAGAAACAAAAGTGAGGGGCATCTTTTTATTAAAGAAGGAGTTTGCAGGGCTGCTGGAAAGATATTGGACCCCCTATGTTAGGCCCTTCCCCTTATACGCATGCCTATTGGTGGCAGCTCTAGGACAGCATCCACCTTTCACTCTCCTCTCAACCTCTGCCAAGACAAACATCCCCCTCCCTTTCTCTCCTGTCCACAGCATTTGGTATCCTTTCATTATCCTGTCCAGCATCTCTCCTCGCTTCAGCTCATCTCCCACTCCCTGCTCTGCACATCAGTAGCACCCTAATATCTTTGCTCCCTTTAAACAGTGCCCAGCATCCATTCTCTCTCTCTCCATCTTGCCATCACCTACTCAGCTTCCTCTGTGTCTCAACCCACCCCCTTATCTCTTATGGTGCTATGCCTTAAAAGTGGACAGGCCAGGAATAATGTCTCAAGTAATTCCACTGATTTACAAAACTGAACCCGCTATTTAGAGGAATCTCATACAGAGCGTATTATACTTTTGGTAATTTTTCAGACTCAACAAGATTTGAATTATGTGATGCGGGCTTGTTTTCGAAATATGGATATGTTGTTCCTGGGAGGGAAGGTAAGAATTTATCCTGACCTCTCCAGGAATACCCAAATTCGACGTAGGGCACTTCTTTTGTTGAAACCTGATGTATTGGCATTAGGTGCTGTTATGGTCATAAAATATCCATGTAAATGTGTACTGAATCTGCATGGAACAACATTTATTTTCTTTGAAGCTAATCAATTACAAGAGTGTTTGAGTGCAAGAAGACAGGTCTCCATTAATGAAAATGAGAATAGAGGTGATGAGATAAATGGTAGGGACCTTTCATAGATTATGTAGTAAGTATTATAGTTTTCTTTAAATTGATCCTCATTGCAAATTAAAAATCTCCTGCATATTGCCTCTTTGATGTGTACTCTTAGACATGTATAAGTAATAATGATAACGTTTTTTTATTATAATTCTTATGGATAGTATATTAACATGTCTAATTCTATGTTATTTCATTTGCAAAGTTTTGTGTCTTTGTAAAAATTATTGAAAAAAAAGCAATAAAGAATAAATTAAAAAAAAAAAAAAAGTGGACAGGCAGTGTCTGGAAGTATCCTGTGTTTTTGCTGCTCCCCTCATCCCTCCACCAAATGTTGATGTCTTATGTGACTGTCTAGTTTGCATAATGGAAGAACCAGCCCTGGGAGTTTGTTTCACTGTTCTATATAATATCCTCTACACTTGCATCATGAAAGAACTATAGAAATAATCCAAAAGTAATTAAAAATAATAATTAAAAAAAAAACTTGATTGCATAGTCTTCACTCCCTGTGTCATGGCAAACCCAAAGTAGCTCCAGTTCAAAAACAATTGCCTTAGCAATACCCATTATAAGTTAGAGTTCACTTGTGTCCATTCACAATACTTGAGATGATTTTGAATATTCCTGGATGAAGAATCAAGCTGTTTCTGTTGTATGAAGTGAATTTGAAGCAAAGGTCAAAACATGCCAAACAAGGAGCTGCTGAAAGAACCTCCGGATAATGTTATTCAAAGGTACGGATGGTAGGAAGGCTATAAGAACATTTCAATGTGTCTGAATATCTGCTGGAGCATCGTCGCGTCCATCATTGTAAAGTGGAACAGTTTGGCACCTCCAAGATACTGCCATCATCAGGCTGTGCCTCCAGAGTCAGATTAAGGGGTTAAGGCAATATTTGGAGGCAGTGAGGACATGGAGAGGACTTATATGGCCAAAAGAAATGCCAAGAAAGCACTGCAAGCCCTACCAGTCTCTCTTGCAAGTTTTAAAACAAAGAGAGAGAGGGCAGAGACAAACACATTTCCCTGTGTGGTATGGGCAGGTGGCTCAGTTACCTTGGCTGCTGCTCCCAACACTCAGGATGTTTCACTCTATCTTCAGTGCATACTCAGCCTGGGGACAGGACAGAGGCAAGAAGGAGTCAGAAGAGGCTTAGGATGGGAAAGTGGAGGAGGTGTGTGCAGCACAAAGTAAGGCCCGGCTATCTGTGCCGTGTCTGCTTCCCATTAATTACCACACTCCTAGGCTCCTGCCGCAGCTAGGAAGAAGAGGCATGCAGTGCTTACACAGGTTTTCAGAAAGGAGCTTCTATATGTTTGAGCCATCGCTGATGCATCTTATTGCTGTGAGGAGTTGAGGGCAGAGCCCAGTTATTGGCCAGATCTGAGCCATCTACTTTATGGGATCTGCCCAGACTGGCTACCATTGGAGACAGGATGCTGGGCTCAACGGACCTTAGTCTGACTTAGCATGGCATTTCTTATGTTCTTATGTGACTTTTTGTGGCTTACCTGATCAGGTTTGAAAACACACTGGGAAAAACTGGGTTAAGGAAACTGCTGCAGAAGGTCACAGAGGCTAAGATTACTTTTAAAAGAACCAAAAAGATCTCTGGCTGAGACTGGGGAAAAATAGAGACTGTTGAACAGTTTCAAGATTACTCCGCAAACATGGCCCATATTGGGAGGGTGGTGAGAAGGAAGCCACTGCTGAAGAAAAGCCATATGATGTGCAGCGTAACATTTGCAAAGAAACACTTGGAGGACACACATGGAATAAGATTTTGTGGTCTGAGACCAAAGTGATAGGTTTGTTCTATGCCACAACCATCACCTCAGTCTGCTGAAACCACCCCCACAGTAAAGCATGGTGGTGGCAGCGTTATGTTGTGGGGATGCTTTGCCACAGCGAGGATAGAGGGAGGCTTGTGAAGATAGTGTGAGCTGTGTGCTGGTAACCTCCCTGGATAGTGCAGGGCTCCGGATTTGTAAGTTACAGGCACAGACAGGGCTCGTCAGCCTTGCTGAGGGGCAGTTGATTTGCAGAGAGCAGTAGTACTGCTTTGTGTTGTCTATATCTGTCCTTAGCAGACATGATCCGAGTGTGAGAGGGGGCTAATCCAGGCCTTGGCTTTCTCTTGCTCCTGCTATCTGGACTTTAATCCCACCCACCCCATACTGTCTATCTTAAATAGCTCATACTTTAATTATTATTCAATTGAACTAAACTGGTAAACAAAGGAATTCTTTAGATTCACTTAAGTATAATTGAGGCATTCCATATAGAACACCACCTGCCCACCCTCTGGTTCTGAAGAGGTTGCAGGCCTCCTCTTATTTCCTATGGCTCTGCTACATTTTCTCTTCCTGATGCTAATCCTCCCTAATCTTATTCCCTGCTGCAAACCACAACGAATACCATCCCTACACTTTCTATTTGACCTGCCAATTCTGATAGCTTCACTATCAATTACTCATGAACTTCAAAGTTTGTTTCTCTTTATCCTTCCATTTCCACTGTCCCTGAGAGTATCTCATCCTTGTCACTGTAGGTACAAATCTATCCATCTTCTCTGTATTCTCCTGCTCCTCCTCCTACTTTCAGCCAAGGATATCATTCCCAATCCTGGCCCTCTAAGGCAACTTTCCACCCCATTGTTGCATATCAAGCTATCATCCTTCTAATATTTTCACTATTCCCCCTTCTCTTTCTCTCTTTCTTCCTTTCTCGTGCTCCCCACAGAATGCAAATTGTATCTCCAAGAAGCTTGCCTGTATTCTTGATCATACCATTCCTTAAAAAACCCTCACCAAGACCCTACCTGCCTTGTCAATTATCATCCCATTTCCCTCCTCCCTTTCACTTCCAAATTACTTGAACATGCTGTTCACTGCCACTGTCTTGACTTTCTTGCATCTCAAGCCATTCTTGATCCACTCCAGTCTGGTTTTTGCCCTCTGCATTCAACTGAAACAGCCCTTTCCAAAGTCTCCAATGACTTGTATATGGCTAAAACCAAAGGCCTTTACTCGGTCCTTATCCTCCTTGACCTATCTGCTGTTTTTGACATATTGATCGCCACCTAATTCTGTCCTGTCCTGGTTCTCTTCTAACTTCTCCAATTGCACTTTTAATGTTTCCTCTGGCAGATCCTCCTCTTCTGCTATCGATTGGTGTGCCTCAGGGTTCTCTTTTGGGCCCTCTTTTCACTTCTCAATATATCATAATTCCCTTGGTACTCTGATTTTCTCTCATGGATTTCAATATCATTTTTATGATGACTATTCTCAGATTTATCTCTCAACTCCAGAAATTTCATCAGAAATCCAGTTCCAGATCTCATCTTGCTTGACTGACATTGCTGCCTGAATGTCTCACTACCACCTTAAATTCAACATGGCCAAGGCAGAGCTCCTTATCTTTCTCTCCAAGCCCACCTCCCCTCTTCCTCCTTTCTCTGGATTTCACAGTTATCCTTCCAATCCCCTCGGCCCATAACCTTGGAGTCATCTTCGAGTCCTCTCTCTCCTTCTCTTCACATGTCTAAAACTCTGCTAAAACGTGCTGTTTCTTTCTCTGTAGCATTGCCAAAATCCATCAATCCTTTTCTGAGCACATTACCTGAACTTTTATCCATTCTTTCTACTCCCACTTAGACTATTGCAACCTGCAAGTCTCCCAGCAAGCTATCTCTCTCCAATCTGTCCTAAATTCAGCTGCACAACTTATCTTCCACCAAAATTGCCACTTCCATATTACCCTTCTTCTGAAGTCACCTCATTGGCCCCCCTATTCATTCTTGCATACAGTTCAAGCTCTTCTTACTCACCTACAAGTGCCTCCTTACTACCTCTCATCTCTCTCTACACCCCTCCTCGTTCACTCCGCTTATCAGACAAGTCACTCCTATCTATGCATTTCTCCTCTACCACCAGTTTCTGACTCGTGCTTTCAACATGACTGCACCGTGTGCTTGGAATAGACTTCCTGAGCTGGTGCGTCATGCTCTCTCTCTCTCGTCTTATTTAAATCCCATCTAAAAACCCACTTTTAAAGGCTGCTTTTAAATCTTATGCCTGATTGTCTGCTTTCAGCCTCATTAACTAATTTTAACCATGGTCTTACTCTACAGAATTCCCCAAATCTCTTGTCCTGTGTGTTTGTCTTGATTAGATTATAAACTTGATTTAGCAGGGTCTGTCTCTTATGTGCTGTTTATACAGCACTGTGTATGTCGAGTCACGCTATAAAAATATTTAGTAGTAGAAAGATGGATGATGCAAAATAAAGGCAGATTGTGAAGAAAAACCTGTTTTTCTGCAGTAGCCCTGAGATTGGGAAGATGATTTACCTTTCAGCAGAACAAGGATCCCAAGCACAAGGCAAGAGCAATAGTGGAGTGACTGAGCAAGAAGGTGAATGTTCTTGAGTAACCTAGTCAAAGCCCAGACTGAATAAAAAAAAAAAAAAAAGGTGTGGATTGTAGGGCTTCAGGGGAGGGCAGGCAGGAAATGCTTGGTGTCTTCCTGCTATTGGTCCCGCCTCCCCTGCAGCCTATTGGCTGGCTGTGGAATGTCTGACTAATGGGCTGCGGGGGGGTGGGGGGGGACCAGAGTGCAACAGCAGTTTAGGGGGGAGAGGGTTCCTGCCTTTGGTCTGCCCTGAGGTGCAGTAGAGATGGCTATGGCTGCTGGAAAGGGAAGGAGGGACAGAGAGATGCTGAGAGATGGAGGATGGGAGAGGAGGAGAGGAAATGATTGGTTGTAAAAGAGAATACTGACTACTTCTGGGGGAAATCTGCACAACTGTGCAGCGCAGACTAGAATTCCCCTTCTTTCACATTTTGCTCAGAATTTGGCTGCAGATAGGTGGGATGCCCATCAGTACCTGCTTTCAAGTCCCGTCCGGGCCACAAAGAGGGTCATGTCTGCTTCTGCCTGTGCTGCTGAAGGAGGCAGGCTGTGGGGGACGGGAGGAAAGCAGCCAACTCCACCCAGCAGAGAGGCAGATGAAATTGGCTTTGGCTGACCAGGGGAAACATGACCACGTCATCCTCCTGAAAGGAAGAAGATGGTGTCAGTATGAGGAACATAGGTAGAAGGCAGGCCATGTCACAGCCTATGTGACCTGGCAGAGAGGCAGGCTTCAGCTATGCAAGCAGGAGACTGGCCACATCGCTATTTGTCCTGCGCAGCCCGGAGGGAGGGAGGTAATGACAGTGGCTTAAAAGGAGGCAATAGGATTTGACAATGAGGGCATCAGACCTTAGGGGGGGTAGGAAAGAGAGCGGGGGGAGGGGAGGAGTTAGGCATGGGTGATAGGGGATAGGGAGTCAATAAGAGCATAGAGAGTGTGCAGGGAATGAGTAAAAGTATGGAGGAGGTTGGACCTTGAGGGGTCAGACCTCTGAAGAGAGAGTGAGTGCAGGGGGAGGCGGGTCCAGTGGGGAGGGTTTGGGGTTAGGAGGGAGAGAATACCAAGAGGGTCAAGCCCATGGGGACAGAGTGAAGGGTGCCAGGCTGGGAGGTAGAGTGCAGGAGGGTAAAGCATTGGGATTGGGGTATAGATAGTGTGGAATTCTGTACAAAACTATTTAAAACTCTGCATTCTTGAGTAACCTTTTTGTATTACATTTTAAATTAGTTACTCAAAACCTGTGATTTATATTGTTTGATCAATATAAAGTATGCAGAATTTATTTTATTTTTTTGCACTGAATTCCCCCAGGAGTAATTGGCTGGGGGAGAGAATGCTGCCTTCAAGGTCTGGGAGAGGAATTCTGGTTGGAAGAGGGGCGAGAGAGGGGGGGGGGGGGGCTGATAATAGAGCTGTGAGGGAGAGGAGTAAAAACAGGCTGTAAGGGTGAGAAGGACCGAGAGAGGGGACATGAGCTCGGAAGCAGGAGATTCAAGCTGGGAGAGAGGACATGGACTGTGATAAGAGGAGCTGTGGTGGGGGAATTAAGGCGAAAGGAACTGAAAGGAGCCTGAGTGGAAGAGAGGAGGGGAAAATAGCGGAGACAAATCAAGAGAAGGGTTGAGAGAATAGAAATCATGGTGAAGGGATAAGGAGAGAGATGGAAGTAGCAGGGAGGAGGTAAGAGGAGAAAATCTGTGAAGAGATAGCTGGCACATTGAAAGGTAGACATGGGACGAAGACGCACGGAGGAAAAATAACAGAAATGATAGACATGGGACGAAGACTGAAAAATAAGGAAAGAGGAGGCAGAGAGGAAACTAAGAGAAAACCAAGTGCAAACAAAGACAGAAGATACAAACTACAGACACACAAAGGTTTGCAAACTTTGTTTTAAATTTGTGCTCGCTGGGATTGGTCAAGGGTGGTGGTGGAGTTGGGGGGGGGGGGGGCAGTATCTACCCTTTTCTACCTGTCCTGCTGTCTTTGGTTTAAATAAGGTATTTTATTGAAAGGCTGGGGGAGGTGGGTGTGGTGGCTTGCAGTGCCATGGGCTAAAAATCTCTCTTAAAAATTGCTCCCCCTTGGCAGCTCCAGTCTTAAGTGTAGCTTTGTCAGTGCTTGAATTGACATCATTGCCCTTGTTCATGAAAATAAATATTCCCCTATTATATCATGCAAGAGACCTCAGTTATCTCTGCGGTTTCCAAGCTGAAGGCAGGAAAATACTCCATGCGGCTGTGGCCCTGGAGCTGGGGAGATGCTGACTGCTGAGCTGCCAGGGCTCAGCACAGGCAGGTGGTGCAAAGTCTTGTGTAGAATCTGTGGGGGCCTGGACGAGTCCTGCAGGAGGTGGGGAGGCAGGAGCAGTTTCAGAAAAAAACCCGAGATGGGCCTTTGCTCAGCAAATGCAGAGCAGGGCAGGGATTCAAGCCTGTGGAGGAGGTGGAATCGCTGATTGAGAGGTGAGCTGAGGTGCCAAGGAGAGGTAAGGGATGAGTGAAACAAGCTTCTGGGAGAGGGGAGCTGTCCAAGGAAGGGTGAGGAGGAACATGATGGGAAGAGGAACTGGGAGGGGGAGCATTGTATTTTTTATGATAGCCAACTTATAGGTTCATTTATCAAAATGCTATAAGGTGTTTTCGCATGCGTTAAACACCATAACGTATGGTGTGATGCAAGTCTGAAAGAAGTAGTTTTGAAGCTCCCGGAGCACTGGCCTAGCTATTGAGAGAGACCGACCCATGATGCCCTAACACTAAATAGGTATTTATATCTCTATGGGAGGCCCACCTAGTAACTCGAGGTGAGGTTTAGGTATTAGTGTAGGGGTTAGCGGCCACTTTGACATTCAAAGTGAGATGTACAAACAGAACAGTGCTCTCGTGAAGATTTGATGATCTTTGGAGTGAGGAAACTCACCCAAAGATGAGATTTGTGCAATGTTCTCTCAACCTAGCTTGATGGATTCTCTACCTGGGTAACATCTAGCTAGGTTGAGAGAACATTGCACAAATTAGGAAGAGGTGCTGCTATTTCCTCAATGGGACTGAATCGCTGCTGCCACTTCTGCTGCCCTTATTTCTGCTAAGAAGCAAGTGGCACTAAGGTACCAGCCCTTCTAAATGCTGCTCCTTGCCATGTGTGTGTCCGTGTCTCCTCTCCTCTCCTCTCTCTCCTCTCTCTCTGTCTCCTGTTGTTTGAAGTGTGAGAGAGAGAGTGGCAGGAAGCCGTGTTTAGAAGTAGCAGGTCCCCAGTGCTGCTCTCCTGTCAGCAGGGCCAGGGCAGGACTTGAAGTGTATGGGGGTGGGGAGCAAGGATTGAAGTTAGGTGGTGAAGGGAGGATGAAAAGTACAAGTAAGGCTGCAGTTGGTGGCCTGAGTGAAACTGATAACTTTTCACCAGTGGGTAGGGATCACCAATATCAGTTTTTGCACAGAGCGCCAACTGGCCCAGATGCCATGTTGAAAAACACTTACTGGCTGATTCAGGCATGCACTTGTGCTGGGACTGGGAGGTAACCGTGTTCTGTGCAGTGACTGAGCTAGATGGAAAAGGGAGGATTGAAAATAGGGGAATGAAGGCCCAGAGCTTAATTTGTAGCAGAGCCAGCAGTGCAGCTCCGATATGACTCCTGATTTGCTCAATGGAGCTCTTCGTGGTGTTAGCTAGGTGAGAGCAGCGGCAGAAGCAGCATCTTCTACGTGTGTGCAGATCCCCTGAGCGTGCTCATTGGCCCCATGCTAACCCCACATCCTTCTCCCCCTCCCATGGTGCTTCCTGCCTGTAAAGGAAACCCTGGAGGGGGAAAGAGTTTGCGAGTGCACGCAGGACTCATCGGTCTCCATTGCAGCTATGAGGAGCAGAGGTGAGCGGGGAGGGAGGCCTGAGGGTGTCTGATCATCTGTGACCTTGCCCTGCTGCTGTGCCCGTGGCTGGGCCTCTTTCTGACATGGGCCAAGGGGGTTCCCCTTCCTTTCCATCCTCATGGCCGCGTTCTGCCAGTGTGGTCCAGGAAATTCCTCCCCCCCCCCCCCCACCACCACCTTTTTACATTTGGTGGCCGCCCTCTGCTGCTGCTGCTGCTGCGTCTTGGTGATCCCTCTCCATAAAGCATATGTGCAACTGCATGAGAGAGAAACAGGGCCGTTCACCCCTAACCCTGGTCCTTCCCCTACTAACCCCCCCCCCCCAAAAAAAAAAACAGTTCCATTTCATTTTGTGTCTACAAATTAAGCCCAGGCTGAAAGCCCAAGGGATCAGAAGAGACTGCTGCTTGCCATGCAGAGTAGACAAAGAAAGTAGCTGGAGTGGAGCAGCCTGTCCTGAGAATACAGAGCAAGTCAGCCTCGTACTCTCGTGTGTCCTGGTCTAATCTGTTTTATGCTCTGATACTTGGGAAAACTCCCCACTTCTACATACAGAAAAGTGCCAGGGTCTTTATTTTTTATTTATTTTATTTAACAACTTTTTTATACATCATAACGGTTTACAAAGAACTTAAGAGAAAAATACAGTGAACAGGGGGGTGGGGGAGAAGCAAAAACAAAGGAGGTAACAAGGCAAGGCAGAAGGTGCAACTGGTTAAATGATTGAAAATAACAAGAAGAAGAATAAAAGAATAGTCCTTAACATAATGATATAATAATAATAATTAACATGGTGGAGTGATTGAAAGGAGGTGCTGGAAGACCTATGCTGGCAATGCCTCCTTAAATAGCCAGGTCTTTAGCTTTTTCCTAAATTTGTAAAGGCCAGGCTCGGTGCGGAGTTCAGTGGGAAGCGCATTCCAACGGGTGGGTCCTGCAATCGAAAGAGCTCGCTCCCTCGTGGAGGTGAGGTGAGCGTTTTTGAGGGAGGGGGGTGTGGAGGGTAGCTTTGTGGGTTGTTCTAGTGGGGCGATTGTGGAGGATGAAACGCAGTGGCTCTTCAAGCCAGTTGTGGTTGTATAATGTTTTGTGGATAATGAGAAGGGTTTTGTAGAGGATACGTGAGGGTATAGGGAGCCAGTGAAGTTCTTT
This sequence comes from Rhinatrema bivittatum, assembly GCF_901001135.1. NCBI lineage: Eukaryota > Metazoa > Chordata > Amphibia > Gymnophiona > Rhinatrematidae > Rhinatrema > Rhinatrema bivittatum. The sequence continues at coordinate 149,362,933 of NC_042623.1, forward strand.
GAGGACTGGGGTTATATGGTCGGATTTGCGGGAATTAGTGAGGGTTCTGGCTACCACTGGAATATCCCGCAATAATACCGTGTATAATCAAAATCTGAATAATTTCTACTGCTGTGTTAGTGCCCACTTTAGGATAAAATCTACCTTGAGACCTAAACAAAATTTAATGTTAATTTGGTTGGTTCTGTTTTTCCTGAAGCCAGAGATATGGGGTGGAAAATTCCAAGTCTAAAAATTCATGGTTTCATAAAATTCATTGGTATCTATGACTGGATGCCAATGCAGTATTAGACAAGCTTGGGGATTTCAAGCTTTGAATTTGTTTCAATATAACAATTAAACCAATTTGAGCCTCTCTATTGAATGTATTTTCCCCCTCTAATCAAATATTAATCTAATCAAACTTAGCTACTTGGAAAAACTTTGATAGATACAGTGTGGGAAATTAATGTGCTAGGGGGCAGGGTTTCTTTATTTTACTAAGTACAGTATATAGCTCACAAATCTATTTAGGACATGAGAAAAATTTGCATTGTAATATGTTCTGAGAGAAAAATGTGTGTAAGTTTAATGCAAATGAGAGAGAATTTGCATAGGAGAATTTTCGAGAAAAAACTTTCAATTCAAAGTTTTTCTGAAAACCCACAAACTTGCCGGAAGCTAGGCATCCTATTAGGATAAACTGTCCTTGCACCTGTGCCGTTGCTCCACTGCCTTCGTACCGTGCATCATGTTGTACAAAACTGTTTCTTTGGCAGGTTTTGCTTACAGTCAATGAAACTTTTTAATTTTTTTTATTTTTTTTTAAGGATCATGCACCAAAGTATATAGTTAAGAATTATTTTCTTTACTATCTGTTCCGGTTCGCTGCTGCTTTGGGCCAGGAAATTTTCTACATCACCTTCTTACCGTTCACCTTCTGGAATATTGACCCCTATGTAGCCAGGAGGCTAATAAATGTATGGGTGGTAAGTACTCATATTCCAATACTAATCACTGTGGGTGTATTTAATTGGCATCATTCTTAATATTGTTATCTGATTTTAATATTACTGTATATATCCTGAAGGTAAAGACTATCTTATTCCATATACCTGATACTGCAGTTCTGTTTCTAAGTGGAGCAAAATTATGGTAGAACTAAAAGGTTTTATAGAATATGGAGAGATATGCTCCAGGAATACTACATTTGATTTTTTTATTTTTTTTTTTTAATTAACCAGCAGCAAAGAAATTCCCTAATGTCAATCAAATCTTCTGTAAAGATGTTTTAATAAATAAGATAGAGGTAAAGCCCAATAGCTTTTTGTTGCTTTATTCCACCCATGATTCTGCATGTACAAATGAACTAGAGACAGCCTGGCTTTCTCTTAGGAGAATAAGATTCAGACCCAGCATGTAGACTAGTGATGAATGAGCTTCTCTCACTGCTCCCATAAACCAGTCCAAGTATAGCAGACCTCACTTTTGCGATCATACACCCTAAGTCTGAAAGCTAATTGAGTACTTGGTCAGTAATATTACACAGAATGTTGTAAATATGATTTCCCTTTTTCTTAGAATGCTGATCCCCCTTCTACACAGCAATTTGTATCCTTCATACTTAGCAAGGTTTGAAATGTTGTTTAATTATAACTTCATCATCCTGCAGAACAGTCCAGACAAGTGTTTGTCCTTCTTGCCAGCAGATGGAGACAGAGGACAAGTTCTCTGACAATATTGTCCCTGTATATAATGTGGTGTAGCAGGGAAGGTGTCGGTAGTCTTCTGCCACCAGTAGGAGGTAGGAAGGCAGGATCAGTAGGAAAGAAGGAAAGGCCAGGTGGTGGGCTAGTTCCTCTGAGGTTGGCTGGGGCTGTGTCAGGGGAGCTCCAGTGGGAGGACAGCCAGGCTTGGACTACACTTCCTCTCTTGAAGGCAGTCAAGAAGTGCAGATTCCTGCATTTCCCAAAAAATGGGAGATCTCTCTCTTAAGGGAAAAAAAAAGGGGGGGGGGCGACTCAAGCTTCGGCAGCATGATCCAGGAGCCTGAGGCAGGTGGCAACAGACTGGGCCCTCTTTTGCTCCCGTTCAAGGAGACCTCAGGTATGGAGAGAGTAAGAAAGTGTGGCGGGGGGTGGGGCTAAATGCATTGTAAGCATTCCCAGCTTCTTTTGTAAAACCTGCAACAAGCAGGAAGGGAAACCGGCTCAGCTACATAAGGAGGCAAACCAAGCAGAGCAGCATGACCTTCCCATGCTACCTTTTCCCACTCTGTTGGAGCTGGACTCCCAGGCAGCAGACCATTCTCAGTAGGGATGTGAATCGTTTTTTGACGATTTAAAATATCGTCCGATATTTTTTTAAATCGTCATTAATCGTTAAAGAGTGCGATACAATAGAAATTCCACCGATTTATTGTGAAAAAATCATTAATCGGGTTAGTACACACTAACGGGAGTTAGGACACAACATAAAAACCCACCCTGACCCTTTAAAACCGCTCCCTTAGCCTCCACCACCCTCCCGACCCCCCCCCCCCCCCAAAATGTTTTAAAATTACCTGGTGGTCCAGTGGGCCCCGGGAGCAATCTCCCGCTCTTGGGCCGTCGGCTGCCACCAATAAAAATGGCGCCGATAGCCCTTTGCCCTTACCATGTGACAGGTTAACCGTGCCATTGGCCGGCCCCTGTCACATGGTAGGAGCACTGGATGGCCGGCACCATTTTTAAAGATGGCGTCGGCCGTCCAGTCACCTTGGGATCTAAATTTGATCCTGAAGGCACTGGTATAGGCATCATTGAACCTTTCAAGAAGGCTTTGATTAAAGACCTTACTCTAAAAACAGTATTCTTGGTAGCAATCTGCTAAGCAAGAAGAAACTCTGAGCTACAAGCAGATCATGCGGAGATCTGTATCTGTCCTTCTCTAGGGAAAAGGTTACAATTAGGACAGTACCCTCTTTTCTCATAAAGGTAGCATCAGACTTCCATCTGAATCAAGTTGTTTCTTTACCAGGGTTCAGAAAAAGAGACTGTCTAGGCAGTAAGAAAGATCTGATTACTGGATGTTTGAAGGATACTTTTGAGATACCCAGAGATTACCAACCAATTCAGAAAGTCAGACAGACTGTTCATGTTTTGTAGGAACCCACAAAGGCCAAGCGGCCTCCAAAGCTTCTATCACTCAGTGGATATTTAACATGGAGAACTTTCCAGGGTTTGGGAGGTTCTGGTAGGTAGGTCCAAGGTTGGAATGACTAGGAATTCCTTCCCCAAAAAGGAGAAGTGTTGGGAGGATGTCATAAAAAGCGCTTCCACAAACACTTGGGAGGAGTTGTGATTTTGGATTTACTGTGGAGGAGTGGAGGGCTGAGATCATGAGTCAAGAGGCCATTGGCTGCTGAGGCTGAGATTAGCAGCCTGGAAGAATACTTAGTGGTTTTAGGAAGTGGTGTGAATTGAGGAAGGGTTCCTGGAAGAAGAGCATTTCTCTTTTTTTCTGCCTTGGAAAGTCTACAGTTTGAGAATTCTTCAAGCAAAAAGAAACTGAGATCTGGTTTGCCTTTTGTTTGGCCTTATGCTACTGAAGGTGACTTTTCTACTATTTTGCTTTGCTTTGGATTTTATTTTGGGGGTTTTTATTCTGTTTTTGGAAAAACAATTTGGTGTGGACCTCCGTGTTTTTTGATTTCCAGACTCCCCTTGGGCCTCCCAGTTTTGCTGGTCCCTGTGGATTTGAACTCTGGTTTTGCTGGTTCCAAGGCTGCAGGTAAGGTTTTTCCACCACTGCAGCCATCGAAGGTGATTCCAATGAAAGGGGGGTTACAATTAGAATCTGTTTTCTTATTCTGTTTGAGAAGGTGAAGTTTCCTGTAGAACATAAAATGAAACTGGATGAATCTTGGGTTTTATTCAAATTAAGGACATATTTTAGAAGTTTGAAAAATCAAATGTTCTTTTCATGTGCGTCATAACTTTTCAGAAGTCCTTCTAGCAACAATTCACGTCCTTGTATCAACTGAAATCTTTAATGTTGGGTCACTATAACTGAAGTTTCTCCCCTAGTTCCTAGCAATTTCTAGGACAAGTCATGCACAGATCAATGGCTAGAAAGGTCTATAGTTCATGCAGTGTGTTTGCCATTTGTAATATCATAAACCAGATGGACATTTATCTTTGATGACCATAAATTCAGGAGAATTAATAACTGTTTATCTGCCATGCACAGTATACTATTGACACTTTTTCTTAGGCTCTCCTGTACTTAATTGAAGATATTGAGTCAAACTGATTTTAAAATCTTTTTTTTCAAATGGATTTAATAAGAACCTTAATATCACAAAGGAGCCCTCCTTTTATAATCTTGTAAAAAAAATAATAATAATAATTTGAGTGGCCAGAATTTCCTTCTGATGAGCCTTGGGGCTTCATCTAAGAGGACTGTTCTGGGGTCAGTCTCTTAATTTGCTCTTCTTTCTATGGAAAGACTGCTCCTGAAATAGAAAGCTAAGTAATTAACTTTGCATTGCTGTAAAAGGCTTGCATGGCCCAAGGAGGTACTTTCACAAAGAACACTCATCAAAGAAAATGCCTGGGAGTAATTGAAGGAGCCTCTAGTGAAATATTTAACTCGTGGTCTGGAGGAGATAGGCTTTTATGCATCCATGACCTCATTGAACGCTGGCGACTCAAAATCCAGATCAAACACTTTATTTATTAAAAAAAAAAAATATTTATCTGCCTGTAGTGTATCACCATGCTAGGCGATGTACAACATAAAATATTAAAATACAAAGTCAATAAAATAAAACATTTAACACAAAAATTAAAATCATACAATAAAAGACTAGTTTGCTATTTACAACAAACAGACTCCTGATGGTTTCCCGAAAGCCTCTGAAAGAACAATGCTTTTAAGTTTATGAAATACAGTGATGTCATCTAACTCTCTCTTAGGAGCCAATATTTATTTATTTATTTATTTATTTATTTAACATTTTTATATACCGGGATTCATACAGAATTTGCATATCATCTCGGTTTACATTGTAACTGAAAACAACAAGCATGAAGGAATGCAAGTTACATAGAACAGGGTAATAAACTTGGAAAACAGATTACATGGGTAAAATAACTTAGTACATGGGTAAATTAACATGGGTATAATAACTTAGGGAAAAAATATAATTTATATATATATATAATAAGACCCATGCTGATTTTTCTGTGCAGATTTTTTGGGCACATGCAGCAAAATCTAGCACAAGCACGGGATGTAATAACTGCCACCTATGCTAATTAGGTACATGCATAAAATCCATGCACACCAAACATATGCACCATAATGTGTGCAGTAATGCGCACTAATTGCCCTGTGTAGTAAAATGTGCAGACATCCACAAAGAAACCCACGTGGACACCCATCAGTGTGTGAACCCCTGAGATTGATTCTCGGGGAGAAAGCGTTTCTTTTTCAAATAAATGAATAAATTAGTCGTCCAGAATTTGATGTGAAGGTGGGTAGAGCAATATCTAACCTTTCATGCTGGACTATGACCGCCAGCAAGAGCCTGAAATGCAGATCGGTGATTCTGCCTCACTGAGAAGCTGCCTTCTCTCCACCCATACCGTCCGCCGCTTGGCTAACCCGCAAAAGTATAAAAAACAAAACAAAACCGGTCTTCACACCACTTTCACTTACCTCCTGCCCTGACCCAGGCGCTAAAAACCCACATTAAAAAAACTCGCACTAACCCGATCTCCCTGCTAGCGCAGCTCCCTGCTTTGCCTGTAAATAGATAATCTTTATTTTTATTTTATTTTATTTATTTAGACATTTTATATTCCATTCCATTTATAGATCACAATGGTTTACAAAGTGACATACACAATTAACAGCCAAATATGGATTGGTTACAGAGGTGGTATGCAAAGGCAGGCATTTATCTATCAAATTCAATTTTCTAGTAATTTATCTAGAACAAAAAGCAGAGAGTTTGGATGATGAAAATACGAAGTTATCGTTTTCACGTTAGTCGCTCATCTTATATAACTTCTTACAAAAAAAGACCTGACATAAGCTCATGTTTCGATGGCCAATGTCTCCTGCCTCAGGGGTAACGTAATCACAATGGTAGACGTTGAATAAATCCTTCAAAAAGCTATAAATACCTATTCTAGACCATGGCAATCCTGAATCACTCCAAGGGCTGTCACAAACAGCAGGCAATCTATCTCAACACTGTCCCTGACTGCTGTCACCACCTGCGCCCCATGGAGGACTTATTCAGCGTCTACCATTGTGATTACCATTACCCTTGAGGCAGGTGACATTGGCCATCGAAACATGAGCTCATGTCGGGTCTTTTTTTGCAAGAAGTTATATAAGATGAGCGGCTAATGGTGACTATATAAGTTGAGTTCATTTTTCATTCATTTTTGGTAGTTCTTTGTTTTATGATTTAATTAATGGGGTATTGTTAGTGGAATTGTTTAAGTGATTAAGGGAGGTTTTCATAGCTCATAAGTAATAGTCAGTATTGTTAAGAGGGTTGAGATAGGCATAAAGGCTAAGATTAATGAACTGGCAGATGAATGAGAATATTAAAGTACACTTCTGATACAGCTTGAGGCCCATTGCATGGCGAGAGGCAGTGGATGTAAACTTCAACACATCTTTTTTTTTTTTTTTTCTGATGCCTAATTCTTTATAAGTAATTGCATTAATGTATTCATTCATGTATTATTTTTAGATTTTTTGCTTTTCCCTTGTTTGTAATTTGGTTGCGTTAATTAGTCGAGGGTTTTCTGCTTTTGGGTTGTTTGCAGTTTTTTAGTGCCATAAGAGGTGCTTGGAGTTTATCAGCTAACAGAGGCTGCTCCAACATTGTAACTGACAAATTCAATTGGACTAAAACTAGGCTTATTCTGTTTATTAGATCTTTCTCTCAGGATCTTAGGACAATTTAAGGAACCTTGTAATCATTTGGTAAAATGTTTTCCTCTTGGCCATAAACAGTTGTATATAATTGCTTCTGGCACTTTGAAAAAGCAAATGGGGGACAAATGTTTTCCCCCACTCTTTTTCAGCCTGACGCATTAGCCTATTACTGGCAAGAAGAGCAGAGTGAACCCTGGGATGTTGGTACTCTAACCCTTTAGTCTTCTAAGGGGTAGCCTTGTTTTTAACATTAGACAAAACATGATGAAAGGAATGGGTTAGGCAGTCTGCTGATGTAAAGTCAACTTGTTTTTAACCCGCTTCCATTCAGTTTTAAAAATAGGGTCAACTGGACCAGAAACAGATTTGGTAAATGTCCCAATAGATTTGTTTAAAACAATAGCATTTGGAATATGTAAATTAAATGAAATAAGAAAGTAGTTTGACCATGAAATTGGCTGTTCAGCGATATTTGATGTTACATTATTATTTATAAAATCAGAGACTAGAGTTTGGTCAAGTGTATGCGCCCCTCCATGTTTTGCTGAGGTAATCAGCAGCTTAAAATGTAAAGCATGTAGGAAGTCTAAATATTCCTGATAAATCCTCTTTGGCCTGCAATCTAAATTAGTATTCATATCCCTAATAATTAATACTTTGTTAGTATGCAGCAATAGAAACATTAAATTCAAAACAGAATGTTAAATCCTGTGCACAATACTGGGTGGGCAGTAGAGAAGCATAATAAACCATCCATTTAATTTCACAACTAAATTCTCACAGCCATTACCAGTGGGCAACGGGCATAGGGTATGATTGCACTATGGGAAGACCTGTAAAATATCAAGACACCCCTACCCTTCCTACCATCTCTCCCTTGAAGGTAAGAGTACCCTGTGGGGAAATTCAAATTCAATAATGGGATATCAGTATCAGAAAATCATGTTTTGGTTAAAAGCAATAGGTCCAGTGATGCATCAGCTAGATAACCTGTAATATCAAATTTCTTTCTAAGAGCAAAATCGTATACTTACATCACTAACAGGTTCCAAGTAGGATTCAAAACCACACAAGAGGGGATTTTAGAGAAGGCACCGCGATACAGGCCCCTATCTTGAAACAGGGGGAAATGATCTAGCATTCCTACCTTGCCGAATAAGAATTGTAATAGCACCTCCCCATTAGGGATGTGCATTCGTTTTGAACGAATGCGCAATCCGCAACATTTAGGTCCCTATTCGTTGCATTCGTGGGGTTCCGAAACGTATGGCGAACCCCCACGAATGCAACGTATCACTAACGAATAAAACCCCCACCCTCCTGACGCCCCCAAGACTTGCCAAAAGTCCCTAGTGGTCCAGCGGGGGTCCTGGAGCGATCTCCTGCACTCAGGCCGTCGGCTGCCGGTATTCAAAATGGCGCCGATAGCCTTTGCCCTTACTAGGTCACAGGGGCTACCGGTGCCATTGGTCGGCCCCTGTCACATGGTAGGAGAACAAGCATTGCTCCTACCATGTGACAGGGACCGACCAATGGCACCGGTAGCCCCTGTGCATTGCTCCTACCATGTGACAGGGGCCGACCAATGGCACCGGTAGCCCCTGTGACCTAGTAAGGGCAAAGGCTATCGGCGCCATTTTGAATACCGGCAGCCGACGGCCTGAGTGCAGGACAATGCTCCAGTTCCCCTGCTGGACCACCAGGGACTCTTGGCAAGTCTTGGGGGCGTCAGGAGGGTGGGGGGTTGTAATTAATTAAATTTAAAGGGTTGGGATAGGGGTTTTTTTGTTGTTGTTTTTTTTAACTTTAATGGGAAACTAATGCCATACGTAACTAATGGATGAACTGGGGTCCCCCGCAAACGGATGTAATGGATTTGGGTCCCTACGAATACTGAATCAAACGTATCCGTCCCTGCTGCACATCCCTAAAGCAATCACACAAGCCAATCAAGAATCGATCCACGTTGTGAGTGAAGGGGTTCGCTGGCAGCCTTCTGGATGGCATGCCTGCCCTTGGGGGGCCATCATTATAAGAAACTCAGAGGGCCACCGCTGATGATGCCGGAGGTAAGGGGTGGAGCTTCCTGGCTCCTCTGTACTATTTGTGCCTGTTTGGAGAAAGAGAGCTCTGTCAATAAGGCTCAGGAGCACAGCAGGAAGTAAAGTGCAGCATGTGATAGCAGCATTGATTTAAGGAGCCAGCTGAGAGTCCTTTCAAGCAGCCCCATGGACAAATGCTGAATGATGGCAGAGGCAGGGGATGGAGCTTCCTGGTTCCTTTATGTGACGTGTGTCTGGTGGGAGAGAGAGCTCAGTCAGTAAGGCTCAAGAGCATCAAATACAGCGAACAGGAATGTGACCTCAAGGAAGAAATGTCTGCATATTGCTTCACATTGGACACTGCTTTTATCCTAGGAACTGAAATTGGCTTCAAAGCTGTTCAGTGAAAAAGTGATCTTTTCCCAAAGGAAGCCATCCATTCCTTCAAATCTAAAACAAAAATTCTCTCTTGAAATGTTCACTCCAAAGTTTTGTCTCCCTGTGGACATAATATATCACATGGGCGTAGTACAAATAAAGATCAACCAATGCACAGAAATTCCATCATACTTAAACCAAGTTGAAATCCACTGCAAATTGTTTCCACATCTCTAGTCAGAACATCCTGCGATCACCATTACCTGGCGATTAGAAAGATGATTTTCTGCTTCACCTCTGTCAGGCATTGCATAAGGTGTAACCAGTGGAAAATGGACTGTCTGTGGACAGTCCATTAGACGAGCCATTTCGATTGGTTAATATAGTGCTAAGTTAGAATCGTACACAGCACCAGGGAAGAAAAGTCAGGAAAATGCTATGTGGTACAGCCTTGAGAAAAGGCAAGATTTGGAAAAAAATATTATGTTTTAATGAACTACTGCTCTGCTTATGGGAATTTCTTCTGTATCCAGACTCTAAAGAAGGTAATCTCCATCAGGTCAAGGTTAAAGAGTGGGTTTCCCCAACACAGGAAACTGCCTTGGCTTGCTTATTGTTCTGAGATTGCTTTTTACTGCTGTGGGCACTCTGTGGAAAGTGAAAAGACCAGTGCAGATTTGTAGTAAATAGTTCTCCTGTCAGTCTCCCAGTCATTATGTCCCTTGGGTTTTATGTTCCCAATCTGGTAAATTAGCATGGAAGCCCATCAAAACCACATGAAAACCAAAATATGTTAACTTTCTCTTTGAATAATTGTTGTAGATTAATTTACTGGCACAGCCAATTGCATTTGCCCAGACTGTGGAACTGTGAGAATGTGTTCTGGTATTAATTAACATGTAATCTGGCTGGTCAGGAAAGCTGCCATGATGAAGATATTTGAGTTCCTAATTTGTAATTGTAGTAATTAAACTAATTCTGTCCCTCAAAGTATAGTTGCCAGTAAAAAAAAAAAAAAAAAAGACACCTAATGAATACTAGCAGTATAGGTGAATTGTAAATTCAAATTGCAGGTATTTAGCAGTGTGAAAAACTGTTGCAAAGTTGTGATATCACATGACCATAACACAGATCTAGTCAATGTATCACTTCTACAGTTTCACAAACTCTCTCTCTACAAACATTGAGGCAACCAAATTGATTGCTATTCTCCCACATAAATGTATGATGACATCAGGGGGCCATAGAAGCCCCCATTGCCATCCCCTTGAACTGTTTATCAGTCATCAAAACTAAAAACTACATTTTGTAAAGCTACAGTAGCCAATTCATATAAAAAATCAGTTTGAACTTTTATTGGATCCAAGCTTATGTCTAATACTTTCTGCAAAGTATTAATGGAATAGTATTGAGATATTTGTACATAAAGAGGCTATGTCAAGTCATCATCAACAAATTAAGGATTGGTTCGGAATATGGGATACATATAATTTTAATTTTAAATAAAAAAAAAAAAAAAGATTGCACATTGTATTTAATTGAAACCAATGATTATTTAAAAAAAAAAAAAAAAAAGGCATAGCAATCAACAGTTGCCTCATGAGCTGTTGCGATTATAATGAGCTCAAAAAATGATGGTCCTTATATTTAAGTCAGCCAGTGTGGGTGACGACATGTTGAAGAATGTTTCTTTTATTGGTGAAAACCATTGCGTGGAGTTTGTGGTTTAGCCGTCTTTATTTACCACGAGACTGTTTTTGTGACTCTGCCTCTCTTTCTTTGGAAAGTAAGTTGAGAATTATAGTTGAATTTTCTTTGTATGTGATTTTAATGTGACATCGACGTAGCCCCTGAAGCAGGCGTTGAGATGCCGAAACACTGGCAGTGTCAGGCATAATACGTTTATTCAAACATAATGTTGCTGTCTTTAAGTTGTGAAACACTACTATTCAACAACAATCACCACAGTTTTCTTGCTGGGAGCTTGTGGAAATCACTACATCCTTTGGTCAAGATAAGTTGTTTTGTTCAACTATGCTAAGATGTTAAGAGGACATAGATCTGGACTGATTTAATATGTTGTAAAATACATTAAACAAAATGTGTGCTTGGAATAATTCAATATTAAACTGTGCTGGAAAGCTCATTTTTGTCAACATAGATGGTATATGATTATATGCTGTGTGCTGCAAGTGTTTTCTTTGGTGGAAGAGCACTTTTTATGAAACCAATTTAAATTTGCCCTAAGAAGTATCAAGATTTCTCCTTAGAGACGAGTTTTTTAATTTATACACATTTTTATTTTTTTGTTTTAGTTATTAGGAGTGTGCATCCAAAACATTTTGTTTGGATTTTGTAATTTTCAGCCAGTGCAATATCAAGCGTAAAAAAAAAACATGCATCCAAAGTGGACGCACATTTTTTGAACTCACACAGATCCACCTCTCCTGGGCACTCGATTCTATATGCAAATGAGCTGCGCTACAAGGGACATGCAATGGATAATTTGTGTATCCTTGGCGCTCTGCATCAGGCACCCAGAGAAGTGGCTGTGCGTCCACAACAGCCTGGCCAGAGCTCCCTCCCCACCCCCCAGCAGGGCTGTTCCTGATTGGTCCTCTTCACTGAAAAGTGTCATTGAAAGGACCAATCCCTAAAAGGGGATTGGTCCTTTCACTGACATGTGATATTGAATGGACCAATCGGAAGTAAGTGTAGCAGTGAATAAAGTAATATTAAGTGCCCTGTGTGTGCAGGTTACCAGAAAGGAAATCAGTTTATGAACGTCCGTTTTATCTGGCAGCAGCTAATTTACTGGCACAGTAGGCAGACACAATATACATTGCCCTGAGCGTGAATATTGTGGGTGTATATTGTGTGACCCCCCCCCCCCCCCCAATTTTTTTTTTTTTTTAATCAAGACGTTGTTTTTTTTTGCACGGTGCTGCTTTCTGTGGTTCTTCCTACTTAATATTGCGACAATACTAAGTAGGAGGAACCACAGAAAAGCAGTTTTTTTTTGTTTTTATGTTGAGCTCTTCACATGCAAGAAGACTTGCGCCTGCTCTGGGCAGGCATAAAATTTGATGGGTTAAAAATTATGCCTCAGGCGCACAGGAATGTTTTGCATCGCGGGGTAATAGCTAATAGCCTCATCTACATGGAATTTACATGTGATGAGTGCTATTAGCTACACGCGAGTTTGGACATGCGTTTTGGATGCGCTGATTCCCTTATTGCATGGGGATTATGGATGCACGTTAACCTGTGAGCTAGGCTCAGCACACGATATTGCATCGGCCTGCATGTTTAGATTTTGTCATTTTTCTTTTAATGTTTTTTTGTTATTGCACACTAAAACTTGTTAATGGTTTGTGTGTGTTAAAATGTTTTAGCACATGTTAAAACTTTTAATGCAGACTAAATGAAATGAAAGAAATGACACATTCCTAATTTGTGTTTAGAACACATAAGAACATAAGAAATTGCCATACTGGGATAGACCAAGGGTCCATCAAGCCCAGCATCCTGTTTCCAACAGTGGCCAATCCAGGGCATAAGAACCTGGCAAGTACCCAAAAACTAAGTATATCCCATGCTACTGATGCTAGTAATAGCAGTGGCTATTTTCTAACTTGAACTGGAGATGCCTTGGAAATAAATAGGGTCATTCATCAAAATGTGTTATGGTGTTAACGCATGCGTTATGAACAATAACTCTTGGTGCGAATGCAAATTTTTTGGAGGAGCGGGATCAGGGAGGAGTTTGGGTAGGTACCCTGTTATAGAGTCCATCAAGCTAGGGTGAGAGAACACAGTAGAAATTTCCTCACGCCAAATGTTGTCTGATCTTCACAGAGGTGTACTGTGCTGTTCGTACATCTCACTCTACATGAGCAACTGGCCCCTAAACCACCACCAACACCTCACCTCAACCTTTTAGATGGCCCTCCTATAGAGACATAAATACTTCATCCCGCTCCCTCTCCTTAGCGCAAGATGTGAAAAATAGGGATTAGCAAGTTACCATATGGTGTGGTAATTCTAAAATTTCCCTAAACACGCCCCTTTTTTCTTAACGCAGGCATTCGTTAATAACTCATTTTGATGAATTTAGGGGTAATGGATTAGAGTCAAGTTCCTGAGGGGCCAGAAGCAGGTTTGAAGAGTACCTAAAATATGTGAACTAGCTGTAAGTTATATTCAGTGTGTGCAGATAGCCTGAAACCAGGCCCAGGAGGACTGGTGTTTGACACCTCAGTTGATTTTGAAAATTGTGTAGGGTTCACACTAATTTTCCTTGTCTTTATTTAGCCATTATTAACTGTAAATGGCATAATTTGGAAATCAGGATAATAGGGTTTGTACGACTCAAAGATTTTTTTAATACTGTCTTACAACTGCCATGACATGAATAGATGGAGCACCAAATTTGCACTTAGAATTCCCACCATTATCATCTGAAAATTTACTCTCTTGCTGACAGCACTCTCTCTTTCAGCAGAGCTCTAACCCAGCTGGCTGTTCTTTTTGATCAGACTTAATCCACATCCGCCCAGCTCAGGATCAGTTTCCCCCCTCACCACCTCCCCCATGCTTATTTAGTTTCTTATGTGGGATGTTAGAAGCAAGAGATTCATTTTTAAAAAACTTTTTTCAACCAGTAAATTATCTGAAAAACCAGTAAATTATCTGAAACACAAAAATTTTGAAGTAATGTATGTTATGAGCTGTGTTAGGCTGGAAGACCTGGAAATATGGCTAAGGAATGGGGCTGTCTTGCAAAGTTTTCACGAGGTTTGGTCTAACTTCTGTGTGCCACATAATCTAAGTCATGTTTTTTCTAAATGGAATGGAAATGTAGATATAGAGAGAGAGAGATATATAGATATATGTTATGCTTTTATATTGGCATTGATTAAAATAAGAAATTCAGACTTTAAATAGATTTTCTTCCCAATCATTATTCTCTAGCAGCCAGCTTAATGCCCCCGAGGTTAATGCTCTGTAGTCTTGATCTCTGATGCGGGCTCTAGCTTTTTCAGGCAATGTTTGTCAGGCTGCTGAATCGGCACTCACCCACACAACTGTGAAGTGGAAGGAGAGACAATCAACTACTGCTCCTTTGGCAACACCTGCTGGCCATCCAAAGTGCCTGCAACGCTCAGCTTTTGAAGGGGAATCAATGGGAACTTTCTAAACTACCGGAAACAGGTCGTTACCTTACCTGCCCTTTTCTGGAAAAATGGCCATGGGTGTTTTAGCACAGAAACTGTGGACTCCTAAAAGTCTGACATTCTGTGTTTAGCATAGGTACCTCTGTGAGCTATCCTTGTATATTTAAATTAATAATTTTTTCTTCTGAGAAGTTTAGCTCTATGCAATAGAATAAAATGTCATTCTAGTGATAAAATGCATCAGGATGTTTTTGCATCATTCTTGTTGAGGAATTTTGTTGCTGTACATAGAAAAATGAAATATTTGTTGCTCTTATATAGAATGTCAGATAATTAATTAGGCAAGACTGAAAAGTCTTTATCATGGATAAATCATTCTGAAAATCTTACCTTTTTATCCATAGGTCTTCCTAGACAAAAGATAATAGCATAGTAAATGATAGCAGATGATAAACAAAATGGCTTACCATCGTGCCCAATTGAGATTCGTCCACTTCGAGTAAATGCATGTGCAAACTCTCATATGCAACCCTACGCCAATTCCCCCATTTCCTACCACTGTATATACTCCTGTCCAAAACATTCCCAAAATCTGCTACTGTGAACAACGAAAAGGTTGGGTTGAATTATCACGTCTTCCTGCGATTGTTCAAGCAAAGCAGAAGGTATCTGAAAGTTCTGTCTTGCTGTTTCTTGATCAGGTTTTGGAGCTCCATCCCCCCTGCTACACCCCACAATCATACATCACACCATAGTAAAGGGCAGGAAGGTTTCAATGAGGATTTGTATAATTTCTCTCATAGATTTCTCAACTTTCCTGTGCTGAGGAAATATAAGATTTTTGATCTTAGAGGTGTTCTACAACTTGCTCAGTTTTCCCATGGAAAATTAGGTCATTTTTTACTGTTGCATTACACACCAGGGTAATGAGACCCGCTCCTTGACCCCTCCCAAACACTGATCATTCGTCAAATTGATACTGTTGTGAATCTTCAATTTAAATGTGATCTCTGAAATAATAGTGCATAAATGGCTTTCTAGGCATAGTTGCAGTCCCCTGGAATGTGCCATTTTGCAGCCTTGGGAATCTGACTCCTTAGTAAACTCACAACAGCAGGCCTAACTTGTTTACTGCCCAGTGCTCCATTACTAAAATCATGGCACTAAAGGTAGCAACAACTTTTACGTTCTCTCCTCCAACAGTGCATGCTTTCCCATCATTAGGATTGGCAAATGCTTCACAACAGCATGCAGAGTAACTTTGCTAGTGGTGGTGAGGAGAGGGTGGAGGTTTGAGCTTGCAAAATTAGTAGTGTTTAGGGTCAGAGTTGCAGAATGCTCTCGCAAGGAAAGTTACCCCAAAGATGGTTCTGATTCCTCACCAGTTACTGATTATTGCATATGTTTCTCCAGGATTGGGAGAAGAAATTCCAAATTGTCCCCTTATGTTTCTCCATCTTAAAAGTCCAAATATTGGAAAGGAAAAGACTGAGTAAGCAGAACTCAAGCAGTCAAGTGTGTTTGAGCTTCAGTCATCTTAGATCCCTGAATGTGTATATTGAGCCCCAATGGAATCTCTACTAAAGAAGGTATGGCTCGGTAATTAGATCAAAGCAGTGTAGAGTGGAGGAAGGTACCAACTGTGTCACGGCACCCTCTGTAGAGGCTGCTGTGCTGGTTTGCCCGGATTGCATAGAAGCAAGTGACCCCTAGTGTCTATGTAGATTTTTAGTTTGCTTTTAGAGAGAGGAAGGAGTGTTTCATTTGTTCTTTACTCTGAAAAATTAAGGCCCAAAGCCTTAGCTAGGAGTTTGGTTGATGGTACTCAACTAGCGATTTTTACTTAAGTCGATTTTTGTTTGCGAAGAAGTTTTTATCCATCCTCCCCACCAAGAGAGGAATGGAAGTTTTTCAGAGATCCTAGTACCATTTAGTCTAAATTGTTCTCTTGCCCATCCAGGAAATGTGGAGGAAGAAGGAGAGGTGGCACTCCTATGGTGTTTAACTAGAGGAGAGTCAAGGAGGTACCTAACCAGTACAACCGAGAAGGAGAGGAGAGGAAAAGTTGGAGAATTCAAATCAATCATTTGGAGACCGGGCATTTGAAATGAGAATTTAAATTAGGAAGAGGACCCTGTATACCCCCAAACCTCAGAGAGGCTTCAAATTCCAACCAAGAATAAGGAAAGGGACACCAAGGATTGGATCAAGAGATTTACAGAACCACAGATTAATTTGTTTGTCTTGCTCTATGGTGATTTACTGGAAGAGACTTGTAACACAAACCATATTACAAGTTTGAAAAGCTTCATCAATAAAGTTGTGTTGCAACACCAGCTTTGTGTGTAACTTACTTCTTGGCACTCATTACAGAGACAAAAGATTGCTTGGAGGTTATCCTCCCCTCCCCTCCTCCATGGAGAATCCTGTAGATCTGGGGCTGAGTAATGTATGAAGGAGACTTAACCCTAATATTGAATGTGCGCTCTGTGACTCTTACAAACTACCCCATTCCAAGAGTTGCATGTGTTTTAATAGCAAACGGCCAAATGCCTCAGAAAGGGGAAAAGATAAGTAACTGACTAAGTAGATACGTTTGTAATTGACTGTCAAGTGCATTACCATTAAGGCCCTGGGAAAACTCCTTTTTTGCTAGGGACAGTGAAGGTTAGAAAGTTGTGGAAGTGAGAGAATGTACCATTCATCTGCAGCCTCTCCCTTTGAGGGTGCTGGAATGGCCATCCCCCTAGGAAAGGGTTTTTCTTTTTTTTTTTTGTTTTGTTTTTAAAGCAGCTCTCTACACAGAGACTGTGGCCAGGCCCTTATGGTTTGCTAGCAGTTAGGTAGTGAGGAGCATTTTCTGCATTGGATTTTCCAGGCCCAATCAGAGGAGCCAGGCACACCCTGCCTGGGAATCCTGATACGGGTCGGGAGGGTATTTTCCAGTCCACTCACTGGCTGGATGGGACTTTCCCTCTGGATTGTTTTTTCGGGTTTTGTCAAATTTTCTTGGTAGGCGCCTTGTGAGACCCTGGGTACCACCTGGGCTCAGGGCATGGTGAACCCTGTGTCTGGGGCTGCTCTGGTTAGGGAAGAATTGCCCTTCCATACCCTCAGCAAGGACAGAGGAGGTGTTGACTTGCTGCGGGGAGGAACTCCAGTGTTAAGCTTTTGTTGAAAGGGAAAGGACTTAAATTGAGGTATAGGAGGAAGATTTTGGCTGCCCTTTCCTTCCTTCATGGAGCAGGGCGCGCTGCCTGTTTCCAGGGGATCCCTCCCATCTGGGCTCTAAGAGAAATAACAGAAGATCACCTAACCGTGAGTAAGAACAAAGTAAAGATCACTCAGGACACCCATCCAGGATCTTCACCTCCTTGGGAGAGAGAGAGATCTTTACTCTCTGTGCCAAAGACTGTAGTTATCATTTTTCCAGCTTGGAAGGGGTTTTCCACTCAGCCAAAGGGATACCCTGCCCACCTGGGAACTCTAGGTTTTCCTTGGCCTGGTCTTGAGTTATGCAAAGATAGAGGGGAAGACTGTAAAATAAAGGAGAAACATTTTGCAGTGCAGAGGATTTTGTTATTGCTGCCATTCTACATTTGGATTGCCCAACAGTAAAGATATTCCTTTTGGACACCAACCAGGTGACTCCAGCTCGTTTATTGGGCTTAACACTGCGCACACACATTGTGAAAGAGGTAAAGAGAAATGTGCATATCATTCACCCTTAGCACTCCAGGATCTGAAAGTTAAGTCTTTCCCTCCACCCCACAAAGAATCCAGCCCCTGGAAGTAAGAGACAGTGTTCAAGCTAACCTGGTGAGGTTCCAGTCCTGAAGAGTAACACATTTCTTTTATGGCCCCAGCAGGTTGCAGCCTGCCTCCTGGGATGGGGTTACATGTACATTTGGAAAATAGGTATCATTTCATTAATCCACTGAATCACAGTATCCACTTAGAAGCCATCCAAGGAAAAGCAAATCGGGTTTCAGATCAACTTTGAAGAAATTCTCAGTAGAATAGATTGAAGAATATACAAATCAACAATTGATTTCACCTTTTGCTTTGTGGACCCAAGTCGAGTGTAGGCAGGAAGGGGGAAAGTAAGGTTGGAAAGGGTGGTGTTTCAACCTGAAAAAGCTTAACCTCTTCTAGATATAGTGAGGATTTAACTTGACCCATTTTAAAGTTTGCATCATTTTAAAGCTTGTATGAATTGATTACAAAATGGTGTTGCCAGACTGATTTGTGGTAAGTCTCCTCTAATTTTTCTCCTTATATTGGTTGCCGATAGCTGAGAGAGCTAAATGTAAGCTACTGGCTGTTGCTTTCCATTGCATGAGAAGTAATGGTCTGATTAAACTTGACTGGTATATACTTGGGCAGGCTCTTAAGTCATTACAGGGCTTTCAGTTGGTGGCAGCCAAAACTCAAACATTTCTTTTATGTTGCTGTGCTAAACGGGCTTTTATAATTGAAGTTTTGGAATGAATGTCCAAATTTGGCCAGAGCTGAGCTGAACTACTTAATTCTGTAAGCAAAGGCTCATCTGTTACCTAGTGTGACTTGAGGTGATAGATATCAGCAGTGGGAGTTAGGCTTTTATGGAAAGCCAGGAAGGAGTGGAAAAGATGAGGGAACTAGCAAAGCTTGAGGAATGGTCTAAGGTCTGGCAGCTAAGATTTAATGCTAAAAAATGCAGAGTAATGCACTTAGGATGCAAAAAAACCAAGGGAAAGATACAGTATTGGAGGTGAAATCATTCTAAGCACAAAGGAAGAGCGGGATCTGAGGGTAAATGTATCTGATGATATTAAGGTGGCCAAACAGGTAGATAAAGCGACAGCGAAAACCAGAAAGATGCTTGGCTACATAGGGAGAGGAATGGTCAGTAGAAAAAGGGAGGTGATATTGCCCCTGTATAGGTCCCTGGTGAGACCTCATTTGGAATACTGTGCACAATTCTGGAGATTGAACCTTCAAAAGGATATAAACAGGATGGAGTCAGTCCAGAGGGTGGCTACTAAAGTAGTCAGAGGTCTTCATTCTAAAGCATATGGGGGATAGACTTTAAAGATCTAAACATTTACACCCTGGAGGAAAGGCAAGATAGGGGAGATATGATAGAGACATTCAAATATCTCAAAGGTTTCCATGCACAGTAGATGAGTCTTTTTTAATGGAAAGGAGGCTCTGGAACGAGGGGCCATGAGATGAAGCTGAAAGGGGGTAGACTCAGGAGTAATCTTAGGAAATATTTATTTACAGAGGGGTGAAAGAATTTGTGGAACAGCATCCCAGTAAAAGTGGTGAAGTATCTGAATTCAAGAAAGCATGAGCTGAATACAGAGGCTCTATCTCTAAGGAGGTGGTGGGAACTGTGGTGCTTGATTGGTTGGATGGATGGTCCGACTGGATGGGCCATGTGGTCTTTTTCTGCTGTCATGTTTCTATGTCAGCCAGAAAAGGGTTTTATTTGTAGCAAATACAATTTGGGTGTAAGATCTTGGGAAAGGCAAATTTGTATTTGAGTTGTATACTGAAAAGGAAGAAAATGGCAGGAGTTTGGTACTGTAATCTTTTTCTTTTTGTAGTTTGTTTTTATATTGAGTGTTTTCTTGTAAACTGCTTTTGTTGTTTTACTGATTATGAGGCATATACATTTTATTAACATAATACATTTTTATTTTTGGAGCAGAAAGCCAATATTTGACCTTATACACCAGAAACTTCATTTTTTTTTTTTTGTTTGTAATATTTTTATTAACTTTTACACATTTAAAACAAGAACAGAGAATAATGGGCAAAAACATTACAAAGACATAACACAACTACTTCAAAACTCCCCTCCCCTCTCATCTCACCCCCATCATCCGTCCTTGACCCTCTCTTGGCATGTATAGCTTCGCATTATGTATAGCCACATTAGAAGGCACAACATCAAGCTGCAAGCTGAGCTCAGGGCTTAATTCAAGCATCTCCCTTTAAACCATGGTAGATTCCACTCCATTTTTCACTTTTGAGAAGAGAGACTTCACATAAGGTACCCATATTCGGTGCAACTGGCCTCTTGCTTTTTTGGAACTACCTCGGGCCGATGTCATCTCTAATAAGTAAACATCCAGAACAGACATTAACCATGATGACAAAGTTGAGCTGGTCTGATCCAGCCACTGACCAAGTATAAAGATGAAGAGCCACTAGGCATCCCTGTATCAAAAGCAGTCTGTTAACCTGTCCATGGTCTGAAGTCACAGCCACATATCCCAATAGGCAGAATGCTGCATACCAAGTTATTGTTGGTACTTTAAGAGACTCAAAATATGCTTTCACCGATTTGCCAAAACTATTGTACAGGACCACAATCCCATTGACAATGTAGCAGTGATGCAGAGGGATGAGAACATTTCAAGCAATTACCAGAAGAAGCTATTTTTGCTGCAAAGTCCAGAGCAAACTCCTAAAACGAACCTCCCATAATGTGACACATTTCATTGTATGCCAGATCAAAAGATCACAATCAAGAATGTCATCATCTAATAGAATAATCTATAAGACACAAGACCAAATCTTGGCTAAAACAGTCTATATACTATAATTTTGCATATTATGAAGGAACTTGTACATTGCCGAGATAGACATTTGTTTTTTAGACATATGCAACAATCTTTGAAAAGCGCCACTAGTAAGTTTCTCTCCCTGTCATTCAACCCTTTCCCAGTATAGCTATGGATTTGCATATATTTAAGAAAATACAAACTCCTAAGGGATAAATGTTAAATACAGTATTCTTGTGAATGCATTGTACCAAATTGTACATTGATAAAGAGAAATATACTTAATACCCTTGTGAAGAAAACAGTTGAAATTTGTTGTATGTCAAACCTGGTTTAAAATCTGGGTTACCCATCAATAGCAAACAATAGGATCTTTGCCAACTAAACTCCAAATGTTTCTGAATCCAATACCAGCTCTTCCTCACAGCACATGCTAATAGTTATTGCAATATGTAGAATGGTAAATCCCCCATTCTTGGCATGGATTAGGTAAGATAAACAACAAGGACTCATAAATTCCTTTTCTAACCATGCAATTTAATTATCTTCCCCCGCTCCCATCCATTCTCTGTGTTAATATCAAACAACCAAGATTATAAAAGTGCAGATTTGAAAATCCCAAGCTGCCCTCATCTCTGGGCATCATTAAAGTAGCAACATTTAATCTTGCCTTCCTTGATTTCCAAAAGAACTTCATGCAAAGCTTTTGTGACAATCTCAGATCCCCCTCTTGGTATTGTAAAAGGGGACCATCTGCAACTTGTATAAAACTTTGGGAATGAATACCATTTTAACCAAGGCTGGACAATGAAAGAGGGAAGTACTCCCAACTAACTAGTTTTTGTTTAAATTCCTGAAGAAGGAGCTTAAAAATTATAATCAGACCAACACTGAATGTCCCTAAGAACTTTAATGTCTAGGTATTTAATAGTATCAGCTGCCCATATCATGGGGAAATTAGGCCAGGTATCTTTTAAATCACCTGCAATGTCTATAGCCTCAGACTTAAGTAAATTCAACTTCAAGCCTGAAAAAGTGCCAAAAAGAAAAATGCAATTTAAGACATTTTGGAGAGAGACCCGGGTACTGGACAAGATCATCATGTCGTCCATGAGCAACGTAATTTTTTAATGCCTTCTGTCCTATTGGGATGCCGCAAATAGATTTATCTTTAATTTTGCAAATTAAAGGCTCCAGTGATAAAATAAACAGTAGAGAAGACAAGAGGCATCCCTTTCTGATACTCCTACCTAAATTAAAGATAGGAGATGTAGAACCATTAATACATTTATAAGCCTTAGGATTACTATAAAGTAATCTAATCACAGCCATAATGGTGCCTGTAAATCCAAACTTCACCATTGCAGTAAAAAGATAATCCCATTCCACTCGATCGAAAGCTTTTTCTGCATCAAAGCTTACCATTAGAGAATCAAGGAAGTGAAACTTGCTAAAGGTCTCAAGTGCCAGTAACAGGTGCCTGATATTACCACTCAGTCTCCTACCTATCACGAAACCAGATTGCTCTTGTGAGATCAGCAGGGGTAGAATATACTTAATATGGTTGGTGATTAATTTTGGCATATATTTTTATGTCCAAATTTAATAGTGAGATCAGCCTATATGATCCAGGATCAGCCGGATCCTTACCTGGTTTAGGGAGGATTACAATAGCAGCTTCGGCCATTGAGGGGGCGGCAATATCACCACCTCCACCATATGGTTGAATAATGCAGCAAGAGAAGTTGCTAAGGGAACCTGAAGATGCTTATGAAACAAAGAATTTAACCCATCCGGACCTGGTGATTTATGCAATTTCGGACCCTTAATAGCTTGACTTATTTCAGTGTCCGAAAAGGGTCTGTTCAGGGCTTCTAACTGTGTAGATCTTACTAGGGGCAAGGGTAAATTCTGAAGAGACTGTTGGTGGTTTTCCAAGTTTGGGTTCTCAGAATGATATAAAATCTGAAAGAAATCCAGGAACACCATCGTAATTTGCACTGTTGTGATCGCAAAAGACCCATCTTTTTTTCTTAATGCTACTTATAAATTTGGAGGGAGCATGAGCTTTGCATAATCAAGATAGCATTCGGCTTGGTTTAAGAACATAAGAAAATGCCATACTGGGTCAGACCAAGGGTCCATCAAGCCCAGCATCCTGTTTCCAACAGTGGCCAATCCAGGCCATAAGAACCTGGCAAGTACCCAAAAACTAAGTCTATTCCATGTAACCATTGCTAATGGCAGTGGCTATTCTCCCATATAAGAACAATTTATGCCGAAACATAAGCATTGCATCTTTCACTTTCTGGTGATGCAAATTATTGAGCACTTGCTATGTCTTTTTGAACCTTTTTTCCCAGATATTGGAGTTAACCCTATTCCACTGGGATGTGTAATAAGCCATTTGTCTTTCAAGATCAATTATTTGCTTTTTCCTATACCTTTTCATAAAAGCTACATAACTGTTGAAATCCCCCCTAAGCACAGTTATAGCCTCTTCCCAACATAATCCTGGATTATACTTACATTGATAGCTTCCTCTTATAACCTCCATTTCTCCTGTAAATACTGTTGGAAGTCCAATTCTAGATTCAACCATTCTGGCATTCTCCAATTAAATAAGCCAGGTATCTGGGAATATTGCCCCACTGTTAAAATAACCAGGCAATGATCTGATATAAGTGAATTGCCTGACACTGCTCTGTCAACCTCACTAAATAATGATTCAAAAATGAACAAGTAATCAATTCTTGATTTTGTAGGGTGGACCTTGGCATGGTGGGTATAGTCTCGCTCTTCGGGTGAAGTGTTCTCCAAATGTCCACTGAGGACAAAGTATCAAACAGGAGCTGAATAACTTTCTCTTTGCCCATTTTAGAAATATTTGTAGAAGAACATCCTGCCTAAAATTGGATCTAGAATACAATTTGTCTCCGCCTAATATCACATTACCTCCCCCTAATGCAGATATGCCTTTAACCAGGCAAGTAAAGAAGCTGGAGCATGGCGATATTAAGTCGGAGGTCCCAAGTAAAAAAATAATCAAAATAAATAAATTTAAATCGGCTCGCGGGTTGAAAACCGGACGCTCAATTTTGCCGTCATCAGGTTTCCGAACCCGTGGCTGTCAGCGGGTTTGAGAACAGACGCTGGCAAAATTGAGCGTCGGATGTCAAACTCGCTAACAGCCGCCGCTCCTGTCAAAAAAGAGGTGCTAGGGACGTGCTAGTGTCCCTAGAACCTCTTTTTACCGCAGGCCCTCATTTAAATACTAAATCGCGCGCACAGGAGAGTGGCCTGTGCGTGCGCCAGGAGAGCGGGTGCTCTCCCGCGACTTTTACTGATTCGGCCTGTTTATTGGGGAGCCTAAACTTGAAACATTCCAGGTTATGTATTTTATCTTAGTGCCCATAGCAGACTGTAAAATTTGTAGGATACCCCTGGTAGTAACACCCCCTATTTCTTTATATGGAAATACAAAAAATGCCGGCCACTAAAAAGAAGTGCACATACCCTCGGTTACACATATTTGCAAAACTCATGGATGGAACCCCTTTCTTAACAAAACCCCTAACCATCCCACCCATGCTCCCAGTCTCCCCCCACCTCCCTGCATAACCCAAACGTTATTCCCAAGTTTTGCTATGCTCTCTATCTGAAGAGCCAGAGCCATTCAGTTGCAACTGGGTGCCTTCCCCCCTACAACAAATCCCTGCAAATAAAGTATAGACTGTCAACTAAATGGTTAATAATATACCATCAACGGCAGTCTGCCATAGCCATTTTAGAAAAGTAAAATAGGAGAAAATTTAAGTAAACATTAACATTGAAATAAAATTTAAATTTAGCTATAAAATTTATATTTAAGCTGTGAAAGCACACAAGCAAGAAATGCATAAACCATTCGCACCACGCTCTGCAATGCCCCAAAGTCACCATATCTCGAATAGTCAGCATATGTCTTCATATTTCAAGCACTGCGCTACCACTAGGGATCATTTAGCCCAAAATCATTCTCCCACCAGTTGGACGGCACATATAAAATACCGGGCCCAAAACAGTGTTTCAGCAAGGGTCCACTTTCCATAGCAAAAAGTCACTAATTTGGCCTCCACTTCGAAAGTGAGACCTCTCCCGGACACTTCTATGCACTTGTAGCTGGAGATATGGTCATGGTGCACCATCTTAGGTGGGAAAGGACAGCAGCAAACTGATAAAACTATAGAACTACGACAAATTGAAGACCCTTGACTGCAGGGCAAATACTTAGATAAATTCTTCCATCACAAGTCATTGTATCTGCAAATATTTTGGTTTCTTCGGATGATTCAAATAGCTGTGGTGTTCTATTGCTTCAGATACGCTGTTTAGCAGGGAACTGCAGCGCAAGACACACTTGCTTTGCTGCCAACTGAGAACATACAAAATTGAATTCTTTTCTGAGAAATCTTGGAAGATTTTTATAGGGCAGCTCTTATATGTCGAGGACTGCTTATGAAATGCACGCCAGATCACTTGCTTATGATCATAGTTCAAGAACCGAGCAATCACCATGCGTGGCCTCATCCCACCATTTTTCCGAATCCCCAGCCTGTATGCTCTTTCTATTAT
The DNA here is from genome assembly GCF_901001135.1 of Rhinatrema bivittatum. NCBI lineage: Eukaryota > Metazoa > Chordata > Amphibia > Gymnophiona > Rhinatrematidae > Rhinatrema > Rhinatrema bivittatum. Next base: position 149,388,622 of record NC_042623.1, read on the forward strand.
CAGCATGCTTTGCAGGTTTGACAGATTCAGCACCTCAGGAAGCCAGTTAACTAAGACTTCAGCCAATTTACTCTCCTTAACTTCCTCCACCATGCCGACAAATCGCAAATTATTTCTTTGTGCCCTGTTTTCCAATTTCTCAATTTTCTCTTCTGAAGTAAGTGGTCGTAAAAGTCTTAAAAGTGCAATACTGACTGGGTCCGGGGGGGAAGGGTCTAGGTGAAATGGGGAATTGAGGCTGAACAGTCAGGAAGGTGTCTATGATCTGCTGATAGACTAATTGGTAGAACTGGTAATTTTCCTCATGACTTGCATGCATAAAAGCTGACTTGCTTGTAAATTACACAGGTAAAGTTTCCAATCGGATATTTTTAAAGGTAGACATAAAAATACATGAATATAGCAGTTGTGTGCTATTATCTAGATAAATTTAGATTTATTTGGCTAAATCTTGAAAGTGAGGCTTATCCGGACAAGTTCCGACTTATCTGGCTAACAAAGTTGCTACTTCTCTGGGCAGTCTTAAAACGCTGCTTTCCAGCTAAGTCAGATTAACCAGATAACTGTAAAAAGCATTACTTATCTGGCTGTGTGACTTTAGTGCTTTTTCAGACTTACCTGGCAGGCTGACTTAGCTGGATAAGTGACATTTTAAGAGTTAGCCAGTTAAGCAGTGGCAAAGCTGCTAACTAGCCAGATGAATCGGAGCTCATCCAGATAAGTGCAGTATGTTTGCGCATGGTATTTTTACATGCACACACTTGTTGCAGGGTACATTTACATGTATTTCATAACCTGCATGTATCTTATGCGTGCAGGTTATGAAACCCAAGTGTAGATTTTTTCACATCCATATACACACATATATGGGCACACGCGCATTTTTCAAAGTTCTCCTCCTTGGTTTTTATTGATATTCTCAAGGATCTTTCTGAAGTACTTTCCAGGCCTTTTTTTTTTTTTTTTTTTGAGAGAGAGTATTTTCAAAACATTGCAGGAGGGGCCCCAAATGTATTTCTTTCTCATGTTACATAATGCAATCCCACCCCATCAGTTTGTTGAACTGAGATTGTGGGCACTGAGTACGTAGCCCCAAAGAAATGGATCACCTTCCAGTTTCTGGATGCTACCACAAATGAGACAAAAGGAGGTGCTGTGGAGCTTTTTGATCCCGAGGCAAACTGCTTAAGTAACTGGAGATTCGGAAGAGCCTTGGTAAGGAATCACTTCCAGTTGTGTACCTGCTTTTGATCAACGTTGGCACTGAAACCTTCTGTCACAGAGCGGTGCAGAAAGCTTAGGAACATATTTATCAAACTTGAGACTTGTTCTGTGTGTTGCTTTGCCAGTTTTCATAGAATAAGAACTGCTTTTCTGGCATTTGCATTAGAGTAGTCCCATTATTACAGAATTATTATTATTATTATTTTTAATATTAGAAAGCATGAGTCCAGCCAGTCCTTCTGTCTTGTTCTTTAGTTTTCTAGAAATTATCAAATCCCGATTACTTCCCTGTTGGATGTTCTATAAGGGAACGGAAGGATTTCTGTTCTCAGATGGAACTGATCTCTAGTTCCTTCTTTTTTTTTTTTTTTTAATTCGGTCTCTGCTGCTGGGGCTGGTGTATTCATTTCAGGTTTTACTGTCTTTTGATGATTTTGCAGATCTGCCCCTTAATGCTAGGGATCTGTTCATTGTCTCCTTGATTCTGTAATGATAGTGACTTGAAGCCTACCCTGTTCCTTCTCCTTACTTTAAGCTGCCTATTATAGTTATAATGTTACTTGTGAGGTAAGAGGACTGTGCTCTGCCTTCCACTGCGGTTCCCTCTAATCATCACAGGACACGCACTGCACGATGCCGTGCTCGGGGTTTAATTCCGAAGCACAGCTCTGTGCAAGTGGGGCTCGCTCTTTCTCTTTTTTTTTATTTTTTTTTCAAGCTTAAGCCATTTGACTTTAGGGTTAAGTATGATAATCCCTTCCTCTCCACCCCCCAAAAACAAAAATGACTTTAGGCTATATTGAACTAAGATTTTAAAGAAAATATCCTTGGTGTGAGTGAGTCTCTGTGCAGAAGAGACTTGCCAATAGCACCACATCCAGTGAAACTCAAAGTTGTGTATTCACAAAACTATATCTTTGTGTTTAAAAAAAAAAAAAAAAAAATCAAGTCCCTATAACCCTGACTTTTCTTGTCACGTGACCCGAATTTAGTAAATAAATAAAAGCAGAAAACCTAGTGGCCTGTTCTCATGCTGTTCGAGCCAGCAGGTTACAGCACTGGAGTGTCTGCAGAGCTCTGCCCTGCAGTCTCATGGGTAGGTAGGAAGGGGTCACGCAGCTCTTCTTATTCTTCGTTGGTATTGGGCACTTTTCCACCTGCACTAGTCACTGGTCAGGATCAATTTATTGCATGCCACTGTCTTTTAGGACCAAGAAAAAAAAAGTATGAGAGAGAAAATCTAAGGAAATGTTAGAAACAAATTTCTTCTTCTTCACCCCCCCCCCCCTCACCCCAAAGCAGACAGTTTGTAATGATTGTGTAAGATTTTGTTAGTGCCCTCCGAGGTTATGACTTTGATTCTGAAAAATGATCTGTTCATAAGAAAACACATACAAGTGCACATTTGAGCCAGCCAGCAGGTGTCGCTGTTGAGCAATGGAGCAGACCATCTCTCCTGCCCCGCTGCCTTTGCCTCTCTCGCCTTACTCTTCAAGCCTTGAGGTCTGTGAGTATTGCCTCCAAAGCATGCCTAGTCGCTTGCCATCCTGAGCCCCAAGAGTCAGGCCCAGGAATTTAAGCCCAAGTCTCACATGCACTGCTACTCAGCCATTGGGTCAGCCCTATCATGGGTTGCTGAGTAAATGTCCTTGGCGTGCCCTGCTTTGCACAGGCCCATGTCCTGAAAGCTGAGAATGAGAACATTCCTTCCTAAAGAAACGTTTTGTGTCTGGAGAAGCCAAGTATGAAATTATCAGTTCTGCGTGTACAAAGGAGAAGAAATTAGAGGTGGAGATAAAGAAAGAAAGGGAATGAGACAATAAAAGGATGCAATGGAGATACTAAAAAAGTAGACAATCAACAAATAAGGAAAAATGAAACTTTAAAGATGAGGCTGAAGAGGGAAGTGCAAGAATAGACTTTTGTCAGGGCGGAAAATGCCAAATGTAAGTAACTGTAGAACCTTGCAGCAGTGCTTCTGGCATCAATTATTAACCTCATCCTCCCCCCTGGTAATATCAAAAAGATCCTTTGCCAGTCTGCGGAAAACACAAATTAGTGGATTCTTGGTGGGATGCCAGGACTCCACTTCACCACTACTGTGTCCTTATTTCAGCCTGCAAGATGGATTGCATTCCCAGATCTGCCTGGATAAGCCATGGCTGCGTCTCTGTTAGCAGTGGCAAGGCACAGAGGAAAAACTCTGCACCATCATACCAGATGTGCCGCCTGGTGCACTAAACAAAGGCATTCCCCCATGGAAGAAGAGAAGGTTGGAAACTCGGCAAAACCCACAAATGTTTTGCAAATGGCCTAGCCATGTTTGAGTAGGCTTGGTTTCAGAAAAGCCTCTTAATTACATGGGGAGACTGATGAAGATAACTACATAAAAAAAAAAAAATTCTGAGGAAGCTAAGAATAAGATATAACATCAAGATGAAACAGTAGAAGCAGTAATTATATTTAACTGAAGAGAGGTTGAGCTTATAACAGACCTTAGAGGTAAGGAAGAAGCTACAAATTAAGTTGATGAATAATAATGTTAAAGTCCTTTTTTTTTTTTTTTTTTTTTTTACAAGGAGAGAATTTCAACTTGCAGCACACTGGCAGAGAGATGAGGACTTCTCTTCTGTCTGGGGCCTCGCCCAGCGCCACCTGTCAGATGTTCATCCAGCTAGGAAGCCTTCTTATAGTAACTTCAATGCGTCTTGAGCTTAGTAAGAAATGATTTAATGTGTATCGCATAAGCATCCTCCAATCTCGCCACGCTCCTCCAGTGGTATCCTTCACTCCATAGCCATTGGCACACTGAGAATAACAGCAGCAAGACAAAAGAGGCATCTTTGCTGACTGGCCTGACATTAGCTGGAGGGACGGAAAGCTGATACTCCCTTGATTGCAGGATTCCTGGTGCCAGTCTGCACAAGGACCTAATTGCTTTTGTAAGAACGTACAAACCGCATATTCAGAGTCAGGCAGTCGGTGCAAATATAAGCCTTTAAGACTAAGAAACGATGGTATTTCGTCCAGCACTTTTTTTTTTGTTTTGGTTTTTTTTTTGTGGGGAAAGTCATGCAGTCCTTTTAATTAATCAATAGGAAGTAGAGTCAAGGAAGTAGTAAGTCTTTGAATTAGATAGAATCTTTTAATTCTTGACTGCGTGCTGTGTATACGCTCAATTTTACGGCATCAGTTCTCGAACCCGCTGACAGCCACGGCTTCGGAAAACAGACACCGGCATAATTAGGCGTCCGTCTTCCAATCCGCAGGCCGCGGGCAGATTTTTAATTTTTTTTGTATTTTTGGGGCCTCTGACTTAATATCGCTATTATTAAGTCGGAGGGTGTACAGAAAAGCAGTTTTTTCTGCTTTTCTGTACACTTCCTCGGTGCCGGCTGAAATTAACGCCTGCCTTTGGCATTAATTTCTGAAAGTAAAATGTGCGGCTTGGCTGCACATTTTACTTACTGAATCGCGTGGGAATAACTAATAGGCCCATCAACATACATTTGCATGTTGCAGGCGCTATTAGTTTCGGGGGGGTTGGCTGCGCGTTTTCGACGCACTATTCCCCTTACTGTATAAGGGGTAAAAATAGCGTGTCGAAAGCACGCGGCCAAATGCGGGCTAACAGTGCGCTCCATCAGAGCACATTTTACTGTATCGGCCTGATAATAAATATAAAGCTAAATTAAAGTAAAATACAAAAAATGTAAATTAGGCAGATGAGAAGACTACTATAGATGTGAAATAGAAGCCTTTCTGAATTAAGTAAACATTTTTGATACCAGGTAAAGAACAATTGTAAGGAAAAAAGATAAGCTACAAATTAGCTGACATTGCACATGATACATCCGAGGGTATCGAGAACTTTGCTGTTCCTATTCATAAAAGTTGCAGTAAGGAGGAGGCTGGGAACTACAGACATGTTAATCTGACCTTCGAGTGAACAAATTAATATAATCGCTGCTAAAACAGAAGATAGATCTTGCAATCCGCTGGATTCCAGAAATTGCGCTGAGACAACACAGCTTTACCAGAGGAAGATCCTGTCAGATTAATCTGATCAATTTTCTTTGACTGGGTGACCAGAGACTTGGATCAAGGGAGAACATTAGATGTTGTGTACTTGGATTTGGCACGGCTCTGCATAGGTGACATATAAATAAATTGAACACATTTGGTATGGGCCCTAGAGTTTCTGACTGGGTTAGAAACTGGTTGAGTGGGAGGCAACAGAGGGTACTGGTAAACAGAGTTCAGTCTGAGGAGGAGGGCATTATTAGCAGTGTGCTTCAGAGATTGGTCCTTGGCCAGTTCCTTTCAACATTTTCATGAGTGACATTGCAGAAGGATTGTCAGGAAATATTTGTCTTTTTGCAGATGATACCAAAATCTGAAATAGGGTAAACGGCCAGGAAGGTGTGGAAAACAGGGATCTAGTGAAGCTTTAAGAATGGTCTAAGTTCTGACAGCTAAAATTTAAGGCTAAAAATTGCAGAGTTATGCATTTAGGCTACAAAAACCCAAGAAAGGTACAGTATTGAGGGTGAAATTCTAAGCCCAAAGGAAGAGTGGGATCTGATGATCTTAAGGTGGCCAAACAGGTAGATAAAGCAATGGCAAAAGCCAGGAATATGTTTGGCTTCATAGGGAGAGGAATGTTCAGCAGATGATTCATTGTCCTTTCGCACCAACAATATCTCCCCAAGGCCTACTGCCCAGGAGGGAAGGGTTAGGTCAGCTGTCATACAGGCTGATACAGTACAGCGCACTCTTAACCCGCGTTTGGACGCATGTTTTCGATGCGCTAGCTTTACCCTTTATTCAGTAAGGGGTAATAGTGCATTGAAAATATGCGTCCAAACCCCCCCGAAACTAATAGCGCCCGCAACATGCAAATGCATGTTGATGGGCCTATTAGTTATTCCCGCGCGATTCAGAAAGTAAAATGTGCAGCCAAGCCGCACATTTTACTTTCAGAAATTAGTGCCTACCCAAAGGTAAGCGTTAATTTCTCTCGGCACCGGGAAAGCGTACAGAAAAGCAGTAAAAACTGCTTTTATGTACACCCTCCGACTTAATATCATGGCGATATTAAGTTGGAGGTCCCAAAAGTTAAAAATATTTAAAAATAAAAAAAAATAAATTTAAAATCGGCTCGCAGGTTGAAAACCGGACGCTCAATTTTGCCAGCATCCGGTTTCCGAACCCGTGGCTGTCAGCGAGTTTGAGAACAGATGCCAGCAAAATTAAGCGTCAACTGTCAAACTCTCTGACAGCCGCCACTCCTGTCAAAAAAGAGGCGCTAGGGACGCGCTAGTGTCCCTAGCACCTCTTTTTACCACAGGCCCTAATTTGAATTTTTTTTTTTTTTTTTTTTTAGTGAATCGCGTGCACAGTAGAGTGGCCTGTGTGTGTGCCGGGAGAGCGGGCGCTCACCCGCTGTCCCATGAACTTTACTATATCGGCCTGATAGTTGGTGATTCGATTATTAGGAATGTAGACAGCTGGGTGGCTGGTGAGTGTGAGGATCGCCTGGTAACATGCCTACCTGGTGCGAAGGTGGCGGATCTCACGCGTCACCTAGATAGGATTTTAGACAGTGCTGGGGAGGAGCCAGCTGTCATGGTACATGTGGGCACCAATGACATAGGAAAATGTGGGAGGGAGGTTCTGGAAGCCAAATTTAGGCTCTTAGGTAGAAAGCTTAAATCCAGAACCTCCATGGTAGCATTCTCTGAAATGCTCCCTGTTCCACGCTCAGGTCACCAGAGGCAGGCAGAGCTCTGGAGTTTGTGCGTGGATGAGCCGATGGTGCAAGGAGGAGGGATTCAGTTTTGTTAGGAACTGGGGAACCTTTTGGGGAAGAGGGAGTCCCTTCCGAAGGGATGGGCTCCACCTTAACCAGGGTGGAACCAGACTGCTGGCGCTAACCTTTAAAAAGGAGATAGAGCAGCTTTTAAACTAGAACAAAGGGGAAATCCGACAGTCGCTCATTAGCGCATGGTTTGGAGAGAGGTATCTTCAAAGGATACTAATGATGCATTAGAATTATGGCATCCCGACAGTGAGGTTCTAATTATAAGAAAAGTAGTCCAAGTGCCTGTAACTAAAAACTCACCTGAGTTAAAGAAAATTCTAACTTATCCCCACTATGAATTAAAAAGCGGAATGAAAATACAAACAAAAAACAAACTTTGAAATGTTTGTATGCTAATGCCAGAAGTCTAAGAAGTAAGATGGGAGAATTAGAATGTATAGCAGTGAATGATGACATAGACTTAATTGGCATCTCAGAGACATGTTGGAAGAAGGATAACCAATGGGACAGTGCTATGCTGGGGTACAAATTATATTGCAATGATGGAGAGGAGCACCCAGGAGGCAGTGTGGTGCTTTATGTCCGGGATGGCATAGAGTCCAACAGGATAAACATCCTGCATGATACTAAATGCACAATCGAATCTTTATGGGTAGAAATCCCTTGTGTGTCAGGGAAGACTATAGTGATAGGAGTATACTACCATCCACCTGGTCAAGATGGTGAGACTGACAGTGAAATGCTAAGAGAAATTAGGGAAGCTAACCAAATTGATAGTGTGGTAATAATGGGAGACTTCAATTACCCTAATATTGACTGGGTAAATGTATCATCGGTACATGCTAGAGATATAAAGTTCCTGTATGGAATAAATGATATTTTTATGGAACAATTGGTTCAGGAACTGACAAGAGAGGGAGCAATTTTAGATCTAATTCTCAGTGAAATACAGGATTTGGTGGGGCCACTTGGCAATAGTGATCAAAATATGATCAAATTTGAATTAATGACTGGAAGAGGGACAGTAAGCAAATCCATGGCTCTTGTGCTAAACTTTCAAAAGGGAAACTTTGATAAAATGAGAAAAATTGTTAGAAAAAAACTGAAAGGAGCAGCTACAAAGGTAAAAAGTGTGCAAGGGGCATGGTCATTGTTAAAAAAAAACAAAAAAACAAAACCATCCTAGAAGCCCAGTCCAGATGTATTCCACACATTAAGAAAGGTGGAAGGAAGGCAAAACGATTACCGGCATGGTTAAAAGGCGAGGTGAAAAGCTATTTTAGCCAAAAGATCTTCATTCAAAAATTGGAAGAAGGATCCAACAGAAGAAAATAGGATAATGCATAAGCGTTGGCAAGTTAAATGTAAGACATTGATAAGACAGGCTAAAATAGAATTTGAAAAGAAGTTGGCCGTAGAGGCAAAAGCTCACAGTAAAAACCTTTTTAAATATATATGAAGCAGAAAGCCTGTGAGGGAGTCAGCTGGACTGTTAGATGATTGAGAGGTTAAAGGGGCACTTAGAGAAGATAAGGCCATCGTGTAAAGAATAAATGATTTCTTTGCTTCGGTGTTTACTGAAGAGGATGTTGGGGAGGTACCCGTACTGGAGAAGGTTTTCATGGGTAATGATTCAGATGGACTGAACCAAATCACGGTGAACCTAGAAGATGTGGTTCTGAAGGAACTAAAAAATGAAATTTTAGACCTATTAGTAAAAATTTGTAACCTATCATTAAAATCATCCATTGAACCTGAAGACTATAGGATAGCTAATGTAACCCCAATATTTGAAAAGGGCTCCAGGGGCGATCCGGGAAACTACAGACTGGTTAGCCTGACTTCAGTGCCAGGAAAAATAGTGGAAAGTGTTCTAAACATCAAAATCACAGAACATATAGAAAGACATGGTTTAATGGAGCAAAGTCAGCATGGCTTTACCCAAGGCAAGTCTTGCCTCACAAATCTGCTTCACTTTTTTGAAGGAGTTAATAAAGACGTGGATAAAGGTGAACTGGTAGATGTAGTGTTCTTGGATTTTCAGAAGGTGTTTGACAAAGTTCCTCATGAGAGGCTTCTAGGAAAAGTAAAAAGTCATTGGATAGGTGGCAATGTCCTTTCATGGATTACAAACTGGCTAAAAGACGGGAAACAGAGGGTAGGATTAAATGGACAGTTTTCTCAGTGGAAGGGAGTAGGCAGTGGAGTGCCTCAGGGATCTGTATTGGGACCCTTACTTTTCAATATATTTATAAATGATCTGGAAAGAAATACGATGAGTGAGGTAATCAAATTTGCAGATGATACAAAATTGTTCACAATAGTTAATTCACAAGCAGATTGTGATAAATTGCAGGAAGACTTGTGAGACTGGAAAATTGGGCATCGAAATGGCAGATGAAATTTAATGTGGATGCATATAGGGAAAAATAACCCATGCTATAGTTACACAATGTTAGGTTCCATATTAGGTGCTACCACCCAAGAAAGAGATCTAGGCGTCATAGTGGATAGCACATTGAAATAGTCGGTTCAGGGTGCTGCGGCAGTCAAAAAAGCAAACCGAATGTTGGGAATTATTAGAAAGGGAATGGTGAATAAAATGGAAAATGTCATAATCCCTCTGTATCGCTCCATGGTGAGATTGCATCTTGAATACTGTGTACAATTCTGTTCACCGCATCTCAAAAAAGATATAACTGCGATGGAGAAGGTACAGAGAAGGGCGACCAAAATGATAAGGGAAATGGAACATCTCCCCTATGAGGAAAGACTAAAGAGGTTAAGACTTTTCAGCTTGGAGAAGAGACGGCTGAGGGGGGATATGATAGTGTTTAAAATCATGAGAGGTCGAGAACGGGTAGATGTGAATCGGTTATTTACTCTTTCAGATAATAGAAAGACTAGGGGGCACTCCATAAAATTAGCGTGTGGCACATTTAAAACTAATCGGAGAAAGTTCTTTTTCACTCAACGCACAATTAAACTCTTGAATTTGTTGCCAGTGGATGTGGTTAATGCAGTTAGTATAGCTGTGTTTAAAAAAGGATTGGATAAGTTCTTGGAGGAGAAGTCCATTACCTGCTATTAAGTTGACTTAGAAAATAGCCACTGCTATTACTAGCAACAGTAACATGGAATAGACTTAGTTTTTGGGTACTTACCATGTTCTTAAGGCCTGGATTGGCCACTGTTGGAAACAGGATGCTGGGCTTGATGGACCCTTGGTCTGACCCAGTATGGCATGTTCTTATGTTCTTACTGCCCCTGTATAGATCCCTGGTGAGACAACATTTGGAATACTGTGTACAATTTTGGAGACAGTAACTTAAAAAGGATATAAACTGGTTGGAGCCTATCCAGAGGATGGCTACTAAATGTTTGGTGGTCTTCGTTGTAAAGCATGTGGGGACAGACTTAAAGATTTAAACATGTATACCCTAGAGGAGAAACGAGATGGGAAAGAGTTGGTAGAGACATTTAAATACCTCCACGGTTTCCATGCACGAGAGGCAAGCCTTTTTCAATGGAAAGGAGGCTCTAGAATGAGGGGTAATAGGATGAGGGTGCAAGAGCACAGATTCAGGAGAAATCTTAGGAAATATTTCTTTCCAGAGAGAGTAGTGAATGTAAGGAACAACCTCCCAGTGGAAGTGGTAGAGAGAAAAAGAGTATCTGAATTCAAGAAAGCTTGGATTAAACACAGGGAATCTCGGAGGGAGTGATGGGAATTGTAAAGCTAATTTAATTGGGCAGGATGGGCAAACTAGATAGGCCATATAATTTTTTTCTGCCATCATGTTTCTGTTTTATGAATAGCCTCCATTAAATTTTTCTCCATTTCTTTTGTCTGTGGTGGAGGGTCTGTATATTACACAGATATAAATAAATGTTGCAGGTCTTATGATTTTTGGAGGCAGCAATGTGGGTTAATCTGGAAAGAGGGAATGGAACATACATACATATATATATATATATTTTTTTATTTTATTTTTTTTTTTATTTTTTTTATTTCATATGTAGTACCATGCCTCCTCCCTTCGTTCTTATCCGGTCCTTACTGACTAGATTGTAGCCCTAGTATATCTATATCCCAGTCATGGCTTTTCCCTTACCACATCTTCATGATGGCCACTGCATCCAAGTCAGCTTCGCCCATGACTGCCTCTAAATTTTGGACTTTATTTCCTGTACTGTGAGTATTACTGTACATAGCTTTCGAGATGTTAGCCTCTTTTCCCCATTTCTATGCAAGTACTTAAAGTTTTATGTACCATAGGATTTTGTTCACATATCCCCGACTACCCTAGCTTATCCGAGTAAATTGTAAATTAGGTAGGGTTGGGTGAACAAAACCCTTTGCAAAAACCATGTTGATTCTCCCCCATTAAATCATGTCTGGATGTGGTCAGCAATTTTGTTTTTAGGAATAGCTACATTGGCAAGAGGGGGGATTTCAAGATGGCAGAATGACAGCACTTGCTGCTCTGAGTCCTTGCTAATCCACCCTCCATTTTTGTTTTCTGATTTTCTTTGTGTGTTTCATTGACCAAGATAGTTAAGAGGAGGAAGGGGAAGATCTTTAGCCTTTGTGGTGGCCTCCATGCTTGCAGGAAGTCAGTCTTTGGGTGTCTTGGAGGCGGGGAAAGAGTTGTCTCCATCCCCTCCGGTCTCTAGTACATCTTTGAGCTCTCTGATGAGAGTGCCTCCTCCCGACCCGACTGCCGCTTGGATTCTCAGACCACCATGAGAACAGTTGCATACGGATAACATTGGCAGCATTCTTGTCACTACAGAGTGTGTGACTGTGGTGAATGATGGGGTGTTTTGAGGAGTAAAGGAGCGACAGAAAGGCCCCGGGAATATCAAGGGAGCATCTGTCTTGCAGGATAAGGTATTTGCACTCCCTCTTGGGCTGAACAGCATGGAGGGTTCAGTTTGCGCACACTTAGGGTCTTTATCCTAGAAATAATTTGCGAAGCCATTGAGCGAGTGGGGAAGGCCATTACATCCCAAATAGCCTTGGTGGTGGAGAAAAATATGCTGGAGAGAGTTTCAGGACATGGAAACTGAACAGTGTGTATCTGCTCTTGCAAATTCGATTGACCAAGTAGCCTTGATACAACAATCGCTTATGAAGGATAATGTTTGCTGGCTGAACTGGAAAATACAGAAATTCTTTAAAACAGCTGGTGTGTGGGTGTGAATGAGCGCCTGGGTGAGAGCTGGTGTGTGTGTGTGGGTGTGAATGAGCGCCTGGGTGAGAGCTGGTGTGTGTGTGTGTGGGTGTGAATGAGCGCCTGGGTGAGAGCTGGTGTGTGTGTGGGTGTGAATGAGCGCCTGGGTGAGAGCTGGTGTGTCTGTGGGTGTGAATGGAAGCCTGGGTGAGAGCTGGTGTGTGTGTGTGTGCGTGCCAGGGTGAGAGCTGGTGTGAATGGTTGCTTGGGTGAGAGCTTGTGTGTGTGGATGTGAATGGAAGTCTAGGTGAGAGCTTGTTTCTGTGGGTGTGAATGGATGCCTGGGTGAATGGATGCATAGGTGAGAGCTTGTGTGTGTGGGTGTGAATGGAAGCCTGGGCGAGAGCTTGTGTGTGGAGATGTGAATGGAAGCCTGGGTAAGAACTGGTGTGAATGGGTGCGAGAGCATTGGTGTGTGATCAAGAGCTTGTATATAAGAGACCATGAGTGTGATTGAGAGAGAAACTGTTCAGGAAGGTGACTGGTGTGAGAGAGACCAAGATTGGTCGTGAGGTGTAATTGGAGGTGTGTGTGTGTGTGTGTGACTGGTTGTGGGCGCTAAGGAAGGAGGACTGTGTGGACAGAGCTTCAGCAGCCCTTGCTGCCACCAAGTGAAGGGAAAGGAGTAGGAGAGTTGCTGGAGAGGGTAAGTAAAGGTGGCTTTTAAAATTTATTTCTCTTGATTGACTGCCATTTTAATTATTGGGTATTATGCGATGTCTGCTGTTTTGAAATATTTTATTGATATTTGGACCTGCTTTAATAATTTTTATGAGTTTTTAATTGTTGGATGTTATTCTGTTCAGCAGCTGTTTTGTAACATTTTTAGTATATCTTTACAATTATTTCTGTGTAGGGCTCTATAGCAGCTTAGCTTATTCTGTTTTCCCAATAGCAAATGTATTAGTGTTTAGGGCCTGGTTTAATAGTTTTATTTCTTAGATAGGATTGTTACTTTAATTAAAGGTTTGTTTGGGGTTTTTTTACCATTTGTAGGTACATCTGTTTTAGTGTGTTCCATAATTCAGGTGTAACTTTGTGCGGATTAGTTTGTGTGCATTTTGCAGATCCTGAGAGTCTGTTAGGTGCCATATTTCTCTTTCCATTTCTCCAGGTTCACACTGCATGCAGAGTGGCTTTTTTGGTTTTCCATTCCAGTTTCTGTCTTCATATTTATAATTTGTGGTTTTTCTGTACTTGGTGACGGTATTTTACTAGCATGTAGGCATTTGTATCAATCTTATTTGTTGTGTTTTCTCAAGAGGATGTGCATTAGTGGTAAATGATTGCCTTTTCATAAGGAAGGCTATTTTGCCTGGTAGTAAAAGGAGTTCGTTTTGCTTTTACTGGGATGTCATCAGAACCAGAATATCTTTTTTTCTATGGTAAGTTGTACAGGGTAATGCCCTAGATCTGCTCTGCACTCATTGCTGGGGGTTGAGGGGATTCCTGTGGATGCAGAGTGCATGTTTACATTTAGCCCCGTGATGGTCACATGTTCAGTGTGTCATGCATGTGAGAACCATCTGTCATGTGTGTCCCGGCCAAAAAATGGTTGAGTACCACTGCTCTAAGAGCCTGGAACTCTTTGTACCAGGTGCACACATAGATCCTCACCAACAGCAGGTTGTGACACTGAACAAAAGACTAGATGGCCCCCATTTTCTGCTGGGCCTTCTGTCTGCATTAGCTGTTTTCTTTGACTGACCTGTGTATTTAATGTGAGTATAGCAGTGATTATTTTATATTAATTAGCTTGATTCTTTGCTTCCTGTATAGGCCACTTGTCGCCTATCCAGTTCTATAACAAGATATTAATATAGCATGTAACAGATTTCAATTAATAAAATTTTTTTATTTGCATTAAGAAGCTTTTGTAAATTGCAGTTTGTTCAGTGTCATTTTCTCTCACAATATAACAGTTAAAGTAGGAAAAAAAACAATTTTAATTTGTGGAGTTGCTAAAGTCTTAAAAGCTTATTAAAGTGTGGGTATGTTTCAATTTAAGGGTTGTTAAACTTGACTAGAATTTTTACATTTTTATTATGGTATATGGCTTTAAATTTGATTACTGGGTAACTGTTAGTGAATAACCAGCAACAGGACTAAAGTTATTCAGTCAATAAAATCAGGGTTAATTGAATGTTCTAAATCATTGAATGTTCTAAATCAGCGCTTCTCAACCGGTGTGTTGTGACACACCAGTGTGTCGCCAAACACCGGCAGGTGTGTCTCATCTCCCGGTGTCCCACTGCTCCGTTGTACTTTCCTTCTTCCCTTTTCCAGCCCCCGCAGGCCAATTGGAAACATATTTTTGTCCTACCCCCACTGCCCAATGGGAAGCCTCCTTCATTCTGCCTGCCCCCGCGCCTGCCAATCGGAAGCCTCCTCCCTTCTACCTGCCAGTGGGAGTAGGAAGAAGGGAGGAAGCCTTTGATTGGCTGGTGAGGCAGGCATCATATAGCCGGGGGTGGGGTGGGAGGAATGGCAGTGTCTAACCCCAACAAAGCAAGGCCGCCACCAGAACCCATCCCCATGGCGGCGAAGAGGAAAACCTGACCCGACCAAGCAAGACCGCCACCGGAGCCCATCCCCGTAGCGGAAAAGATGAAACCCGACCGAGGCCACCACGGGAGCCTATCCCCGTGGTGGCGAAAAAAGAAGACCCGTCGGAGGAAAGCCGTGGCGGAACTTGAGCCCATCCCTGCAGTGATGAAAGATGTTTTTGGTGAGAGCTTGTGTCTGAGGGTGTGAATGGGTGCCTGGGTGACAGCTTGTGTGTCTGAGGATGTGAATGGGTGCCTGGATGGGAGCTTGTGTGTCTGAGAATGTGAATGGGTGCCTGGGTGAGAGCTTGTGTGTCTGAGGATGTGAAGGGGTGCCTGGGTGAGAGCTTGTGTGTCTGAGGATGTGAAGGGGTGCCTGGGTGAGAGCTGGTGTGCATGGGTGCAAGAGCATTTGTGTGTGATTGAGAGCTTGTAGATAAGAGACCATGAGTGTGATTGAGAGAGTGACTGGTCAGGGAGGTGATGTGTTTCTGTGTGAGAGAGAGAGAGACTGGTCAGGAAGATGAGACCGAGACTGGTCATGGGTTCTAATTGGGGGGGGGGGGGGGTGTGAGTGACTGGTTGTGGGCGCCAAGGAAGAGGACTGTGAGGACAGAGCTTCAGCAGCTCTTGCTGCTTCTGGTGAGTGCTATTGGCCTGGAAGGGAAAGGAGTAGGAGAGTTGCTGGAGAAGGTAAGTAAAGCTGGCTTTTTAAATTTATTTTTCTTGATTGACTGCCATTTTAATTATTGCGTATTATGTGATGTCTGCTGTTCTGAACTATTTTATTGATATTTGGACATGTTTTAATAATTTTTATGTTTTTAATTGTTGGATATTATTCTGTTCAGCTGTTTTGTAACATTTTAGTATATCTTTACAATTATTTCTGTGTGGGGCTCTATAGCAGCTTGGCTTATTCTGTTTTCCTAATAGGAAATGTATTAGTGTTTTGGGCCTGGTTTAATAGTTGTATTTCTTAGATAGGGTTGTTACTGTTTGAGTGTGTTCCATAATATAGGTATAATTTTGTGCAGATTATTTTGTGTGCATTATTGCAAATCCTGAGAGTCTGTTAGGTGCTATATTTCTCTTTCCATTTTTCCAGGTTCGCACTGCATGCAGAGTGGCTTTTTTTGTTTTCCATTCCAGTTTCTGTCTCCATATTTATAATTTGTGGTTTTTCTGTACTTGGTGACGGTCAGTTCTGGGTGTGTGACCGAGGTGAGGTATTTTACTAGCATGTAGGCATTTGTATCAATCTTATTTGTTGTGTTTTCTCAATAGGATATGCATTAGTGGTAAATTACTGTCTTTTCATAAGGAAGGCTATTGTGCCCTGTAGTAAAGGGAGTTTGTTTTACTTTTACTGAGATGTCATCAGAACCAGAATATCTTTTTTTGTATGGCGAGTTGTACAGGGTAATGCCCTAGATCTGCTCTTCACTCATTGCTGGGGGTTGAGGGGATTCCTGTGATGGTCACATGTTCAGTGTGTCACGCATGTGAGAACCATCTGTCAGGTGTGTCCCGGCCAAAAAAAGGTTGAGAACCACTGTTCTAAATAATTCACTTTTTTATTTTGAAGATGTTCCTCCTAATGGGGGTAATAATCTATATATCAAAAAAATATGACTTGGGGGGGATGAAAGGGTGGAATCAAAGCAGTGGTTGGTTGCCCAGGAACCAGTAATCTCATCTTCTCAGATCAAGTAAGTGAACTTTGTAAACTCACAATTTTAGCATGGGCAAACAAATACTAACTTTTATTAGCTCACAGAATTTATCAAAGTCTATTTTCCCAGTACGCACACAATTCTAACACTGGCAAACAAATGCTAACTTTAAAACTAGGACACAGTATAAACAGTAATAGTTTAATCCTCCAAGAAAATTGTTTTTCTCAAGATTTAAGCACTTTTTTTCCAGCAAGTCCAACTAAAGATTCCACTGTCATCATTCCCTCTGGACCCAACCTCACCCAGTAGTAGTCCCACCATGTGGTTTGAATGACAGATAAGATGGATATATGCAAAGTTCTCTGGCTTCTATTGTGCCTAAAAAGCAAATCCCACAGTATGGGGGCCCTTCATCACTAGTTTGTTTTTTGTTCTCTTCCTTCTATGGCTAGCTTCCTTTTCAGTGTAAATTCAGTTTAATCTATCTCAGTCTTCAGCGGCATTACAGGTATGACAGTGTTCTTTGGCAGAAGGTTTTGAGGACTCATCTAGTCATCTCTATATAATCACTAAATGAGAACCAGTTAAATAGTAACATAATGCAGTAAATGTGAGTCGGAGAAAAATCAATCAGCCTTCCAGTTGAACTCCCTGCTTTACCAACAGCCTTATTAAGAGCTGATTATTATACATGTATAATCACTGTTCTCAGTGGAGATAGAATGACACTGCTTTCCTGTTTATTTTTATCACACAAGATTATATGCAGTCAATTGGCTGCGAGCTGTGACATTCAGAATCCACCAGGAGCATACACTTGATTCCTCCATGAATTTGACATTGTGAGAAGTCTGCAGTACTCCTAGCTCCCTACTGGACCCTTATCTAGCCTTGTCGTGCATGGCAATTCACTATCAGGTTGTTTGATATGACCTTCATCCAAGGCAACGCAGTTTTACTAGAGAGAGCTCAAAAAACAGTTCATGAAGGAAAAACAAAATGCCAAAATGTAAATAATCCTCCTAAATATAATATATAAATTGTATATTTCTGATTGATACATTTTTATTTATGTAAGCAAGACCATCATACTATAGGCCAGTGTTTCCCAACCCTCTCCTGGAGGCACACCTAACCAGTCGGGTTTTCAGGTTTGCCACAATGAATATGCATGAAATAGATTTGCATACCCTGGGTCTCCAACATATGCAAATCTATATCATGCATATTCATTGTGGCAAACCTGAAAACCCGACTGGTTAGGTGTGCCTCCAGGAGAGGGTTGGGAAACACTGCTATAGGCAATGTGCATTGTTACAAGCTTAACTGCAACCATTGTTGTTTGCCTCAGGCATATAATCATTGGGTTGCTTCACTACCATTGCCATCCAAATTTTTTAATCTTTTTTTGTTTGAGGAAAGCGATATTGAATGAACCTGATTGGATGACTAGAGAATTAGTTGAAGGAAGAGCACTCGATGTGGTTTACTTGGATTTCAGCAAATCTTTTGATGCAATCACACACAAGAGGCTCACGAACAAAAAGAGAAGCCTGGAAGTGGGTCCCAAAATGGTAGAATGGGTTACAAATTAGTTGACCGCAGATGACGATGTGTAATGGTAAATGGAACCTATTTTGAAGAGAGAATAGTGATAAGTAGAGTGCCTCAGAGGCTGGGTTTGTGACCTGCTCTGTTCAATATTTTTGTGAGCAATATTATTGAGGGTTTAGCAGGAAAGGATTTTCTTTTTTGCAAATGATGCTAAGATCTGCAACAGAATGGACCCACCTGAAGGAGTAGAGAGAATGAGTTCCAAGGAAGTTCAAAGAGTGGTCAAAAGTTTTGCTGCTAGGATTGAGTGCCAAGAAATGCAGTTAGGCATATGAGGCACAATAATTCAAAGGACCTGTATGTGGTGGGGGTGAGAGATTGATGTGTGCAGACCAGGAGAGAGATCTCAGGGTGATTAGTGTCTGAAGATAACAAAGCAATGTGATAAGGAGGTGGCTAAGACCAAAAGAATGCTGGGCTGTATAGAGAGAGACATAACCGGCAGGAAAAAAGAGTTGATAATACCCATGTACAGGTGTTTGGTGAGGTCTCATCTGGAGTATTGAGGTTTAGTTCTAGAGATCGTATCTCAAAAAGAATAAAGACAGGATGGAAGCAGTTGAGAGGAAGGTGACCAAAATAGTGCAGGGGCTGCACTGAAAGACCTAACTATGCATACCCTGGAGGAGAGAAGGGACAGAGGAGATTTGATTTAGACTTTTAAATACCATTAAGGTATAAATGATGCACAAGAATAAGACCTTTTCCAATGGAAAGGAAGATGTCGAACTAGATATCATGATCTGAAATTCCAAGGGAGTAAACTAAGGAATAATGTCAGAAAATATTTCTTCATGAAAAGAGTGGTGGATGCATGAAATGCCCTCCAGAAGAGGTGGTGAGGAGAAGAATGGTAATGGAATTCCAAAGGGCATGGAATAAATACAGAGGATACCTAATGGTTAGAGGATGAAAATGAAGAAAAGGGGTTACCTGTTGCTAACTTTAGGTGCAACATTTCTAAGTGGGGGTAACCTGTACGGCGTGGCAGTTACTACCCTTAACAGAATGAATGGGGGATAACCTACATGGAACAGCAGTTACTGCCCCTGGAAGAAGGCACGGAGCAGCAGTTACCACCCAAACAACTTGTTGGGCAGACTGGATGGACCATTTGGGTCTTTCTCTGCCATCATTTCCTATGTTACCATGTTACCCCCTTTCAAGTACCTGAAGGATACTTGGGAGAAAACATTGAGAGGCTTTGTGTGGGCCTGGAAGGTGAAGTTACAGTTCATTTACTTAATCATTAACCTGATAACTTGGGACTTGGATCCATAAAGTGTTGATGCATCCAGCTCCTTGAAAGTGAAATATTTTTTGTGTGCTTTATTTTGAGGAAAGTCTCCAATATTTCCAAAACTGATTTTGGGAGGAAATTCTTTAAAATTAGAATGAAATCAATCAGCAGTCATCAGAAAATAGATGAAGTCTTCAAATCTAACGGACATCCTATGTGTTATGCGAGGTCGAAGCACATGTCAGAAGACAGTAAATTTGCATAGAGGATGTATATGGAACTTTGACTTTGTTGCAGTTAATACATTTATGCATATTGCCATTTTCATCACCATTAAGGATAGCTTTTTTAAAATTTGTGCCCACTTTATTTGTGAATATTTCCAGTGCGTTTCCTGTGTGATACTTATTATTGTATTGTGTTAGAAATCTTAATAAATTAAAAATAAAATGCTGGAATATTTTTATTTGAGGCTGTGAGAATGACCGAGCAATATCTTGTGGGTTGGGGCAGGAACCACGCTGACTCCAGCCTTTCTCATACAATTTCACTTTATTGACAATACCAGCAAATAATATCAACAATAACTGTACTAATGCCGGTATATAAAAGCTATTAAATAATAAATAATAATAAATAGTACTCTTACAACACAAAACTTCCCAGAGTAGGTCAGGAGACGTGGGGGCGGGAGGCCCCTGATCCCAGCTGGGCTCTGCTTCTTAACTTGCCCGGCAGGACCCCGCTTACAGAACCCTCTCCCTCTATGGGATTTAAGGTGGACCAGGCCTCTAGCCTGGTCCCTCACAGGTTACATAGGGGAAACAGGGTCACTCAATCACAGAGGGCTAAAGGTGACTCCCAGCCTATGAAAATGGCTATATGAACTTTGGCTTACGGATTAGCTAGCAGTTTTCACGCATTCTCAGACTTCTCAGTATGAAAACTAAAAGTACAAATTTCCCTCAATGAAAGCAAGACTGCTATGTCTTAAGCATTTGCCAAGGATCAGCTTTTAACAGCTATATCTTTTGCTTGGGAGGCGAGCCAAGCATGTCACCCTTATCTGGTGATAAATCCTTTCCAGCAATTCTTTTGATATTAGCTTAGTCCTGACCTCTAAACATAAATTTCAAAAGCAATTTTCTCCCTCATCCAGGTCCATAAAGTATAGCATTTCTTTCAAGATATATTGGCTGATATACAGTAGCGCTGTTGAAGCTCTAGTCTAATCAGAGCACGCGTCCAGTCTTTCAAGCTTTTCCTCAGTACAGTGCCATTCAAGGCCTTGCCACCGTGTGGTTTGAACAACAGATAATGTCATGATCACCAGTGTAAGGGTGTCCCAAAAGTGTCCTTTACAAAGCGGATACTTTTCTTCCCAAGCTCAGATCTATGATATCGGTAAGAAAGTGCGCTCGTGTTCCAGACACTTTCCAATGGGAGGTATTTTGTCAGACGATGAGCGTCTGTGTAAAAGAGGGTCTTAGAAGGTCCTTTGTTTGTTTTATGCTTCTTGAGCTTTCCTTCAGTGACGGTGGTTGAAGCTCAAGGCCGGAGCCCTCAGGCCTTCAAGGAATTTGGGAGTAAGTTTGGGGTCCAGGAGGATCCTAAGTGGGAGAAAACCCAAAGGTTATCTTTAGGTAGAAGAGAATAGGTCAGACCTCTGTGGCTGCAAGGGAGTTATACAGTTCTGTCCCAAAATGTAGCTTTGACGTCTGGAACAGGGGAAATGTTCTAGGACTGTAGAGTTACACTGGGAGTCTATACTAAGAAATGATAGCAGAGACTTGCATCGTATGTATGTCAAAGGAGTCTCAAGGAAAGAGTCCCTAGGATTTCAAAAAGCTATTTCCTCCCTTTATCCAGGGAGGAGTGTTTCAGTTCCTGTCTGGAGCCTTTAGTTAAGCCCCAGTTCAGGGAAGTCTCAGTGATGGAAGTCATTTCTAAAGAGTACTTTGGTAGCATATTTTATGACTGTAAACTAGTGACTGTGTATTGGATTTTATTTTCTGGATGGATTGTACTAGATGATTATGCCATCTAAATGTACCCAATACCCCTGTAAACTTTTATTTGTGGAACACCACTTACATGTCTGTGTGATTTATACTGGGGTGCTGTTATAATGGCACACAATACTACAGCTGATGTATCTGCTCTTATTAAAATGGATTGCTTTGAGACTGTTTGTAGAATATCAAATGTTTGTAAGTAAATAAAGTAAGTATAGATAACATCCAGAGCCTTGCCTCCCCCCCCCCCCCCCCCCCCCCCCGTCAGAAGACATGCAGGAAGCCCCATGGAGTGTTTGATGGCCTCTTGGCTCCCAGCTGTGCCCCTGAATCAAAAAAAGAATCAAAACAGGGCTACACTGGGAAGGGAATTCAGTGATTCTGTTACAAACCAGCCCACAGTTACGGATGCAAATAACTTTGTACAATCAAATGCACAAAGTAAAGTGAGAAAATACACAAAAATATAACAAAAACTCACTAATATCTTAATTGCTTGATCAAAAGGGAGGAAAAAGACCAAAGAAAGGAGCAAAAAGTGTAATGACACAACTTGCCATTGCCATGGTCTCAATTACTAGCTGAAAAAGCCTCAAGAAACCTTGGAACTTTGAAATACATTTCCTACATGCACACCCGTGTGTCAGAAATAATTTGAAAAAAGTGTCAGGTAACTTAATGAACTGCCACATAAGGTAGAAGGGCTTGGAAAACATCAATAGCACGGGATTGAGAGTGTGAGCCGGCAAAATTGAGCGTTCGGATTTCAACCTGCGGGCCTATTTCAAATTTTTTTTTTTTTTTTTTTTTTTTTACTTTTTTAAACTTTCGGGAGCTCCAACAATATCGCCATGATATTAAGTCGGAGGGTGCCCGGAGAAATTAGTCTTGGCTGCACATTTTTACTTACTGAATAGCGCGGGAATACCTAATAGGGCCATCAACATGCATTTGCATGTTGCGGGCGCTATTAGGTTTGGGGGGGGGGGGGTTGGACGTGCTATTACCCCATACTGAATAAGGGGTAAAACTAGCACGTCGAAAACGTGCGTCCAAATGCTGGCTAATAGTGCGCTCCATCGGAGCGCACTGTATTTTATCTGCCTGTTACTGAGCAGACTGGTTAGATCACTTAGGTCTATTTTTGCCATCATTTACTATGTAATAAATAGAATATAATGGGTAAATGCAAATTGGTTGCTTACTCTTTAAAAAAAAAAAAAAATAATAATAATAAAATAAAAATAAAAAGACTAGGGGACACTCCATGAAGTTACTAAGCCAAATATTTAAAACAAATGTGAGAAAATATTTTTTTCACTCAGTGGACAAGTAAGTTCTGGAATTTATTGCCGGAGGATGTTATAAAGGCAGTTAGCTTAGCTGGGTTTAAAAAAAGGTTTGGACAATTTCCTGAAAGAAAAGTCCATAAATTGTTGTTAACCAGGTAGTTTTAGGGAAAGCTTCTGTTTACCCCTATGCGTTAACATCATTGGTTCTATCTACTGTTTGGGATCCTGCCAGATACTTTAACTTGGATCTACCACTGTTGGAAACAGGATACTGGCTTTGACATACCCTTAGTCTGACCCAATATATCGGTGGTTATGTTCTTATGTAAAATGCTAGTTCAGTATTCATTGAAGAAACCTATGGATGGGGACCTTCCTGCATAGACTCCAATCAACACTAATTAAACATGGTAAGTAAATTTGATGATTCAGTACCACCTCATTTTCACACATATAGGCTTTTCTGTGCAGTATTTGTTTGATATAGCATAATTGTTTGTTTGTTTTTTGTACAAACAATACTGTATTTGTTAAGCTTTGCAATAAAATTAGATTGGAAAAAGATACTTTGTGTTACATTTGTATGCTTTCTCTTTTCTCTGCCCTTTCTTTACAGATAAAAAAAAAATGAAATTTTTCCCTCTCACATAATGGATTTTATTATAAAACTGTTATCATTTTAAAAATAAACCTAGTGAGTAGAGCAATGAGCTAAGAACTAGGGAACATAAGAACATAAGAAAATGCCATACTGGGTCAGACCAAGGGTCCATCAAGCCCAGCATCCTGTTTCCAACAGTGGCCAATCCAGGCCATAAGAACCTGGCAAGTACCCAAAAACTAAGTCTATTCCATGTAACCATTGCTAATGGCAGTGGCTATTCTCTAAGTGAACTTAATAGCAGGTAATGGACTTCTCCTCCAAGAACTTATCCAATCCTTTTTTAAACACAGCTATACTAACTGCACGAACCACATTCTCTGGCAACAAATTCCAGAGTTTAATTGTGCGTTGAGTAAAAAAGAACTTTCTCCGATTAGTTTTAAATGTGCCCCATGCTAACTTCACGGAGTGTCCCCTAGTCTTTCTACTATCCGAAAGAGTAAATAACCGATTCACATCTACCCGTTCTAGACCTCTCATGATTTTAAACACCTCTATCATATCCCCCCTCACTTCCCCCACTGTTGCTTCTTGTGACCTGGGAAAAGCCACTTTATCTCTTGTTGCCTCAGGTACCCAATTACATTGTAATCAGTTTTGGGCAGGGATGTTGTACCTGCATTAATAATGTAAGCTGCTTTGAGGAGTATGTGGAAAGTGAGCTAAAAATCCAAATATTAATATTATAACCATCTTTTATTTGTTTTTATTATAACATTTATAAATGGCTTTCCATATTGTACAATAAAATCTTTGAAAGCGATGTACATACAAAAAAAACAAAAAAAAATATATCTCTTGCAGTTAGACGTATTTCACATAGTGCATGATGTTGCCCCTTTCTTTGCTGCTAGATAAGTGGAACATACAAGTACAGTATCTCTCATTTTCAGACGTATTACCTTTGGCAGAACAAAATAAAACCTTGTATTGGCAAAGAATAGAAAAGTGCAGATATGGGTATTTCCCATTCTGGAACAGAAGCAAAAGTAACTCCTGTTGATTAGCTATGCGTTCAGAAACTGAATGGAATTGAGTTGATTCTAAAATTCTCTTTTGTATGTAAAGTTGTTGGATCCAAAATTCAGCTTAATCTCTAGAGGAGATGGGGAATGAGATTTGAGAGGATAATGTTTGTATATTCTGGATGTGGACAACTGTCCCTTGAACTTTCTTTTGTTTAACTCATCCATTGTCAAGGTGTGACGGAACGGTCTTTGGTAAGCAATTAAAACTTCTAAGCCTACTACTTTAATCAGCACAACCTTGCTTTGGTTGTACATGCACTCACTAATCAAGAGACATTTACATTATTGTGACTGTCTTCTGAACGGTTTCTCCTGGACCCACTTGAAATGAATACAACTCGGGCAAAACATGGCAGCAAGAATCTTGGTAGGGGGCCAAATCTTCAGACCACACAACCCCCATCTTCAACAGACTACATTGGCTACCAATTGTAACCAGGATTAAATTCAAAATCCTCTACTTCATTTTCAGATGTCAGGCCCTGGACCATCTCATCTGTCTCCTACACTTTGGATAGAGAGCTCTGCTCCTCACAAAAGGCCCTTCTTTCCTGCCCACCCCTGACTTTCTGCCAAATTGAACTGCACAAGACGAAGTGCCTTCAGCTCATTCAGATCTGGAATGAGGTTCCTTCACCCACCTGCCAGGAACCAAACTACCTCACTTTCTGGGGAAAAAAAGCCATGGCCTGGCTATTCAACTAGGCCTTTCCCCAGCAGGTTCATTAGGAATATAAAGTTTTTTCCCACACTTTGTCCTTATGCCATACAATGGCGCTTAGTGTTAACTACATTTAACCATGTTATACCTGTTTAAGTCTTAATTTCTATAATCCGCTTTGAGACCAAACCTGGCAAAAAGAATATCAAATGTTTGCAATAAATACATACTGCCAACTTTTCCCCTCCTCCTCCTCAGAAACTTCTAGGGATATGGAGGTAGTTGGCATTTCCCAAGTGTCTTGATAGTGCTTCATTGTTGGGAGATTTTAGCTAATGCAAACAGCAGCAGTCTCAGAGAGGCGGAAAAAGGAGTCTTTGCACAATGATTATCTTTGTAGAGTCACATTTGATATGCAGTCTGCAGACACTGATATGAATTATGACTCCTGTAGTCAAATTGGATGAGGCTTATGGAAGCCTAGTTGCTACTAGAAACAGCAAATTCATAACAGGAGAGCTCCTGTAATGGTCATTTAGCAGAACACCCTTCAAAGTGAAGAACTTCTTAATGACATCAGGCTGACATTTGGCATCCACAAATCTGTAAAAGTAATCTTCACTGGAGAAAGCATCACCTTGACCGAAATTTGTGATATTAAAAGAACAAACAGAAAGGCACATATAAATATCTAGGTGTAGCTGGTGACGTAATCCAGCATAAAACATTAAGAGAAAAGCTCAGGAGAGAGTACTACAGGAGACTAAAGCTAATATTGAAAAGTACTTTAGCAACATGGATTAAGAAATAAATCATCAATCAAAATGTCATTCCTGCACTTTATATAAATCTTTTATATCATGGACTGACCCTAGAAAGACCTTAACCAGTTGGGTGTAAGAAAAATCCTCCATGAGTATCAGCTAATCTGTAAGAAGCAATCTATACAGAGACTGTGCATCCCGAGAGTAGAAGGAGGTCTATTCTTTTAGAATAGATTTACACACACCATCTTTCTTCTTTTCATATGACTTTAGAACATGGGAACATCTACTTCAGAATTTCTCATTTAGCCTAATGCCCTGCTAGACAGTGAATGTAACCCCAGAATGTTGCCATCAAACATATCTGAGACAAGATGTTGTTTTCTCCATAGTCTGATCAGGATTTGCACAGCTATGGGGAATTTTTCAGGCTTTACTTTTATATCAGGTGCCTACATAGATCCATGTCCAGTTTGGCTCCTATTTAGGGTTGGGTTTTGTTTTTTTTTTATTTATTTAGATTTATATTCTGCTTTTTGCACTTTTTCAGTGCTTCAAAGTGGATTACATTCAGGTGCTGTAGGTATTTCTCTATCCCCAGAGGGCTTACAATCTAAGTTTTGTACCTGAGGCAATGGAGGGTAAAGTGACTTGCCCAAGGTTACAAGGAGCGACAGCAGGACTCGAACCCTGGTCTCCTGGGAGAAAGTCCACTGCTCTAACCACTAGACTACTCCTCTACTCCTTGTCCATGTTATGTGGAAGCGTAAAACCTGTTTTTTATATTTTTGGGGTCAGAAATGTTGTTTAGGCAAAAAGGCACCTTTTAAAATAACTGTTTCTTTAAGATCCTTCAGTGTTATAATACAAGATGTACTTTCTTTATGTCCACAAGGGGTTTTGTAGAATTATATAATGAATAGGATGATCTTGCAGATTACTGTTGATATGCCTTATTTCTCTGTGTTGCTACTTCCCATTGGATAGAAGAGGTAATATTTAACAGTGTGGGTACCCTCATTACTGGTAGACTGGTGTCTCCAGTAAATTTGATATGGCACCTTGAAACCCAAATGGGTGTACATTATTGGGCAGCTGAGAAGACCAAAGCTAAGGCAGAGATATGGAGAATGGCATCTTTTGCACAGCAGCATGTGTTGGTGAGCTTTTGGATGATAATTCTTCATGCCTTTATTTTAATTGCAGTCTTTGGAAAGTGATAATGGTCGCTTAGGGAGTGGTAAAGGGTCATCTCAAGATAAGGGGGAGTGAGGTTGTGATGTATTTTTTTCCTCCCCAAAAAATGTCGTGTGCCTTGTGATTATTGAGCTGGAAAGCTTAGACAACAGACTTAGTTGAATTTGGTCACATTCTCCATTTATGAAAATATTTGGATGTTATTAACAAATTGGAATTCAGTCTAACATCAAGATCTAACAATTTTTGTGAATGTCATATATTACATGTCTAGGCTATTAGTAATGGGTTCCTTTTTTTTTTTTTACTTTGCATACATATTTTTTATGCACCTAAAATATATGCATAAAATAAATTCTCTGCATCTAACACACAGAAATTAAACAAATATGAAATCCAAAATGTAATGAATACAGCTTTTCCCATGTCCACCTCTAGTAGGCTTCCAAGCATTTTTCATGAAAGCTCCGAGGTAATCTTTGGTAACTTTACTGCATGGGGGTAACCCACAGTTAGAACCTTAAACACCTTGCTGGGCAGACTGAATGGGTCATTTTGGTCTTTACCTTCTGTCATTTACTGTGTGACTGTGAGATCAACAGATCAAATACTGAAAAGGTGCTAAAGTGTGAAAGCTAATGGCCACAAACATTTTCCATAAACTTGGAACTGCAGACAAGGAAAAACAAATGGCAAATGTTCAAATTTAATAGAAAATATTTTATTTCAAAAACCACATGTAGGTCAAAGCTCACTACAGTAATAGCTAAAAGAGAGGTGAATGTATATCTACAGATGAAAGCTTGATAGTTGACGAACAGGATAGTAGGCTATGCACAAGGCTGTTTTCCATATCTTAGTTGCCTATGATATGTTAATAGTGGAAGGCCTATATGCAGAAAGGCACAATAAAGTAGTACGGCTCATCCACTGGAAACTGTGTAAACACTATAACATCGCAGTATTGGAGAAACACTGGCATCCAGCCCCTGACAGAATGCAAAGAATGTAGAAGATATGATCGCATGGGATATTTTCTTACCAACCAATAAAAAGATTGCTGCTAGAAAATCAGATATAGAGCTTGATTCGCTTTTTTTCTCCCATAGGCCCAGAGTGGGAGAAACATTAAAAAAAAAACCCCCAAACATTAGTAAATCAGGACCATAGTGGTAAAGGAGAAAAACACAAGTATAGCATTGCTAATAGAAGTATCAAGTAACTATTTTGTAATGGAGAGACAAGAAATCATCAAGGAGATAGAGATGAAATCAGAGCCTAGGAAAAGGTGGCAGAAAAGTACAGAAATAGTCACAGTTGTTTTGGGTACCTCTGGCCTCATTAGAAAGAACTTCCATGTGCATCTTGCTGTGTTGCCTGTATATATGCTCACCTTATGAGCTCCAGAAGCAGGCTTTATTTGGCACAATGCAAGTATTAAGAGTTAAGGAGTAAATATGAGAGACTGAGATTGTACCTAACATACCCTGGCTTTAATAGTGAAGTTCATTCTTGTCATGGTGTGCACAAGTCCAGTCGATTTGAAGACACCCTTCCTTCCGAAGGAGAGGCGAACGTTTTTACCAAAGATCCTAGGAGCATTAAGGGATCTAGGTAATAAAAGTATTGGTCTTAATGCTTGTATTTAACACACTTGAATGCAGGTGTTATGTAATGCTCATGAACAATCCATGTTATTTTAACATGACTGCATGGTGACATAACAAGCATGCCAGTGATTCCCCCCCCCCCCCCCCCCCCTCAAAAAAAATGTATGCTACTAGCCTCAATTAGGTATTGAACTGAATGTGTAGCCGGCATTAGTGCGTGGCCACTGAATGCAGGAAAATGTACCACATCTCAAGTGATATAGTTCTTGAAGGGGCCCACAGTAATAGACACCTGACCTATCTTCCCACCCTTCAGCACAGAACTCATCCTTCAGCACAGAACTCATCAGTCCTTTCACTCTGCAGAGCATCATGTTTATGGGATTTTAGTTGGCTCCATGAAATTATGATTTTTATAATATGTATTTATAATTGGTTTTGATTTATAATTGTATGCTTTATATTTGCTGATTTTATGGTGTTCTATTGTATTTTACTGTATTGTAATTGGATGTGTTGATATGTTCTTCACTTTGAGCAGATCTTCTGGAAAAGCAGATATAAATTGACATAAATGAAATAGATTTTCATACATCATTAAAGCCAAATGCAGCCCTGGCATTAACACTGCATTAATACATGACCCTGCTGCTCTTGGTTAGTAGATAAACCCCTTGAGAATTTGACTACTACTGATGGAGGCTACTTTCTGGGCTGCGCATGCATGTGCAGGTATAGATGGATCCTCTCAAAACTACCTGTCAGGTCCTCTTCTCCCCCCCCCCCCTCGAATGTGTCCTGAAAATGTAGCGCAGATAGAAAAGCAAACACAAAACCTTTTTGTTGGTGGGCACATGGCCACCCACATAGGCATAATGATCTCATAAGCCTTCCTCCTTTTAGAAAGTAGTGCAAAAATAATGTACAAGAGTTAACTTTGGGTGAGAAGCCTTCAGCTATAACTAGAGCTGCTGATTTTATTTTTGACAGATAAGCCTTGATAAAGCACCCCTGATGCGAAAAACAAGATGGGTGCTTGATGAACACCGGAAAAGAACCACTTCCCCTAGTATTCTCTCACCTCTCCTTTGCCTACCTTGGATCCTCCACTTAATTTGTGTGTCTTTTTCACACAGCTGCACAAATGTATGTATTTGATTCAACCAGAAAAGGTATCCAACAATAGTACCTGTGCCATGAAAACACCGATTTTTGGTATCCATAAATAACTCCTAATTAACTGCAAAATAAACTATCTAAATTTACAATTTATAAGCACCTAAAATCAGAAGCTGTATTTTTAACTAAGGAGTTTGTTATAAGCAGGAATCACTTAAGGTGTGATATGAGTTGTGCCTGTAACATTTATAGACTTTAGAATAAGATCATCTACTTTTAAACGCATTGCACAGCTTTAAACAGCGAGATGTTTTCTATTATGTTTGATATGTTTTAACGTGAAATAAGTAGTTAAACAGAGATTTGTTCCAGCTAATAAAAAAGCATTTATTTTAAGTAACTGGTTGGTTACAGCTGCTGAAGCGAGGAGAGAAAACCTTATCTCTTCCTAAGCCAAACTAAGTTGCTATGGCAATGAAGCAAGAGACATTCTTTCCTAATGAACATGCTGAAATGAAGTCTTGGGGGTTTGTTTGGTTTTTTTTTTTCAAATGAAAGTGAAAAGATGATGTAAGTCTGTTTCACAGAAGACATCAATTTATTTCACTTAGGCATGGATTCCATTCCTTGGCCCACCTCAAGAAGATGTTCCTAAATGCAAGCAAGTCAGGCAATCTCGAACAATTGGTGTTGGCAGCAACTCTCTGACGTTAAAGGGAAATTTGAAAACTGTCCACATCAAGACACAGACCCACATGCACTTTATACCTGCGGGCTTGGTACCAGTTGTCAAAGCAAAAGTAGCCACGTACTTTTTGTTTTGAAATTTGTGGTGCGCACCCAGTACGCGCGATCACCCACACCTTTTTAATGGAGATAGAGGTTTGCTAGAAAAGCAGACTGGAAGATTTTAAAACTGTCATCTTCGTGTCTACTTGTCCTCCCACCAACCGGAATGCCCCCGGGAATGCTTTCTCTTAAGGGGGCTAAATGTCCGTGCATTATTCCGCAGGGCACGTACTTTTTAGCCGCATTGCAGGTAGGTACTTCTTGAACAGCTGATTAACGAAGGTAAAACGCCTTTGAAACTTTTCCTCATTTTCTGACTCCCATCTCAATTCAGTGTCCGCCATTCTGTTCTATGGAAAAATCAGGACTCCAGGGGCCAAGGTGCATTGGATTAAAATTTTGTAGGGATGGCAGGATGATGCTCTTAAATGAGTGAGGGTACAGTGGATTGGCAACACTGTTGACTGAATGTTACATGAACTTTTAAGCGCTATAGTTCTAGCTTCTGCCAGTCTGACTTTGCAGCAGTTCACTGTACAAACCACAACTTCTTCTGACTCAGGTTTATGCAGAAAACTGAATTAGTGGGGAAAATCAAAGTGCGACTCTCCCACATGGAATACTCGTGCTTGTGCTTAATCACCTGGTTACTGAGTCTTGTTTGATTGGAGAACATCAGTCCACAAAGTGAGCAACTATATTCAACCAATCTGTTCTTTTAAGTAGCAGATTTTCAGCAATCTGGGTAGAGCACCAGTGCTACAATTGCTTTGGAAAATTTATCGATTCTTTGTAAAATATTTATTCATAATTTCATTTTGCCTAATGCTTTTTCATCAAAATATATCCCTCATCCCCAAAACTGATAGGAAATTTCTCTTTTTTTTTCCCCCTTCTAAATTCCTGGTATTTTTCAGGGATATCAAAGTTTCAAAGCTATGCAACTTTATACCTTTCCTTAACAGCCAAAGTCACCTTGACACCTAATTCATAGCAAGGCATCACAGAAAATAAGATCTGTTTATGAAGATAGGAAGTCTTAGGACTGAGAACTGGTGAAGCCTGGGCTGGAATGAAGTTGGATGAATGAGGCATGTCTATTATGCTTAGATATTGTTTGCTTCTGTTGTGTTACACAGTCCAAGGGAGAGTAATCACTTATTTTAGTGATGCAACAAATCGGCTGATGCAATATCATGCGCTGAGCCTAGCGTACAGGTTAACAAGTGCTTGGATGTGCATTTTGGATGCACTAGGCCCAGGGATGGTGAACTCCAGTCCTTGAGTGCCGCAAACAGGCCTGGTTTTCAGGATATCGACAATGAGCACGCATGAGAAAGATTTGCATCCAATGGAGGCAGTGCATGCAGATCTTTCTCATGAATATTCATTGTGGATACCCTGAAAAGCAGGCCTGTTTGCGGTCCTCGAGGACTGGAGTTCGCCATCCCTGCACTTGGCTAACACCCAATGCAATAAGGGGATTGGCGCATCCAAACAGTGCATAGCTAATAGCACGCAACACAGGTAAATGCATGTAGATGAGGCTATTAACTATTACCTCCCGATGCAAAAAAATCACAGTGCGCCTGACACGCATGTTTTAACACGGGAAAACGCCAGCCCCAGGGCTGGCTTTAAGCCTTTACGCGCTCTGAGCCATCTGAAAAAATGCTTCAAAGCCACAAAAAAATCCCCAAATACTGCTTTTCTGTAATTCCTCCCACTAGTATAGTCCCAATACTAAGTGGGAGGAAACACAGGAAGCAGAAGGAAAAAAAAAATCTCGCCAGTGGTTGGATTAGGGAAATGGTCGCTCATTAATTGAACATCCATTTTCCTAACCGGCGCACTGCCACATCTTCTGGGCGCCCTATGCCATGGACGTGCTAGGGATGCACAGTTTATCCCTAGCGCAACTTTTTTTAGCGCGGCGGCTCAGTTGCCTATTGCATCGAGCACCCTGGAAAGGTGATTGTGCGTGCATTCAAAAAGCACGCATCCAGTTTTGACGCACATTTTTGCGCACGCTTTATTGCATCAGCCTGAAAGAGGAAAACTGGGCATTGAGGATTTAGTAGATACAACAGATGGTATTGGGACAGGAGGACACCAAATTTGGTTGCAGCACAAAATCTATGCTTTGTTTTTATGCTAGGGATATGACTTATTAAAAATAATAGCCTATTTCATGGATAGGTCTTGGGCACGGTGTACAATTCTTAATTATTGGGAGGTGCATCAGATATATTTAATGGGTATCTATGTACTGCACTCGTTTGAGATGGTAACTGATTCCTTTTGTTACTTTTAATAAATGAAAGCCACTATAATCCCCATGATTCACTTGTAGCTATCATTTTACACATAGTTTATGAATTTTCATAGGTTACTCTAAAACTTACAGTGAGATATGGAAAATGTTTAAAATTTTTGGCTAAGACACAAAAATATTGCAGTTAGGATTTGTAAAGAAAAACCATCACAGTCATTCAGTTGTCCCTGAATCGCCTGAAATAGCTCATATAATTTAAAGTAATCATTTTATCCCTATTCTTATATCTGCCATTAATTCAGTTTGACTGTGGCAGGTTTGCAGAGTATTTCTCAGGGAAGTTGTCTGTTCATAGAGCCCAATTTTTTTTTTTAACAGCTCACGTAGCGCTGACGTCTGCATGTAAAAAGTACGCTCCGACTTCAGCCATAATTTTCAAATTGGACTTGGCCCCCGTAAGTCTGCACATTTTTAAGCCTGTTTGAGATCAGATAAAAGTATGTAAATGTACATTTATGTGCTTGCTTCTGAAAAGTGAAAGTATGCACTTAAATGGTTTCCCCGCCCCCAACTCTGCCCCTGATAACACCTCTCTCAGGTATGTGGAAACATTTTTTTGCATATACTTTTATGCATACAGTCCCTTGGGTAGTGGTCAAAAAGCTCATTTTTTTGCATTAAATCATATTTTACACATGTAAATGCCTTTGAAAATTATCCACCAGGCATGGTAACTTTAAAGTGTGTGTGTGTGTGTGTGTGCTCATATACACTGAAATCTTATATCCTGTGTGCGAGTACACGCGTTATAAAATAGATCTAGCGCGTGTTTGTGGGCTTCTATTTTTAAACATTTTACACAAGCAGCTGGGAATTGCCTGCATTTACATGCAAAAGTGAGAAAATTGTATATGTACACGTGAAGGAAATGGCCAGTTTAACCAGTTAGTCCACCATTTTGTCCAGTCTGTATCCAGGTCATCAAGACCCCGCCCCCCCAGGTTTTTTAGCCTGCCCCCCAGTTTACCCAGACCTCTCAAGCAGTTTATATGTGGCTAAAATTAGCTTAACTCAGACTTATACCTGAGCAATAACAAAAATAAATTTTCCCAAAAATGAAATGGACGCGTGCCATATTAGCTTTGCTACACATATGCATATCTCTTGGCCCCACCTTGGATTGCCCATGACCTGCCCCCATTCTGTCCTTTTTTTTTTCTCAAATACAAGATATTCACGTATTGGTACTTGTGCGCGTAGAAGGCAGGTTTATAAAATCAGCCCGTTGCAAACAAGAGAAACATGAGCATCCATCTCCCACTTTTGGCACATGTATTGCCTTTAAAATTCACCTTATAATGTATTAGATGGAAGTAATCACAAGGAATGGGAAAATAAGGGTATCTCTAATAAATTAGCCCCATCTGATGAAATTAGTTGTAGTGAGTCCCAACAAATTCTAGATAAGATACGACCCACTACTTGCTTACTAGAACCTTGCCCCTATTGGCTGATTAAATCAGCTAGAAATGACTTAACCGAGGCAATAATGCTAATAGTATATGAAGAAGAGAACTCTCTTCTAGATACCCTGAAAAGGCTCTTGTTTTCCCTGTAACATGTATTTATTACATTTATCTATTTTAATCTTTCATTATACACGGATAAATCAGAGAACTATAGACCAATGTGTAATATTCCCTTTTTAGGGAAGTGATTTGAAAGAGTATAGGCTGTACAGAACCAATTTCTATTTGATTCTTTTTTTTGGGGGGCACTTTCCAGTTGGGGTCCTTGTAGCTATACTGGATGATCTTCACAGACAACGTTTTAAAGGTAATGATTCCCTGCTAATTCTAGACTTGTCAGCAACACTCAGTATAGTGGACCATGTTATCATGGTGAATCAATTTATCAGGGTTGGGGGGGCCGAGGGCACTGCATTATTTTGGTTTATATTAGGGATATCAAACATACAGCCCAAAGGCTGTATCCATTGTGCCAAGCTCCTTTATACTGTCGGCAGCCCTGTACTCCCCAGTTCCTGCTCCATTGCCCCAACCTCAACCTGAGGCAGTGGTCCAGGAACTGGAGACTAGTGCTACAGAATGTCAGAGAAGATGCTTTCCTGCAGGTTACATGCAATGATGGCACCATCCAGTCTCACAAAAGTGGTGTGCTCTTTCTGTGCGTTATAGCCTGTGGTCTCCATGTTCTCCTGATGTCAGACCAGAGAAGGGAAGCAGCACAGCATATAGCAATCCTGGTCTGAGAGAGGAACTGTCTCTGCTGCAGTGAGTCAAGGTGAAGAACCATTTCACTGTGGTAGACCTTGGACTGGCAGGAGCTGATAACATTGGGCCTCAGATCTCAGCTGGAAGAGTAGAAACCGCTGCTGCAGTTGGACCCCAGATCAGGAGGAGCTGTTGCCAATGGTATTAGAGTGGTGGGAGAAGAGGATAGAGGGAGAATAAAAGCAGAATTAAGCAAAATAAAATATGTCCCCCCACCCCATTCTTTGATTGACCTACCTCAAGTAGATTAAGATATCTGGCCCTTCACTGAACTGGTTTAAATGGAAAGGAAGCTACAGAAAGTTTCGTTAGGGGACAAGAGAGAGAGAAACAATCTCCTATCATTTAGTGCCCTACATTTTATCTCCCATGCTGTTAACAATGACCTCCTACCCATGGGGAAATTAACATTTGGGATTAATTACCAAATTTTTGCGGACAATGTTTAGCTTTATGCAGCTTTAGGCCCACAGGGAGCTGAGGATATAAATAGACTGAGCTTATGTCTTCTAGCAATCTCCGAGTGGCTGGGCTCAAATACTTTGAACCCTCAGAAACAGAAATACTGTGTGTTAATAACAATACAGATCTGAATATTGCCTTGGTGGAAGATGGAATGGCTTTACAGTCAATCAAGAACATAGCCTAGATACAGGAATAACTAGGAAAGCACTGGTGAAGTGGACTCGTCCTCAGTGTTTCTCTTTTTCTAAGGGACAAGATTTTATATTTTCTTTTTCTCTTGTCATATTCTTCTCAAGAGTGTTATTTTCTTAAAATGTAAATTTAAAATGGTGGTAAAATTGGTTAGCCTATAGGCCTCCTTGTTGTTTTTATGGAGGTATAGACTTGGGCGATTGCTAGGCATTCTTCTGTGTAGTTCAAAGATCTTCATCAAATTCTGAACAAGCTGATTTATCACCAGTTGTTTATGCTCTCAATTCATGCTGCTGATATTGATTATTGCAATGCACTTTATGATGGACTACCTGAGGAACAAGGAACGCATCTGAAAACTGCAGCTGATTCATAATGCTGTAGCCGGTCTGTTGACAGGCTCTCAATTAAGAGATAGTATTACTCTAGCCCTGAGGAATCTTTATTGGCTACCAATTGCCTTTGGTGTTGAATTTAAGATGTTGCTATTAGCTTTTAAAGATCATTATGATCTGGGCTCTCCCTGCTTGAAGGATTGGTTAACTCTTTGCATTCCTGCCCATTCTCTTAGTTCAGAGATCCAGGCTTTTCTTTGTATTCCTCTGTTGAAGGAAATACAATTAGCAGTAATGTGCTCGGGCATTTTTTCTTACTGCAGCCCCATGCCTGTAGAACTAATTATCAAAAGAACTCCACCTAACAGCTGATCGTAAGAGTTTCTGGCATTTACTTAAAACCTGGCTATCCCAGCAGACTTTCATGTTTTCCTGAATGTTTGATTTGTTGATTTTATACGCTTTTGGACTGTAACAGGCATGTGGGTACATACGTGCGTGCATTTGCCGGCTCGCGCCCAAGGATGTGGCTATTTTGTAACATACGTGCGTATATGTGCACTTGGTATAAAATAGGTTGAGCGTGCACATGCATGCGTGCAATGTTAAGTGGGCATGTGTGCATTAATCCCACTTCTGCCACTTAATTGGGGGGATTTTAAAAGGGACATGCGCCGATGCCATTTTCCCAGTTCATTCCCAGTTCACCCAGGTAAGGGATAGGACTTCCAAGCCCCCCTAATTTAATACCCACCCTTCCCCCCCTGTTAACCCCAACCCTTAAAACCCCTCTGACTAGTCTAGATTTTTTTTTTAGTTTTATTACTTACATGCCACCCACAACAATAGGAAGGTTACGCGGCAGGGGACCCCGGCGTGCACCTGTAAGCATCAATATTTACAAGCTCATCTCTTGGCCTTCCCCTGACATGCCCGTGCCCCACTAGACTACTCCCACATCCCACCCCTTTTCAGAAAATGTCATTTGTGCACAAGGTGGAAAATACGCGCGTTCGCAGGTGCCACTTAAAATCCGCTCAGCGCATGCTGGCCCGACATTCACACCTCCATTAATTGATGCGCATGTCTGGCTTTTAAAATTCGCCTTTTAGTATTTGCTGCATTTTTCCATGTTTTATTTATCACTATCTATGTAAAGTGTTGAATTATATTTACTATTCAAGTATATTTGTATTATTGCCTTAGAGTACATGCATTTTATTTGTTCCTTGCCTTGAGTGAGGTGGTAAACTGAATAAAGTGTGTGATTTTCCTAAATGTCATAGAAACTCTGACCACCGAGACAAGGAGGATCTCATTATTGGAAACAACATGGAAAGGCATTCCAGGATTATGTCCATTGCTCTAGAAAATTTAAATTGGATACCATGAAGTGATGTAGATGTGATATGAAATGCCTTCATTCTGCAATGCAGAAACAGTCCTCTGCAATAGATTTGAA
The DNA here is from genome assembly GCF_901001135.1 of Rhinatrema bivittatum. NCBI lineage: Eukaryota > Metazoa > Chordata > Amphibia > Gymnophiona > Rhinatrematidae > Rhinatrema > Rhinatrema bivittatum. The sequence continues at coordinate 149,426,148 of NC_042623.1, forward strand.
TTTCTAACTGTGTGCCTAGAAATAACTATGTGGCCTTAATCTGTACATTGATTCCAGTCTCACTGTGTGCACAGGTTGTTATGTACATTGGCCAAACTTCCAAAGACATCCTGAAGTGGCCTCGGCCCGTTTCCCCGCCTGTTGTGAAGCTGGAAACAAGAGTGGACACAGAGTATGGAATGCCGTCTACCCATGCTATGGCTGCCACTGCCATCTCATTCACATTTCTACTTTCAACTATGCACAGGTATAAGGTAGGAAGACAACCCAACAGCATGTTCTAACCTTTTGAACATAAAACAAACAACTAAACAACTCCAGGTTGCAGTTTATGAATAAATGAAACAAACAAAACTGGGTAATTCTGTCAGGCCATGAAAACAGGCCTCTAAGTATATTACAACACCAACCTTTGCCTATCAGGAGGTATTTAAATAGTCCATTAAACTATGTCCTGGAGAGTTGCACTTGTATGATGATTATGGAAAATAATGCCTCATTTCATTTTCTTTATCTGTGATCATATCCTCCTCCTTTGCAGGTATTTAAACATAGTAGATGATATCATCTAAAGGCTAGCATCATAATTAAATTGTTTCTTTGAGTAACCGGTAGGTACCTTGAAACCAAGTTTATTATTAAACATTAAAGCATGACTGAGGGGGTACTCTGACCAATAGAACATGCCTCAGGTGTGCTATGAAACATGAAAATAAAGGCCAAGCAACTCGCTCACCTGAGAAGTGACTTAAACAGGAAAAACATGATCTAAAGTGCTATCTTTACAATAAGGCTTATTTTTCTTTTATTTTACAGTAATGCCAATTTATTGTATTTGGAGTATTGCAATCTGGATATGGCACTAGTGGTGACATGGCCAGCCAATTGGATGGCTGCCTTGGGAATGTGTGTAAATATATATTATTTTTTTAATAAAATAGTCCCAGCAGACTCTCTAATTTGACTGGTTATCTAAATGTGGACCTAGATGATCTAGTAAGATCCAAATGTAGGATGTAAGAGGAGGACAGTCCCCCCTTGGTCTTTTGGCTGAGATTGAAACTCTATATTATGCACCCTGCCATTTGGTCCCCTGGGATACGATTACCTTACAACCATTGCCAAAGGAGGATTACGTCTTCTGCTTAAGACAAAAGATGTCTAGAACAATTAACACCCAGGAATGAAAAGTTCAATGCAAGGGATGTCTTAAAAATGGCTAATATCACAAAGTTATTGAGAAGTTCATTAACTGCTATTAATCAAGTTGACTTAGGGAATAGCCACTGCTATTACTGGCATCAGTAGCATGGGATCTTCTTAGTGCTTGGGTACTTACCAGGTACTTGCAGCCTGGATTGGCCACTGTTGCAAACAGGATGCTGGGCTTGATGGACCCTTGGTCTGACCCAATATGGCAATTTCTTATATTCTTACTGTCCTTCATGCTAAAGCAAATTCACAGTGAAGTAGTCTGATACGCACAATGTTAAATCTGAACAGTTGCAAATTAACAGGCCAATACAGTAAAGTGCGGCCGCGGTTACCCTGCTTCTAACCTGCTTTCTACTCACAATTTGGCCGCGTTAGACCAACCCGCGATTCACTATCCCTTTTAACCCATCCTTACAGCCTCTTTAAATCAACTGGTAACCCTTTCCGGCCGCGGCATGTATATGAGATGTAAACAATCGGATTAGCTATTCCCTCCCATACAGTAACGCGCGCCCCGATTATCACTTTTTAAACCTGCAGTTTTGCTGCGCGTTTAACCTGCTAACTTACCGCCTACCCTTACCCCTGCGTTAGAGGCAGGGGTAAGGGTAGGCGGCAAACTTTCCCCCAGCCCCCGCTCACCTGCCCTGGCCGCGTCCATGGGTGCCGGTCTCCGGGGCAGCCCCAGTCCTCTCTACCGTCTCTACCCTCCTCCTGAAGCAACTTTAACCAAAAGAAAACCTAAAATCCCCTCCTCCCGAAGCAAGGCGCAGGCGAAAAGTGACTCGACATGTAAAGTGAAACCAAAGTTAACTTACTTTTCTTGCAGCCCTCTCTGCCCTCCTCCGGAGACGCGCACCGCGGCTCCCCTGCCTCCTGGGCGCAGCCGGTGGCGAAAGCGGCCCCGCCAGCGAAGATGGATGCCCATAGGGCACGGGCCCCCAAGCCAACGAAAGCGTGTGCACGTACGCCGTGACGTCACAGCGTACGTGCACACGCTTTCGCTGGCTTGGGGGCCCGTGCACTAGGGGCATCCGCTTTCACCGCCGGGCATCCATCTTCGCCGGCGGGGGCCACTTTCGCCGCTGGGCATCCACTTCCTGGTACCTGTCATTTCAAATGTCATTTGAAATGACAGGTACCAGCGCACCCAGGATACTGTATAGGCGCTGTATACCGCCTATACAGTAAAATGGATTGCGCTTCATGGACGCGCGTTGGACGCGGCTTGCATTTGAATGCAATTTAAATACAGTATCGAGCGGTAGGTGATGCAGACTGTGCGTGCAGCAAACGCGGGTGCGTCCGGCACTAACCCACCTCTGTCTACCGCTCCTTACTGTATCGGCCTGATTGTCAGATGTCTTGGTGACACCTTCCTGTCTCCATCTGTTCCTTCTTTGCCATAAAACAGTTTACTATGTTAATGCACAATTGCTTGATGCCTTGATAAACTGTAACTGCTTGTAGCCTATATTTTTATGCTAATCTCACCTAAGTATGTGCTTCTAGGCTACAATACACCATCTTGTACCTAACAGCTAAATGCTAAACCTCCATTGTAATGATGCATCTGGAATGCAATAACCATTTTTGTGACTGCTTAGAATTATTGACACAGAGTTTGTCTGTCTTTGTTACTACAAAGAAAACATGCAGTGATCTCACAAATAAAACAGGTGATGGATGCAGGTTGCCCCAGCTGAATGGAAGATGTGTACAATGAAGTTGAAGTCATAATCACTAGTTGGCATTTTTAGCATGCTGAAATAATACTGCATTAATATTGCATATACCTGCATTGATCTGATAACAACTGAAAATGCCCTGTTTTTACCATTATTTTAGTTTGTACATTCTGTGCACATAACTCTATGCCAAAACATAAGCTTTTTTCTGCACCTAGGGCAAATACTCAGAATAGTTCAGTACAATTCTCCTTTTTTCATCTCCAGCAAAGCATCCCCTTCTCTCTTTCTTTCTTCATCTCCTGCTCAGCAGCATCCCTCCATCTTCTGTCTGTCGGGGCAGAGCTGCTGGTCATGGGTAACTCTGGAGCAGGCTCAAGGCTCTCCCCGGGTACTGCTGGCTTAAACAGGGTTGGCCCGCTTCCCCCTCATCTTCTGCCTGAATTGGCCACCTCCCCCTCAAGTTGAGCACTTAGGTTCTGGTGGCAAGCAGGACTTAACAGAAGGGAGCGCTTGAACAGGGAGCGGGACAAGCTCAGAAGCAAGACTGGCTGCAGACAGAACAGGGAACAAAAGGGTGCCCCCAAACAAGCAGGACAGTGCAACAACTGGTACGCACAGTTTCATAACAAGCAGGTTAATTTTTTTTAACTCCTGATTCAGTAAGCCAATGCTTTGCTAATGCATCCAGAGTTTAAATAAAGTTGCACGGACTGAAAAATGTGCTCTTAGCACAGGCTGAATGCACATTTTTGGGGCAGGAGCACTAAGAAGTAGTCTGTCGCTGGGGACTGCGGAAGCATCGGGACAGGAGCTTTCAGTAAACATGCCGCTATCTTCTTACCTTTTTGTTTCGGTGGCTGTGCCTTTAAGAGCAGAGGGGGGACAAGCAGGAGGAGCTTGGTGTAAACCCTGGCCAGAATGGATCTTTTACATGGCACTCTGGGGCACACTGAGAGAAAATAAAGACTGACTCTTTTTTTTCATCACCACTCCAATGTCTCTATGAAACTCCTTTCCTCCCACCAGATTGCTTTACCTTCTGATGTCCAAGCTCCTAAGTGTGGGGACGAAAAATAGTTCTTATACTCTGCTTCCTTGCATTTCAAGCCCTTCATCCCATCTACAGTACACAACTCTAAGCTTTACACTATCTCTGCATCCAAATAACACGCAGCAGAAGAATGGTGTTCAGCTCCCGCTTTCCTAATGCACCCCCAGGCACCTCTTCTGGGAGCACCATGCAATATTTAAATTAGGGCTCGTGCTGTCAAGGAGGGGCTAGGGGTGATTGTGCGCTCCTAGCTCATCCTTGACAGTGCGTGCCCAAGAGAGGTCTGCTGTCGGTGGCTGTCCGCCGGTTAAGAAAACGGACGCTGAGTTTATCTGTTTTCCTAACTGGAGGACATCCATGGGTTAGGAAAACAGACGTTGATAAATTCAGCGTCCATTTTCCGAATCTGACTGCTGGCACAGTGTCTGACCTGCCCCAAGCTCCCTCCCCCTGAGGGAGCTTAGGACATAAGAACAAAAGAAATTGCCATGCTGGGTCAGACCAAGAGTCCATCAAGCCCAGCATCCTGTTTCCAACAGAGGCCAAACTAGGCTGCATGCACCTGGCAATTACCCAAACACTAAAGTTCCCATACTACTGAAGCCAGTAATAGCAGAGGCCATTCCCTTAGTCAACTTGATTAATAGCAGTTAATGGACTTCTCCAAGAATTTATCCAAACCTTTTTTAAACCCAGCTACATTAACTGCACTAACCACATCCTCTGGCAACAAATTCCAGAGCTTAATTGTGCATTGAATGAAAAGACTTTTCTCTGATTAGTCTTAAATGTGCTACTTGCTAACTTCATGGAGTGCCCCCTAGTCCTTCTATTATCTGAAAGTGTAAATAACCAATTCACATCTACTCATTCAAGACATCTCATTATTTTAAAGACCTCTAACATATCCCCCCTCAGCCGTCTCTTCTCCAAACTGAAAAGCCCTAACCTCTTCAGCCTTTCCTCATTGGGGAGCTGTTCCATCCCCTTTATCATTTTGGTCGCCCTTCTCTGTACCTTCTCCATTGTAACTATATCTTTTTTAAGATGTGGTGACCAGAATTGTACACAGTATTCAAGATGCGGTCTCACCATGGAGCGATACAGAGGCATTATGACATTTTCCGTTTTATTAACCATTCCCTTCCTAATAATTCCTAGCATTCTGTTTGCTTTTTTGTCTGCTGCAGCACACTGAGCCGATGATTTCAAAGTATTATCCACTATGATGCTTAGATCTTTTTCCTGGGTGGTAGCTCCTAATATGGAACCTAATATTGTGTAACTACAGCAAGGGTTATTTTTCCCTACATGCAACACCTTGCACTTGTCCACATTAATTTCATCTGCCATTTGGATGTCCAATCTTCCAGTCTCACAAGGTCCTCTTGCAATGTATCACAATCTGCTTGTGATTTAACTACTCTGAATAATTTTGTTTCATCTGCAAATTTGATAACCTCACTCATCGTATTCCTTTCCAGATCATTTATAAATGAAAAGCACCAGTCCAAGTACAGATCCCTGAGGCACTGTCTGTTTCCTGTCTTTTAAGCAGTTTGTAATCCACGAAAGGACATCACTTCCTATCCCATGACTTTTAGTTTTCTTAGAAGCCTCTCATGAGGGAATTTGTCAAATGCCTTCTGAAAATCCAAATACATTACATCTACTGGTTCCCCTTTTCCACATTTATTAACCCCTGCTTCATTTTTTTGAAGATTTGTGAGGCAAGACTTCCCTTGGATAAATCCATGTTGACTGTGTTCCATTAAAGCGTGTCTTTCTAGATACTCTGTGGGCCATCCATTGCTCCTACCATGTGATAGGGGCCAGCCAATGGCACCGATAGCCCCTGTCACATGGTAAGGGCAAAGGGCCATCGGCGCCATTTTGTTTACTGGCAGCCGATGGCCAGAGAGCGGGAGATCGCTCCCGGGACCCCTGCTGGACCACCAGGTACTTTAGGAAAGTTTGGGGGGGGGGGGTTGGGAGGGTGGGGGATTCTAAATAATTAGATTTAAAGGGTCGGGGTGGGTTTGGGATTTTATTTTGTATGCCCTTTCTTTCTCTCTCCCCCCCCCCCCCCAAATGATAAGAAAACCGCACGAAAATTTTGTGGGGTTTCCCTATTGCTTTCGGGGTCCCTCCGATACTTGACGGATTAGAAAATATCGTACAATATTTTCATCAGTCAGAAAAACGATGCACATCCTTATTATATTCCACCTTTCAAAAGGAAGGATTCATTAGATCAAAAAGGGGTCCAAGTTCTAATCCCAGCTGTGCCTCCTCAATTGAACTTAACAGAAATTCTTGAAACATCGCAGAAGGACTCTGTTAATTCTACTACATTGATAGTCTCGTTCCTTCTTGAAGCTGACAAGGAGTGGACATTGAGAATGTTCTTTCGCCACCATTTAGAAACTTTTATCAGTATTTTTCCAGATCTATCTAGGGTAACGCAGAAATGAAGGAAGCAATTCTTGTTATTAAGGCCTAAGTTTAATGAGATTGGGGCTATATTTCTGCTTAAATTTCCAGGTTAATGTATTATTAAATACCAAGGTCTTTCCTATTTCTTATTTCAGCCAAATCAGCTCTCTATTTTCCTCTCAGATAAAGTTATACCAGTATTCAGCTCTTCTCCAATCCCAATTGAGTGAGTGGTATTGCCGGTATTAAGGTCCGCACAGCAGGTTTTTTACCTTTTTGTTTTCTCAGATATAAGTTTACCTGAGATAGTGGTATTGGATCCTCTTATTGAGGACTTGGAGTTAGGAACATAGATATTATGAAAAATCTCCTTTTTCTTTGTATAATGATTTTTCTTTTTTTTTCTGTTATCTCTGATTCAGTCAAGATGTTTTTTGTTTCTGCCTTGAAATATTGTAAAATTTATAAACAATAAGAGTCCAAAGCAATCCTTAAAAGCTGGATAGTCATATCAACAGAAGGCTGACTCCTATGTAGGGACTCTTGCATACTCCTGTCCCATAAATTAGGCAAAATGAAAGCAGGAGACAGAGAGCAACCTGCTTCCTTGAAAAAGTAACTAAAAATCCATGAGGATAATAGGTGCCTTGGGATGATAAACAGCTAGAACACACCCTCTATTTGCCTTGGGATGATAAACAGCTAGGACACACCCTCTATTTCTTCCCACATGAGGGAGCAAAACCCAAACCTTTTTTACTTATTTCCTCATTGAACCTCCCCAGTTAATGGGTATGCTCCTTTAGCAAGGGAAAACCAAAGGCATGGTCCCAATTCTGGCCTGTTTTTTTTTTTGTTTATTTGTTTTGGCTGGGAAAGAGGGAGAGGAGGAGGAGGAGGGGAGAACTGCCCCGCCCCCCATCACCACCACCCACACACACACCCCTCCCACCAGCTGTTCCAGGTTCAACTGTGACAGAACAGGTCCCTGACAGGAGAAGGGCTTTTAAAACAAACAAAAAAAACCCACAGCAGTACCAAGGATAGAAGGTAGAGAGCTGGTGCTGGGAAGGCTGCTGTATGACTAAGGCAGATGGGAGAAACCCCCCTTTTCCCCTCCCATAAAAAAATCCAGCTGCAGGCTTATCTCCAAGTAACTGATGCTGCTCTCCGGCCACTTCTGACACAGGTGCTGGCAAGTTTACGCCACCTCTGACCAGGACTATAATTTCTAGCACTAAGAAAATGCAAGTTAAGCCAGAACGCCTCTCTGCATCGGGGAGTACCGCTTAAGGCCCTCATTAGCATGGAATTTCCATGCGAGGTCAGTAAGCAGACAGTACATTTCTGAATCAACATTTTATAAGCATAAAACTCCTTCCTGCATCAGCAGTAAGGTTTGCATTCAAGTGCGGGGAAAACTGTGTGATCAGCTGAATGCACATGATTGTTTTGGCCTGCAAGACACAGGATAAGGAAGTGCACCAAGTGACAAGGCATAGGGAAACAACAACCAGAAACAGAATAGCCTGATAATAGGACCCAAACAAGCAAGGCATAAATGATTATGGACACAGACAAACGGAAGGCAACAATACTAGGATCAACAAGGTTCAAATACACAAAAAACAAACTTAGACCCAAACAAGGCAAGGCTAAGACTAAGGCAAACAGAATAGCTAGGCTAAGACTTAAAGCTAAGGCAAACAGAGTAATAGGGCCACAAGACTAGGAGAGACTCCAAGCTGTAGCAAAGAACTCACTGTAAGGACAGTTTTTATATTCTGTAGCAGTGCAGGGAACATGGCCGCCGGCAGGTCCTCCAAGTAGGAGGTAGTCTGGCCCATTGAGGGCCCCTGCTGGTGGGAGGTGAGCACTGCAAACAGTACCCTCACACTGTCTTTCCTAACCCTGCCCAACATCTATCTGCCCCACTCCAGAAGCATCCATTCCCCTTTCTCTCTGTATCCACTCACTACCCAAGAACCTCTCTCTCACTTCCCAGCAGCATTAATCCCTCTCTTCACTTTGCCCACTATCCTCCTATTGCTTTCTTCCCCAACCCTCAGTAGCACCTCTCTATATCTGTTTATCTCACTCTCACATGCCTCTTATCCTTTCTTCCACCCTTGCCCCTTTTCTGGATCCTCTCCTCCATCTCTTTTGGCTGATGCAGGACCCCCAGAGCCCACAATGTCAAAGATGTTCAGGTGGCAGTGACAGGAGCTGTAATGATAGAAGAGAAAATCAGCATGGGGCGAGTGAACTGGGACAGGATCACGGCCCTGCAGCAACCCATGCTGTCTCGTTATTATTGATGACTGTTTTAAGTATTTGTTTTTATTATGTTTTATGTGTTTGTTTTTAAGTTTTTCATTTTATTATGGTTGTATCTCTGTGAGCCGCCTAGGACTTTGGATAGTGCAGCATGCAAATGTTTTTAAATAAATAAACCCCATTTCCTCTCCCTCCTGCCCAAACTTTGTTACCAAGAAAACCTGGGCGAGAGGCAGGACAGCTACAAGGACAATGAGTGTGCACCAGCTCACATATTGTGCCAGTTTTCTCATCTGCTACTCCTGCTGCTGCTGCTACAACCACTGGAAAACTGCAGTGATGCCCTTTTTAAACATGACTCCCGGGCAGGGGCCCTATTTGCCCCACCTCATCCGTGGCACTGGGTTTAAGGAGATTACATGCACACTTGGCTATCCTTGGGGGTTGAGGGGGGGGGGAGGGTGTCAATTTTGGCAACTGCCCCAGAGACAGATGATTGGGCCCCCCCCCCTTCCCCACATACCTGCTCTTCAATTTCAGTGGAAAACCATCCCCTCTTCAATGTTGGGGGTAAGGTTAAGGGACTCACTGAATCCTCCCAGGCTCTACATTCCCCTATGGTCAGCCCCGCATGCACACACAGGCCTAGTGCATTCTTAAGAGGCTCTCTTCCCTTACCAGGGTAGAGGATTCTTAAAAACAAAAGCAGAGAACCCATTCACAAAAGACACACTGAACACCCATTCTTCTTCAAATATCAAGAACAAGACACCTCTGGTGTAAGTGCTGTGCACAAGGACTGCCCCAGTGTGTTCTCAGTCTATACGTGTCGTATCATACACAAGTCATCCTGCGCATCCAGCTCTAGCCTATGGCAAGATGAAGGCGTCTCCCTCGTCATCTCACCCGGTCTCCCTCTTAGGAGCTTTCAGATATCGGGGTGTGCATGCGTATGCTCTTATGTTCAGCTGCGGCACAGCGCCTCTCCCTGTCCTTTGACGCACGTCTGAGGATGTAGAGTTCTGACTTCCAGTAGGAAAGGATCTGTTCTCCCTGACAGCTTGCACAATGATTCAGCATTTCCTCACTCCAATTCCTGAGGCTGAGCTGCACAAGAAACAGAAGGATTCATCTTAAAGGAGCAGTGCACTGTGTTCTTGGTTATAATCACAGGTTCCAGTTTTCCTGTGGCAGCTCAGGAGTAGATTTGGTAGCAATCGTTAGGTTGGTGGCATGTGTGCTTAAATTTGCATGTTAAGTAATTTTTTTTTATTTTATTTTTTTGCTTTATAAAAATATACTTTTTTTTTTCAACCTTATGTGTCTGGTGACTTATTACATAAGAACATAAGAAAATGCCATACTGGGTCAGATCAAGGGTCCATCAAGCCCAGCATCCTGTTTCCAACAGTGGCCAATCCAGGCCATAAGAACCTGGCAAGTACCCAAAAACTAAGTCTATTCCATGTAACCATTGCTAATGGCAGTGGCTATTTTGTTCTTTTTTTCGTTTTTTTGTGGGTAGGGTTAAAAGGTATCTTTGTGATTGGTGAAGGGAGGAAGGGGATCAGGCTAGGGATAGACTCTTGTGGATGATGGAGAAGAATGGAGGAAGGATCGAAGATTAGGGGGGGATGCCAGAGATTGGGACGGGGGATCCAAGACCAAAAAAGAGAGAATTTCATCTCCCACTTTCTCTCTCCACTTGGCACAATCCAGTCACAAGCACACTGTCCCTGGTACTGAAACCCTTTCTCTGTTTTACACACACAGCACTAAACCCATCTCTGTCTCTCACACAGAAGCCCACTCATGCATGCACCAGCTACCCTATACCCTTTCTAACTCTCATTGTCCCCATTCTGATTGGCTAACAGGAGGAGAAGGAGCGTGGCAGTGCCTTCCTTTGCCACACAGGACCTGACTCGCAGTTTAAACCACACAGGAAACTGTAGTGCCATACAGTCTAAACTCCAACAGGCAGATACAGTAAAGCACGCTCAGGTGAGCGCACTGTTTAACCCGCAGTTGGACACGTATTTGGGGCGCATGTCCGCAACCCATTATACCATAAGGGGTTTAGCGTGTCCAAAACGTGTCCATCCTCCCCCAAAACTAATAGCGCTCATCACATGCAAATGCATGTTGATGAGGCTATTAGCTATTCTCCCCAGATCAAAAAAAAATGCACCCGACCCACACATTTTTACGCTCAGAAATTAACGCCTGCCCAGAGCAGGCGTTAATTTCTGAGCAGCCCAAAAAAGCGTACGGAAAAGCAGAAAGACTGCTTTTCTGTACATCCTACGACTTAATATTGTAGCGATATTAAGTCAGAGGAACCAAAAGGTAAAAAAAAAAAAATAGTTTGCCGGCGGTCAGGTTAGGAAAAGGGATGCTCAATTAACAAGCGTCCATTTTCCTAACAGGTGGTTGTGCACAGGTTAGGAAAACGGACGCTCGTGAAATTGAGCATCCGTTTTCCAAACCCGCTAACAGCCACCTCTCCTGGGCTTCTGCTGCCAAGGAGGCACTAGGATGTGCAATTGTCCCTAGCGCCTCCATTTTATCGTGACCCCTCATTTAAATATTGTATCGCTTGCCCAGGAGAGGTGGCTGGGCGCATGTTAGGAAAGCAGGCACTCAACAGTGTGTCAGCCTGAAAGTTTGGTCCTGGGTAATAGAGGAGGATGGCCCATCCCAAGATGCTGCCACTCTCCTCCCACCAGCTATCTGTACACGGTGTGGTGGCTACTCATATACCCCTGATCCTCAAGCTGCTGCCCCAATACCCAGGGGTTGCTACGATTTTGCAGCAAAGACCAAAATCGTAGCAACCATGGAATCACTGGAGACCAGCGGCCCTGTTTATGACAAGTATCACTTTTTTTTTGTAAATGTGACTCAGAAGTGATGCAGACTGTGATACAGAAGTGACAATTCAGTGTTCTTGTTACCAGTGAAGCAAGACAGAAGCTAGTAAGCACAGAATCATGTTCTTTCTAGATCCATTCTTTATTTCTACTTGTGGGGTGAAGAGTATCTTGCATCTCCTATTAGAAAGAAAAGGCAGCATGCAAAACATTCATCTTGGCAATAAAAGAAAAAATATATTTATTATTTATATGGAGACCCTTTGGAATCTCCACTAAATGGCCGGAGTAACAGACCCTGGGGTAGAGGGTGCAGGAGTGGAGCAAACTGCATCCCTGTGTGGTGGCTGCAGTAGGGCTGGCGTTAATTTTTGAGGGTAAAAATGTGCGGGCGGATACACGTTTATTTTTTTACATAAGGGGGTACTAGCTAATAGCCTCATCAACATGGCATTTACATGTGATGAGCACAATTAGCTACGCATTGGTTTGGACTTGTTTATTTATGAACTTTTAATATACCGATATTCGTGAGTCACATCATACCGGTTCACAATAAACTCATGGAGAAAAGGAAATAGAAATTACAAAAAACCGGGAGAGGGGAAGGGGAGCAGAGGAGGAAAAGGAAGCGAGGTGGGGTGGGGAGAAAGCTAGAGCCTGAGGGGCGTGAAAGGCAAGAGTAGGAGAGAAGGAGATAAAAGTAGATAGGAACTGAAATAACGGTCTTAACAATATTCTTACTGGAATAACATCATTAACAAAATCTTTGCATTTCAATTGTTTGCATAATTAACATTTACTTGGAGGGTGGTGTGGTAGGACGTGAGGTGGCGGTGTGGAGGGGGCAGGGGGGATTAGGTTTGGTTAGAGTCGGGGTAGGCCTGCAGAAAGAGCCATGTTTTGATGCCTTTTTTGAAGTTGAGTAGGGAGGGTTCGAGGCGGAGAGAGGTGGGGAGTGAGTTCCATAGGGTGGGTCCTGCTATGGTAAATGCTCTATCTCTGGTGGAGGCGAGATGTGCAGTTTTGAGTGGTGGGGTGTGAAGGGTACCAGCTAAGGTGGCTCTTGAAGGACGATTGGATGCACGGAAACGTGGCATTTCCTTGAGCCAGGCGGGGTTGTTGCTATAGAGTACATTGTGAAGAATGGTGAGGGTTTTGTATTTTATGCGGAAGGGGATGGGGAGCCAATGCAAATCCTTTAGGACTGGGGTGATATGTTCTCTTTTTCGGGTGTCGGTGATTATTCTTGCCATGGAGTTTTGCAGGATTTGTAAGGGTTTGATGGTAGAGTAAGGGAGGCCTATGAGAAGGGAGTTGCAGTAGTCCAATTTTGATAGAATGGTGGACTGCAAAACTAGACGGAAATCTGGCGTGGAGGAGGGGTTTTATTTTTTTGAGAATGTGTAGTTTAAAGAATCCCCCTTTTAGAAGTGATTTGATATAGGGTTTAAAGTTGAGGTGTTGGTCTAATACTACACCTAGATCTCTTATGGATGGTACAAGGGGGAGGCAGTGTGGGAGGGGAGGGGGAGGGGGATGTTGGATGAGGTCTGAGAAGTGAGTTCAGGATTGTCAGATATGAGGAGAATTTCTGTTTTGGTTGTATTGAGTGCAAGCTGGAGGTTGGTTAAAAGAACGTTGATGGAGGCTAAGCAGGAGTCCCAGAATTGCAGAGTGTCTTTGATGGTTTTTTGAATGGGGATGAGGATCTGCACATCATCTGCATACAGGAAGAAATTGAGCCCGAGGTCAGTGAGTAGGTGGCAGAGAGGGAGGAGATAGATATTGAAAAGGGTGGAGGATAGGGAGGAACCTTGTGGGACACCTTGCAAGAGGGGGATGGGTGGGGATTGAGAATGGTTAATTTTAACTAGGTATTCTCTGTGGGTGAGGAATGATGTGAACCAAGAGAGTACTGTGCCTGATATGCCTATCTCTGACAACCGGGATAGGAGGATTTGGTGGTTGACAGTATCGAAGGCCGCAGAGATATCTAGGAGGGCGAGTAGATAGGAGTTTCCTTGGTCCAGACCTATGTGAACTGTATTAGTGATAGCTAGGAGGAGGTTTTCAGTGTTACGACCTTTCCGGAAGCCAAATTGGGAGGGATGCAGGATGTTATGGTCTTCCAGATAATCGGAGAGTTGGGTATTGACTACTTTTTTGAGGATTTTGGATACAAAAGGCAGGTTGGATATGGGCCGATAGTTGGAGGGGTCATTAGCATCTAAGGTGGGTTTTTTTAGGAGGGGCTTGACGATAGCAAGTTTAAGAGGGTCTGGGACTTTGCCCGAAGTAAGTGAGCAGTTGATAAGGTCTACGAGGAGTTTGGCTATGGAGGTGGGGATGGAGAGGAGGGTTTTAGAGGGGATGATGTCAGCAGTGTGGGAGGCGGGTTTCATCTTTTTTAGTATATTTTCTATTTCCAGTGTGGAGGTGTTGTCAAAGGTGTGAAAGGTGATTCCCTTGGTTTTGGAAGGAAAGGGAGGGGTGGCGGAGGGTTTGGAGGTGAATCGAAGGAGAATATTATGAATTTTGTTTTGGAAATATTTAGCCAATTCAGCACATTTTTCATTAGAGTTTTCTTCTTGGGAGTTGGGGATTGTGGGGGGGCTTAGTGAGCTCTGCAACATAAGAGAAGAGGACATTGGAGTTGAATTGATAGTTGTGGATTTTAGTTGCGTAGAAATCCTTTTTTGCTTGTATGGTGGCCTGTCAGTAAATATGTAGCGTGTGTTTGTATGTTGACTTGAGTGTGGGTGAGGGTTTTTTGCGCCAGGAGCGCTCTTTTGCTCTGAGGTCTTGTTTGATCAGTCTGAGTTCGTTAGTGTACCATGGTTTTTTGTCGGTGGTTGAAAGAGGTATTTTTTTGTGTATCAAGGGGCAGAATTCGTCAGCTATCCTGGTGTTGATGTTGTTCCAGGATTGCAGAGCTGTGTCTGGGCTGGTGAGGTCCAGATTTTTGTCTGTTTTGTCAAAGGCAAGGGTGAGGTCCTCTGAAGAGCAGAATTTACGGAAAGTGATGGTCTTTCTGGAGGTGTTGGACTTATCCTATGAGAGGTGGTTTCTGGGGAGGGTGGTGTTGATAGTAAGATGGGCGTTGATAATGAAGTGATCGGACCATGGTATGGGGGTGGCAGATGGGGTGTTGGGCGAGGTGATGTGGGTGTTGGTGAAGAGGAGGTCGAGGGTATGACCAGCATTGTGTGTGGGTGAGTTGATGAGTTGTCGGAAGCCTAGGGCCTGGAGACTGATCAGTAGGGTTTCGCAAGATGGTGTAATTGGGGTGACTTGTGTTTTGGATGCGCTAATCCCCTTATTGCATAAGGGGTTATGGATGCGTGACCAAACAGTATCCAACCACGGGTTAACCTGTGCACTAGCCTGAGCGCATGGTATTGCATCGGCCTGATTGGGTATATGTGGTTCTGTTCCATTGCTTTAGAAATAAAACATATTTCCTGTACATTAAACCTGAAGATACCTTACAGATAGAGGTTGATATTCATTGCCACTTAGCTGGTTAAGTTCAGACTTAGCCGGCTAAGTGGTGCCATTTCCAGGGCTGGATTTAAAATTTTGTCACCCATAGGCAGAGTGCCACGGTGGTGCCCCTTTGAAGCTGTGTTGGCATGACCCTAAATAAAGTAGAAGCGGGCTCCTCTTTGGTTTGCATATTTGGTGCCTTCCAAATTTGAAGCCCTGGGCAGTTGCTTATGCCTATATCGGAGCCTGGCCTTTTCACTGTTCGGGCACGGCCAGCAACTGTCACTTAGCCGGCTAAATGGGGGTGGGGCAGGGCATTCCGGGGCAATATTCAGCAATATCCAGCTTTGTTTGCTGGATAGGAGTAGGACAGCTATTTGACTGCTCTACAGTTAGCTGGATAAACTTACCTGGCTAACTCTAAGATAGCCAGGTATATTCAGCAGTGCAACCGCTAACTTGTTCAGCTGGATAGAAGCTGAATATTGGCCTCATAAGAACATGTCATACTGGGTCAGACCAAGGGTCCATCAAGCCCAGCATCCTGTTTCCAACAGTGGCCAATCCAGGCCATAAGAACCTGGCAAGTACCCAAAAACTGTCTATTCCATGTTACCGTTGCTAGTAATAGCAGTGGCTATTTTCTAAGTCAACTTAATTAATAGCAGGTAATGGACTTCTCCTCCAAGAACTTATCCAATCCTTTTTTAAGCACAGCTATACTAACTGCACTAACCACATCCTCTGGCAACAAATTCCAGAGTTTAATTGTGCGTTGAATGAAAAAGAACTTTCTCTGATTAATTTTAAATGTGCCCCATGCTAAGTTCATGGAGTGCCCCCTAGTCTTTCTATTATCCGAAAGAGTAAATAACTGATTCACATCTACCCTTTCTAGACCTCTCATGATTTTAAGCACCTCTATCATATCCCCCCTCAGCTGTTTCTTCTCCAAGCTGAAAAGTCCTAACCTCCATAAAGATTTTTTCCCTAAATGCAATACATTTTATTATGGTAAATTTAATATATTGGGAAGAAACAACTTCAGAAAGTGTTGGCTCTTAGTAATACATTTTATTGGTACATGGTTAAGCCACACAAAATTTGAACTATCTAACCAAATGAGATCTGTATTTTAACAAATGGCCCTAGTGTTTGACATCATGAGTTGACCGACTGATGTCACTGGTGAAAATGAATCATTCCTCTTCAGTCATGCTATGTAATAACTGCTTACTAGATTAAAACATTTAACATCCATGTCTTGCCAGGTTTCTACAAGCACATGCAGTACTTGTTACATTCATTTGTAACATGATGGTAAAAGTTTAACAGTGAGGTGTTTTAATTTGTCAGTGTGTGCATACAACATATACGCTTCAGAATTTTAAGCTCTTGAAAAGCCCCCAGTTGTCATTAAGTAATTTTCAGCTGGCTGCTACATATGATATTGTTTTGACTCCTCTGGCCTGTTATGCTGGTCAACTGATTTGTTCAACATTAAAATTAGACAGTGTGAGGTTTGATGCAATTGAAACTGCAGATTTAAACACAGGAACTTTTAATTCCATATGCTTATATATGTAATGATATCATGTACATGCATGCATGTCTATAGACACATATTGACTAGACTTGAGATTTATAATACAAACATTTTGCCTCTGAAAAATTGGTACTAACTACCAGTAGTATGCCTGAAATTAAAAATGGGAGTATTGACCATTGGAAGTCACTATTTCACCCCAAAAGGCAATATTTCCCCCATATGATAATAGTTCTAGTTCTTATCTGCTATAAGTCCTAATGAAGCTGGACACAAGAGGAGCCTGTAACTATGATAGCAGCTAATAGTGCAATATTAGTGTAACTGTGGGTGCAGTATGGCTATCTAAGGTTATGTAATTTGAACTCAGGCATGAGAAGTAAAGTTGAAGACTTAGTACAGATTACTTTCATGTTAATTACATATACAGTGATGGAATGGTTTTCTTATGACCTTTTTCTCTCCACAGTATCCACTCGAAATGGGATTAATAGTGGCGTTCATTCTCTCGGCCCTGGTGTCTCTCAGCAGACTTTACGCAGGAATGCACACAGTGCTGGTAAGTTTTGTGTCGTTTTTTTCAGTGGTATTCTGGTGACAGGAACTCCTTTCGTTTCAGTATCTATCCCAGCACTTCATTTGGCAGGCGTAGGTGTTGTACAGCAGAATTGATTCTACTTCCCCTATACAAAATTTGATTCGTCCCCAAGCAAGAGATTTTCTTCAGGTTGTTGGAACTGAAAAGTTAAACCATTTAAATATGAACATTGATTGCCACCTTGCACTCATTACTCTGACTTGAAGAAAGTATTTGCTGTCTAAATAACCTAGCGGTACTCTGTGCTCTTCTGTTCTTCCTACACATCTAATGAGGAAGACATTATGGGTTCAATTTTCTAAGAGTTACATGGGGGCTGTGTGCATGAAATCAGGATATACAGGGGTATATGTAGCCCTTGGGTGAGGGAAAACCACTTTTCAGGTCAGAAAATGTTACCTCTATGCAGGTAAAAAAGGTGGGGGTTCAGAAGACCACCCAGGAGTAAATATTTTGTATGCGCACCATGCACCCCCACGTTTTTACACCCTGCTGGTCTCATCACAGAAATGAAATCGCCCCTGTCTTGTCGCTGCAGTTTTTGGGGGGGAGAGCAGGGTAAAGTGGTTGGAAGGTCTAGTTGAAGCAGGGGGGGGGGGGGTAGGTCTGGATAAATGGGTAGAGTTGTTGGTAAACTGATGGTGAAAAGCGCACGCACAAGTTAGTATTTTCATAAGTAGATTCCGTACACATTATAAAATAGACTGAGGGTTATTACACACACAGGATACAATTATTTCCTCCATATATATGTACTTCTATAAAATATATGCACAAACTATTTAAAATAAAAAATATGCACATGACATGGGTATTGTTGGGCGGAGATGCACAATATTTTATGAATTGTGCAACTGTCTCCACACAGTTTATAAAATACAGCCTTAACTTTAGATGCACCGATTTACGCGCACATCTGCTGAACTGCGTATACTGCTGAAAATTGACCTCATAGGAAGAGTAATTTTCATTATACAATTTGCAAAGTACTTCGTTTTTTGTTCTTTTTTTTTGTTTGTTTTTTGTTTGTTTTTTTAAATTATCCAACCTGGTAATGCTGTTGATTCTGTCAATATCCATAATATCACAATGATGAAATATATTAATTCCTCTTTACTTCTTAGTTTGTTGTAGAAATACAATTTGCTCAGGGAATACACAGGACTCCCAAACACAACCTTTATTTAATTTAAAAAAAAAATCTAGATTTTGCATTAAACTGCAATATCAAGGAAAAGTTGTTAGAGGCTGATATTCAGCTCCCCGTAGCCAGATAAATTGCAAGTATCCAGCTAAAATGGCACCGAATATGGGAATACTCAACAGCACAGCCGTGCTGCTGAATATCCCATGTCAGTTAACCAAATAAGTCTTATCCAGCCAACTTACGTAGCTGGATATCTCTGAATATTGGGCCCTTAGTGCTTTTTGCACTGGTTTTAGATAACAGAGAAAAAGGCTTTGCCAAATTCTAGGGCACTCTTGGGGAAAAATTGGTGCTTATTTTGTTTTAATTATTTAGCATGTACTTTTTTATTGGTAGCTTAAGGCAAGTTACATTCAGATAGAGTAGCCATTTCCCTATCCCCAAAGGACTTATAATTTAAGGGACTGATGCAATAAGGCGTGCTTGGCACAGCACGCAGTTTTTGTGTGCAGACCTTACTCCCGACGCAGCAAGGAGTTTTGCAGACAATAAAAGCACAAGCAATGTGCGTTTTATGTTAGCACCCTCACATGGAAATTCCATGTGAATGATGGCAATAGTTATTAACCCCAATGCAAAGAGGCACACTGGCTTAGCTCATGTTTTCTTAGCACTGGAAACTTAGCTCCTGGTCCCAGATGGAGTAAAGTTTCCAGGGCTAATGTTCTGGGACCGGACCTGGACTTAGTATTTTATGCTCAAAAAGCATGCTTTGCCCACAGCTTGTTTCTACACACAAAATATGCACAAATTATTTTCCCCCAAAAAATTCCTTCTCCGTGGAAAAAATGATTTGCACACACAAAACCATGTTTTCTGTGCGTAAAATATGAGTTATGTGCACAAATCACATTTTACTGGGCGCTAAACTCTTGTTTTAATAGACTTTGAAGGGTGAAGTGTCTTGCCCAGGGTCACAGGGTGCAGCAGTGGCTTCTCTGGTTGTCAGCCTGTTGCTCCAACCACGAGGCTACTCTTCCACCTCATCAAAAAAGAACTAAAAACTTGGTTGTTTAGACAATCATTCACAGACTATTTCGAATAACATTAATCCTCATCTTGAACCCTAATACTTCTGTATTAAATTTCTTCGAACTTAAGATGTACATTGTATACTGCTAACTTGTTTTACTCTACCTCTGTTGAGGTGTTATTTTCATATTTTTCTGTTCTTACGTTATGAGTTAAAAAAAACAGAAAACTGTGTTTCTTGTATGAATTGTTACAATGTAAACTGGAGTAAAGGCAATCTGCTATACTTCGGTATATAAAAGAATTTAAATTAAAAAAAAAAAAATCCATGGCTTCGTGCCACCCACGGTTTTTTCCCTCTCGAAAGTCCGAGGCCGTCCTTGATCGGCAAGTTTCACTTTGCTTTGGGGAATTACTTCTTTACTTGCAAAATCCCCAAAGCTAGCACAATCCAAGATTTATTCCACCAGTGGCAGAACTCGGTGAAACTGTCCCCTGCATGGGTTTTAAGTAAATGTGCTAGGATAGATTCTCTGGAATCCAGATGCGGTGGCTGCAAGATAACATCGGAGGGGAGTCTCGATGCTGCTGCTTCAGCTGATGAAAATGCTTACCCTTGAGCACTTGTAAGGATTGAGGGGGGAGGAGACGCATTAAGAGCAGAGGTTCCGGACCCCCCAGCTGTGAGGTTCAGAGAGACCGCAGAGGCAGGCTGTAACCTGAGATCTGCACTAAAGCTTCTGATGGTCTGCTAATGGCTCACAAGTCACCACTTGTGTAGCAGCGGTTTAAAATTAAAGCAGCATTAATGCAGCGTGCGGCAATTTAAAAAGGCACCGGGTTCAGCATTCTTGATTTATGCCACTTATTAGGAATATCCTAGTGGTTAGATCAGCAGATTACAAACCGGGGAAAGCAGGGTTCAAATCCCTCTGCCACTCCTTGTAACCCTGGGCAAGTCACTTTATCCTGTGTTGTCTCAGATATGAACTGTCGGGGAAATACCCACAGTGCCAAAAATCAGAATATAAATGAAATAATAAAGCCTAATTCCGTTCCTCATTATGTATCTCTTTGTAAACAGCATCAGGTTTAGGTGCTCACCCTTCCCCTCCCCCCCCCCCTTACTTCTTGTAATACCCCTCTAAACACCCGTCCTCGTCCCATCCTTAGACCTATATAATTCTTATAGAATCTGCCGCCCTTAACTGAAATCTTATCTTACCAAGTTAACTTCAGCTTATTTTAATTTGTTTTACCCACTCATTGATAATTAATCTTTCTATGTACCTTTTGAACGCATTCAAATGTTATTCTTATGCGTTCTATGTAACGGCCGTGCCTTGTTTCTGGCCTTCCTACGGTTCCTTGTAAGCCGGTACGATGTGCATACGGCTACCGGTATATAAAAATGCTAAAATAAATAAATAAAGGTGGCTTCACTCCTTTCCATCATCATATTTCCTGCTTGAGCAATAGTGGATTAATTGCCTGAAACTGAGACTGGAGGGCACTGTTGTCATTGGGACTGACATTTTCAATGCTCCTGAGAGGTAATTTTTTTTTTTTTTTTTTTACCTGTGAACTGAAAATCCCAATTCTTGCCTGCGCTAGTTCAGACCGCAGCTCAGGGGAACTGTGCTGGTCAATTTGGTTCCCGCGTTTTTTTTTTTCTCTCGGATCACGTGTTTTGAGCCACTGGACTCAGCCAGTCCGATTGCTGCACGTTATACAGCATAACACGGCGCTCACGTGGCTCAGCTATTAGTGCAGGCACCAGAGACGCTCTTTGTTTTTAATTTATGGAAAAAGAAAGAAGATGCAGGTCTGTTCACTTCAGAGTGGAGAATTCTGATTCAGGAACATTTACTGGCAGGACAGTTTGCATGTTTGCTGCCTATGGATGAGTAGCCCACAAATTTCTTTTTTTATTTTTTTATTTCGGGGGGGGGGGGGGGGGTTAGAGGGGTTTCCTGGTTTCATTTAATGTATATTTTAGTTCAGTTTGCCGGTCCAAAATAAACAATAACCCCCTCCAAAAAACAATGAAAACCAAAATAGGACCTCCCTTTCCTCCTCCATTAAAAAAAAAAAAAAAAAAACCAACTCACCTCCTGCCTCACCAGCATCTCTTGAACATGGCACCAGATGGCCCAGAGACAAGCGTCATAGTGATGTCAAGATGGCATAAGTCTCAGGGCAGGCTGCCTTGTGCTATTTTGATGTATGATTGTACAAATGGATGTCTATACAACAAAATGTCACCAGCCAGTCCTAAGACTGGCGCCATTTTGTGACATCACTATGGCAGCAGACTCAGCACCATTTTTAAAGGGACACTAGTAGGGGGGAGGTGAGTGGACATCCATCCTGTCCCTTTCATGATACAGGACTCCCATGGAAAGGGGTAAGTGGAAGGCCTCTGGCTCCTGCAGCTTTTTTTTTCAGGACCAGGTCAGGTTGGAGGGGCCTGGAGAGGCCCGGGCAGGGCTCTGCTCAGCCCCAGCTGGAATAGGTGCTGGCCCCAGCTGATTGGCAGAACCCCAGAGGAGGCCTGAACCGGCACTGGAGAATCTTAGTGTTTTAAAGAAAGGATATTCAAAGCAAATCAAAAGGAAAAACGACCAAATTTCATTGGTTTTTCTTTCTTTTGTTTCAAGCGAATGCACATGCTCGGTACTGCCCCAGTAATGCCTAAAGGGTTAGATAATTCAAACTCCCTTCGATGTGGCCGCCCCCTGTGGATGTTTTGTACCTGTAAGGTTCGCCACCAAAATGAAAATAAAAACTACCGCAGTTTTGCTTTTATTGTCCGCCTCAAAAGAGCTTGCACAGACTTGCACCTGCTTTTTCTGCCGGTACCTTTTTAAAGCAAAATATGTGTAGCTTTCAACATCCCAAACATG